>NC_051197.1:5773588-6074255 GCF_015220075.1 Falco rusticolus | reverse complement strand
GAGAAGCAGTGTGAAATATAAAGCTACTGAAAATCAGTCTGTACTTCTGCTTACATTGATCATAGACTTTAGGTCTATACTCTCCACCAAAACATTCATATTCCAAGGTTTCATCAGTTAGATCAAATTCTTCAACAACAGTGTCATTAAATTTATACCACTTTCCTTTTCCACATCCCCTGTGATCAAAGCAGAAGAGAAACACAAGAGAAACAAAGTTACTGGATTGTCGAGTGAGAAACCAAACCACCCTGAATATCCTAGAAATGACAACCCTGAACTCGTACTTGTTTTGACAGTAAATAGAAAGCTTAGTTCAAAGTTACATTTTAAAAAAATAAGCTTGATAAAAATGAGAAGCACATCAAGTGCAACTAAGCATCATAGGAAGCCCTCAAACTAGAATACAAGGTATGTAAGAATTGCTGAGACACTTACAATGTGGTGTCCCATATTATTGTGTTACTGTCTTAACACTCACGTCGGGTGTTAAGAAAGGGAAGAGTGCTTCCAACAGAGCTCTGCATGGCTCACCATACCTTCCCAAAACAAGCAGTCTGTAGACTGCTCTCAATCCCCCATGCAAATCTTCTTGGCCATTACCTCCTGTCCTTTATAAAGGAGTAGTAGTGCCCTGCATGTGCCTGGCCACTGTGAACAATCACACCAACAAGCTCATAGTTTTCCGTAGGGGCAACTTTCTTCCTTGGGGAGCCTCCGCCTCCTTGATCTGCATTTCTACCATTGTCCCCCACTTCTGAGGAAGAGTCCTGGCGAGCCATCCCTGACACGGTGTAAGGCTCCATGTTCAGCATCCAGGGAAACTGTTTGAAGAGATATTTCAGATTAACTGAGAGGTTATATTGTGTACGTGTTTAGGGTAATTTTATGAGAATTGTATTAATACTTCCCACATTGGGAACACCAAAGAAAAATATGATGGAACTTCAACTTTTTATCCTTATGACGCAGAAGTTAAATAAACTGTCTTTATGGGGGTTTTTGTTCTTGCTTTCTGAAAGGACCCTGAGAATGTTGCAGACAAGAAAAACTCTAAGGAAAAATACTTATTTTCTGTAGCATCATCATGTGGTAAGTTTACCACATAATCAAAACCACTGCATCAAAACATGGAGAAAAGAAGGAAGAATGAATATGAAGAGTGGGAATCCACACCATGAAGAAGCAGGGGGGAGGGTGCCACAGAAAAGTTTTCTTACCCTTATTTGTTCATCATATTTAATAGAACGTCCGCTCTCCCAATCAAAGCCAAATCTCATCAGGTGAATCACCAGCAGGCTAGGCAAGACCTTAATGCATGTGCGCTTCACTGTAGTTCTCTTAAAAAGGAAAAAAAGAGTATCACCTCTACCTATATACCTCAAGCATTCTGTAGTATTCTTCTACAGATGCACAATGCCAGCCACCTCGAACTGAGGCACAATACAGCCACGGGAGGCAGGACAACCACAGGATGACTATAATACATACAGACAGGGCATTATTACAGGTATTACACAGTTTATGCCATGGGCTGGTACGTAACAACATTTTACCATCCTGCCATCCCCTCTAAATACGCAGTCTACAATATGAGTTTCAGGGAATAAAGAATGCTATCTACATGGATTTAACCTTTTGATTAAATCTTCAGAATAGAAAGAGTAAGCAGTATCTAAGTATGGCTTCTATGACCATGTAGCGCTTAAGAAAATACCAAGCTGTAGCTGAATCTTCAAGAACCCATACCTTTTCTTTGCACTTTTCACAGTAGTATGCATTGCTTCCTTCCAGCACTTCGCCTCTAACAAACTGATCCAATGATATTTCCAGACTTTGACATGATGTCACACCTAGGTTGAGAGCCATGAAGGCTTCCTCGCGCTCATACCTAAATTCAAGCAGAAAAATAGTCAAGGCATTGATGGAGCAGCACCTACCCAACTTGCACTAACAGGATGTATGCACAGGAAAGAATACTGCATTTGCCCCATAGCTATCCATAGCTGTGAGGCTCACAAAGGCACGTCTCTACCTTGTGCTATTTTGACCTACATATTTTAACAGTAATGGGAGCACATAACTTGGTAACTGACGCACTAAATTCAACATTACCTGTGAGGACAGTCCTTGCAGATCTTCTGATCAGAGAAGATTCCTTGAAAAGTATTCTTAAATATTTGGTCTCTTCCTATTTTCTGTTGAAGATACATTTAGACATCAGGTGGATATATTACAGAGCAAAAGACTAAGAAAACAATAGGGATTTTAAACTTCTGAACGCTATATAGATTATAAAATATGTTGAATGGCTCTCTGCCTTTTTTTCTGAAGAACAAAGGAGAAAGAGAGAAAAGGTACCAAGGAGATGCATATAACCAAGGGAAGAAATCCCTGAGGTTTTTACCTTGAGGTATTCATCCATTTGATCTATAAGACTGGTGAAGAACTCATAAGCATCCTGTTGCTCTCTAACATAAAGTTCCTTATTCCACATCTTGAAAATCTGTATAAAGTATAAAAATATATAAAAAGGTGGTTGTTCCATATACCTAAAGATAGTGATTTTTTTTAAAAAAAGTGTGTTATTTTTACATGTTTTTATTTTCTGAAGTAGAACTTTATCTCTAGAAATTCTGCAATGAGAAAAGGCTGAATAAGTGATTACTTGTTAAGGAGGAACGCAACATATTCTAAACAAAAAGATCTAATACCTTCCAGAAGTTCTCAGGTACATAATACTGTAGCTTGCTTTCCATCAAATGACCAAAAAGAGACTGAACTTGATAGAACACGTTGTCATCTGGATTGTCTGTATCATCATCAATGGAAAGCAAGGCCTGGAAGGAAACAAATAACCGTATTAAATTGGTTCTTGGCAAAATTACTTCTGTAAGTTGTTATGACACACAGCACAGCGACTTATAAATTATGTATTTATGCACACACACATGTATACGGTTGTTGGGTTTGTGTTTGTTTTTTTTTAAAACAATTAATTTACAAATGCTGCTGAGATGAACTTGCAGTTCAGGTGACAGACTTTACTGGACGTTGAACCAATTACCTCTGGGAGACCAGGCTGCATATATAGTTGCTGGAAGACGGCATTCATGTAACAAGTAGCACCACCGTTCTTCAGTCCCACAAATCCTGAAACGGAGCGACTATCCACTGGTGGAAGATACTAGAATGAAAAACACATTTTTTTTTGTCCCAGTAAGTTATAAAAAGCATAAGACTCCAACAACATACCATAGTTTTCATAATCACCTTTATATAAGCTGTTCAGAGCAATTTAATGAAAACCTAGGAATATAAATTCTGAAAGATCGTAACAGTGCTGTATTTGGTCATTTAGACATGTATCTAAATAAAATAGGTGATATTTAGGAAATAATTCTTTCTTATCCAGATAATAACTGACAAAGTGGAGTATTTGCTTTGAGGAACATCTAATGGGTCTGCATTTACTCTTATCAGCTTTTTGTCTTTTAAATTGAAGACCTTGGAAATTCCATGAATGGAGCCATTAAGTAGATCACACACAGTACTCCAAACCACACTCATGCGAATAAAAAAAGGGTTTTTGCTTACATCAAACTCCTTGGTAAGTGCAGGGTCACACTGGTGATGCATAGAAAGCAGCTCTTTTGTAATAAGCTGGAGATTGGAAGGTGAGCTATCAGCCAGCATTACTAACACTTCATAAGCAGCTAATCGGCTATCGGCTGTACTGCACCTGAAAAGAAAATCACATTCAAGATCTATTTTGTGGATGACTCAATTATTTCTAATTCCATAAAGCCATATTACTTGGAACAAGTGACAATTAACGTGCAAAAGGAACATTCCTGAGAGACTGCAGAGTGCTATTTTTATTTTCTTGGGGAAGGAGAACGGGGAAGAATCAAATCAGAAAAAGCAGCATCAGGAACACTCCTTTAAAATAAGCCTCCCTTACTGACATGGAGACAGTTTTTAATATTCAGTAGCAAGGAAGAGTAGGTGCCCTAAAAAGGAGAGACAGAATTGGTTGTATGGCTGAGGACAATCAGACAGATAGTCTCTATCACTGTAACACTGATGGAGACACAATGACTTATTTACAGGGAGAAAAGTTTTGAAAGAGATAACATACTTGCTACAAGAGATGACCTTAGACCTAAGCTGGGCTAGACCCGTACAGAACACTCCTACTTAGCTCTTTTCAGTGGATCAAACACACCAGCCTTTTCTTCTAAAGGCCAAAGAAAAGGCTTTATTTACTTTAAGCAAACAAAAGAGCATGCTTGAACTGCAGTAGAGCAAAGCTGGAGCAAAACACGAAGGTGTAGCAAGTCCCATTCAGTTCAGGCATTGCTAAATGCTCCACTGGAACCTTCTTCAGGGCTTGTGGAAAGGCAGTGCAGATATGACTGATCCAGCTCTTAACACCAACAGGTCAGTGTGATGTAAGCAATCCAGCTACAGCAGCACAGAACTCCACATAAGCTAATTTATCCACCCCTTCAGATATTGTAAAGGCAACAGAAGGCAGGCGTGACACAAAAGAGAAAGCCCACTCCTTTTCCCCCCCATTTGATATATTCTGTGCTATTATCAACTCTCTCAGGTACAAGGAGACTGGCTCAGCATTAGCTTTTTACAAAACAGTTCTTTTGAAGGGGGAAAAATAGCAGCAGAACTTTTGCAATTCTCATTTACAAGGGGCTTGGAAAGTTCACTTCCTGGTCATGCTCCAACTTCAGCCATTTAGCCAACTTCCCAAGCAATGAAGAGCTAAAGGAGTACTCTTTGGACTCGTGAAGCCAGCACTCAGTTGTGCTTGCAGTTCATCAGTGATCTAACAAAGCACAGACTTTGGAAGTACAGAAAAGCAAAGATTCTGGGTCACACAAAAACTTAGAAAAACGCTATTTGGGCACTTATGTAGGAAATGTAGAGAACTGGAGAAATGCGCCAACATTGGTATTAAAGCCTAGTAACTGTAGTCCCAGTGTGACATTTGCATTCATGAGAACATAAACAAAAAACCACAATTTTTACTTTGGATGAAAGTCTTGCTGACTGATTGCAGCACTGCCTGCTGGAGAATGGCTATTCAGAATAATCCTGGATGCTCGGAAGAGGAAATCATCCAGCAATGGCTTAATCAAAGATGAACCTGTAACACAGTAATCCACATCTACTGTTAAATACTTACATTATCACTGCAAACATCAAAAGGTGTTCCATAACAGCAAAATCACTTCATAGCACCATATCAACAAAACCCACATCCAAATATTTCATCACATGTCAAAGGTACAACAAACATACTGCCAAAATTACTCCTTATAGCTCTGTATCACTTCTACACATGGATTATGTCTTCGTACATACTGTCTACTGATCAAGTCCTCTGTTACTGCTATGAAGAATTCACACTAGTCTAGCCATTTTTGAGTAAAAAGGAACACTTACCAACCATTTCCTTCTCTGCCCCACAAAGTGAAAGGAGAGTTTTGATAAGCCTCAAGTGTCCTGCTAACAGGATGTTATCAGCTTCACTGGTCTCACACTCAGCTGTACGGTTGGGTTCAAAATTATCTAGCCAGGTGATCTCATCTTCTAACATGGCAGCTGGGCTTATGTTTAGCTGTTCCATTTCCGATGCTGCAAGAGAAAAAGAAAACCCAGAAAAATGAACAGCTCTATCAATATAGACTATAAATACAAAGAATTTCGAAAAGTTTGGTAGTAGTCTAGTTTCTCCCGCAATGTGTACAAAGTATACCTTCCACAAAGGAACTCAGTTCCCTTTCCAAAAGGAGTGAGCTGCCTTGCTGTTACTCAACGCCAAGAACAGTCCATGCCAGGCATTAACACAGGACAGCCAGCACACTGGCAGGTCACATCGAGTTCATGGTGTGGTAACCCCTCTGTGAAGGCAATCCTACATCTTGTCTATGGAAGGAAGACATGCTTGGAAGCTGCAATCAGAATGACATGTGTGCCTGTACATACTTACATGTGAGGTCATCCAATAACTGACATCTCAGGTCAAAATACTCTGTACACTGGGATAAAAGTCTGAAACAGGTACAAACAGAAGAAAGGTTTAATTTAAAATCAGAAACTTCTTTCTAAGCTGTTGCCTTTAAGGCCTGTGTGCTCTGTCCATCTAATGCAAAGTAGCTATCCAGGTATCCTTCTGCATGTACTCACTGCAAGTTTTAAAACAAATTCCTTCCCCACAGCTACTTCTGAATGTTATGAATGACATTTAATCCTGCCTTCTTCCTTCACCTCATAACGATTTCAGTCAATTGTCAACCAACAATAAAACTATGTGTTTTAACTTCTCAGTTACTCCTCTATTTAGATTCCTCTAGAAATTGCTCCTTAAAGTTACTGTCAAATTCAACAACCTTTGGCCAGTTAAGGACAAGTTAACAGGACTGACACCTAACAGTCTTTATAGGTGTAATGGGCAACACAAGCAACAAGAAATCAGGTGAAGCCATGGGTCCAGACACTACTGACAAGGCTGGAGCCTTTAGCATTGGTTTCTGATCTGGATCTATGCAATGCTATCAAGTAAATTCAACGTTACTGTCATACATCCCATTGCCTCTATGTCTCATGCAGGATTCCAGCCAGGAACTGACTACCATGACCACATCCTAGAAAGAGCAGGTCTACTTAGCAATTCTTGCCTCCCAAATGGGAAGTCAATTAAGGTGAACTGTAAGAGTTCACAGAGGAAGAGTTGTACCTTGAGAACTCAGCTTTATTTCCCTTCAGTTTACATATTTCCAAAATCATCGGGGGCGTGACAGGGATGGTCTACTTTTGACAGACTTGCAAAGTCCTAAACCCTTGTGCCTCAGAGCTTCCACAGCACTACTCCAAAAATGTGACAGATTTGCTTCCTCAACACACACACATCTGACTTACCTCTGGTTGATTCCTCTCATGATGCTGGTTGGTGACCAAAGAGGCAGCTGGGCATGAAGAACAACAGTCAGGAGAAACTGGTTGGGCTTTTGTACATCTGGGTGGGCTGATGTGTCTGTCTGACTAAGGGTGTACAACTGGTCACAGGCAACACGACGAATCTGAAAGCGTCATTTGTCAAACATTAGCAATTGCTCAAAGGTTGCAAAAAAATACATTTCTGTTTTGCTAGAAATCTGACAGAAAATAAAGACATTGAAAAGCTTGTGTAAACCAGACCATGAGCTCTGCACCCACCAGCTAGGTTTTCTCTATTTATAGGGATTTAGCAATCCACTTTCATCCCTGAGCTAAAAGCTCTGATGCTTTATTAAACAGAGATTATAAATTCAGATAAGGAAGAAAAGATGCAATGACTTAATGTAAAATATATGAGATGCGATGAAATGAAGTAAATGTGACTTGAAAATCTCTAGATTTTAGAATATCCAGAATAATCTTAAATCAGAAAGAATGAATTTTAGGAGCGTTCTGATCTTCAAGTTCAGAAGAGTCCATTAAATCTTACCTAGATCTTTCGAGATTAAAGTTATTTGGAACTTTCCCTAAAGTACATTTTTACAGGATGTGTCTCACCAAAATGACAGTATTTTCTTTAGACTAGCCACAGCAGTGTCCTACGTGCCTCATGGATTAAACGACCCTAAAGAATGTAATACTTCAGCATTTTCTATCAACGCATCACTAGAAACTGGCATTACTAACAATTATACAAAGGTTATTTGTTCAAATACAAAAACTTGGGGGAATATTTGTAATGAATAATTTTTACCTTCAGACCGTATCAAATGATCATAGTGTACACATTTCAGAAACACAACATTTAAGAAGTTTACAGAGAAACACCCTCACCTCAGCACTTGGTGATCCAAGTAGTATGTCAATGATGAAATCAGCAACACAAGGCAAATTGTAAAAAGATCCTAGAACAGAAGAGTACCAGGCTATTTTTTAAAAAAATAATTTAAAATCAATCAGTTACAGTCTTGCACTAAAATATCATAGGACCTAGAGGACATCCCCCTATCAATGCTGAAAAGTGGTAGCGGCTATCTGTGTATTTCCCATCTCCTCTTCTCCCCAGAGACTGGCATCACGTTGTAACAGCATTTTTCTTCGCCTTCCACCACCATCACCAATGTTTACACACCCTGTACACAAAGGTTCAAGTACTAAACACTTGCTATGCAAACAGCAGCACTTACAGAATTACCTACTTCAAAGCCAGTGCAAATATTTAATATACTGGTAGGAAGTCAGCTTTCCCAAAACGTTTCACCAAGGCACACCACTACATGCCTTGTTTCATGCCACACACACCCCCACCCCGCCCCCCGCCTCAATTTTTAGCGAAATTTTGTGGTTTTAATTTTACCTGTCTCATCTGACAGCGCTACAAGTTTCTTGTGATTTTTTGTACTTGTGTGCCTCCAAAAGCCTTCCCCCACCTTACTTATATTCCAAATAGTGAGTAATCCAATTCTATTTCATACCTAGTTGCTGACTGCGTAGCTGAAGGCAGGTTACTAAGAGAGACAAGGCTTCTCCAGCAATCAGAGCATCTTTGGTGGATACGGACTGCTGTCTGACACAGATACCAGCATGCAGCGCAGTCGGCTCTCCTTCACTTCCTGAACTGCAATTACTTCCTGCATTAAGAAATGAACAAGTGCTGTAATCCATTATATTTTTCAGATGTTTTCAGCTTCTGGTCAGCTCTCTGCAATTCAAAAAAAAACTTCTTCAAATGCCATATGGATTACAGCATTTTGCTCAGATTTGTGTAATGCAATCATATAATGTGCTGAGCTGGAAGAGACCCAAGAGGTTCACTGAGCCCAACTCCAATGAATTTAGCTTCAAGCTTCAAAGCGTTCAATTAAGAATAAAACAAACGCTTTCTTTAGACTGGTTTAGAGACATAGTTAACCTACCTGAGCTGCTAAGTCTGTTTCGAATCCCAGCAGGAAATAAACTGTTGCTCTCTTTTATCGGCTGACTACTTCCCACGAGGTCCAGTCGTCCTGCAGCAGCAGCCCAAGAGAGTCGCATAAAGCAAGCCACTGTGGAAGTGAAATCATTCACCTCCATAGTCTGAAGGAACAAAAACCAGCAGTTACTTCTGTGATATTTAACAGCCTTTGTTAATCATAGGGATAAGAGGAATTTATCTTCAGGATCGCGTCAAACTGACGTTTGGATTTGTTCTCCCCTCTCTTCTCTAAGCAGGCTCAAGGATACAAGAGTCTGTCTGTTCCCAAGAACAGATCAGTGTTGCTCCCTTAATAGGAAATTCTCCACTAAGATAGACACCCTTTTTGCCTATCTGGACTTAAGCACACCGATTTCAATCGTATTGATCCATTTGGATCCATCGATCCACTGCCCAAGAACCTAACACAGCATACATGTTAGATTAACCATGAATTTTCTTTCAAGTGGACTCAACTTTCCAATGGGTTGAGTTCTTGTCGATTAGATTGTTTTAGTAAATACCCAGTCTCAGATTCGTTACACTGACATACCTATAAAGGGGAAAAATAGCATTCTCTTAAAGTATTGAAAACAAAAATGTCCTTTCTTCCCAGGGTACTATCAAGCAAATTTAATTTTTAATGAGTTACTTGAAACAAAAAACTTGCCCAAGATTTCTAATTCAAAGAAATACAGACTATAAGCCACAAGTTCAAGCAGGAACGTTCTTTCTATTCCCAGAAAATTAACAAGAGTAAGATCTTAGAGTTAAGTGTGACTGACAATAAATTTCAAGTAAGATTTCTGTGTAGAGCTATTTCTGGTAAGCGCTTTTGGGGTACTGCTTCCCTCTGTACTGCCAAAATAATTTTTGAGACTATGTTAAAATTCAGATCAAAGTTGGGAAGACTGATGGTCAGGATCTTCAGAGGCTTTTAAATGGAGCTTGGGCAAGAACCTGTATAAAAAGACTTTTGATTAAAAACCCAGGAGTTATACAGCTGTCACTGGAGACGTCACCACTACATCACCACAAATCATCAAATGCTTCCTTACTTGTATGGCAACTCTTGCTGCTGGTATGATTTCTTCTACCCTAATGGAGGATCTATCAGATACAGAGAGCTGTCGGTAGGATGACTTCTCAGGTGTTCCACAAATGGACATCTGCCTACTTGCTTGCCGGCTGACATTACGGAAGGGGCGCGAAGACAATGCTTCTACCCCATCTTTAATGAAATCCTCATCCAGTAAGGTAGGCATTGTCTGGCCAACAAGCAAGAACCTACATTCACAGAGCAAAAATATCAGGCTTATATTTGAAAGTTCACAGCAAGTGAATGAAACATAACTCGAAGTACCAATTAATCTGAAATACTACAAACCACACTCTAAAAGCAAGGAAAGCAGCACTTTCTCTAATGAAAGGCAATTACATACCTGCAAGTTGTAGGCCAGATGGAATAGACTCCCTGTCTTGTTTCATAGTCTACTTCTGATGGGATGGAATCTCTCTGCATCACATTCACCACCAAGCTTAAAAACAAATCAATAAGACTGTTTGAAAATGCTTTACATTAGGAGAGAGATGCAATTAATTTATTTCTGTCCTCCCCTCCTCCTATTCAGCCAGCAGAGTGTCAGTTAAAACTGCTAAAACTGGCATCTTGGAGACTAACATCCCCGTTTTCCCCTCCTACATCTACAGATGGAAGCTTTCTTCTGTTCCTGTTGGAAAATGCTTCAAGGTCTATGGGCGAGTGGCTGTGGACAGAATTTTTAAGAGCAACACGTACTTGGTAAATCTGACACAGCACAAGCAGTATTGCCAGGTCTTCCGAACCACTCACACTGTGCCTCAACTCGTACCTGAAGGGTCTGAATTTTGGAAACTGTAAAATTTAATATGGTTCCCGCTGCACGATCTATGCTTTGACTGCTTAAAATATCCATTGGTATCTGTGCAGGACATCGTGTAATGCATACACTTGCAAATTTGAACTGAAACACTTAAATGCTAACTGTTCAAGCATCAGCTACCTTAGTAAAAGCTACTCTACACATCTTATCTGTGCCTAACTATTTTGGGGTTTAACAAGTACTCTGTTACAGTACTATGGTAGTGTCCTGGTTTCAGCTGGGATGGAGTTAATTACCTTCTTAGGAGCTAGTACAGTGCTGTGTTTTGGCTTTGATGTGAGACTTTTCAGTTCCTCAGGCCTTGCTAGCAAAAAGGCTGGAGGGGCAGAAGGAATTGGGAAGGGACACAGCCAGGCCAGCTGACCCAAACTAGCCAAAGAGCTATTCCATACCATGGGACGGCACGCCTGGTATATATACCTGGGGTTGGCTGGGGTGGGCAGATGGTTGCTCAGGGACTGGCTTGGCATCGTCAGCGAGTGGTGAGCAGTTGCATTGTGTACCACATGTTCCTTTCTTCCTCTCCCTCTGGGTGTTATTCTCTCCCTTCCCCTTTTCATTGTAACTGTTATTGTCATCATTATTACTGCTCTTTCATTTTTTTTTATTTCAACTATTAAATTGTTCTTATCTCAACCCTTGAGTTCAACCCTTTCCAATTCTCCTCCTCATCCCTCTGTGTGAGGGGGGAGCGAGTGAGCAGCTAGGTGGTACTTCATTACCAGCTGAGGTTAAACCACGACAGGTAGCTACAGTAGCTTTTCAGACACTGGAAAATGAACACACAGCTTTGGGTGGATGTTTTTTCTCTGAAAAGGAAGCTGATAGGTGTGCTAGTGTGCTACAGTGTGGAAATCAGAAACTACACAGAACTGCTAACTAAATGAAACGTTAAATATATTGAGTCAAGATTGACATCTAACCTCAAACCTCCTGCTCTGAGGAAGTTTTCACAGAAAGACTTGGCACAGTTTCTTGCCATTTCATCATCTGCAGTTGGCATCAGCTTGGAGCTCAGTACCTAAGATAAATAAATAAATAAACAAGCATGCATACACACACTCCCCTTAGTATTCTTTATCTGCTAAAGGTTAAAAGCAAAACAGAAAAAAGATCCAATACAAATGAAGCAATTACCAGTACACTTATGCAAAGCTGTAGGCAGTAAAGAGAAATTGCATTAAAAATATTCAGGACAACTATGGCTATGACAGATACTTATTCTGTATCAAAGGGCATTTTTTTTTTCATTGCAGTTACTTGTTAAGGGGAAGGATAAAGTACAAACTCTAGCACATGCAATGTTGTTTTCAGGCTCAGTTGGTGCTCCTTGAGAGCCCAAATCATTCCCCTTTCCAGATTTTCAATTGACAGTATGCCACAGAACACCCTACAGATGGCTGGCTTATTGATTCATGCCTTCTGAAACATAACCATATTGCCATTATTGTTTGGGGTTTTTTTTGTAAAAGATGGTCCAGGTAATTCTGCAGGCCTTATGAACATCACCACTGTATCGTTCCTCCTGTTGCAAATCAGCACTAAACTGCACAGGATGCAATTACGCTCAGAAACATGGCCAAAAGGAAGTCTGTGGTCAGATCTCATGTCAGTTTATCATCAATTTCACTTCATTTTACATGAAGAACACCCAAAACAACACCCAAACAAACAAAAAAAACCCAGCTCCTCCCAAAACCTCAGAAAACCTCCAGAAGTTATTTATGTTCTTGAAAAGTCTCTTCAGCATGTACAGACAGCTGCACGTGGGAAAACAAAGCACATCTGTTCCAGGTTCACAGGTCAGAACAATGGTTTACAGAGTTCCAGGCATGAAATCTTATCGCAACACTGCATGATATAACCCTGAACACCTGCAACGTTTAATTTTCATCTCTTTGATATGCTCTGCAAATTTCCTATGCATCTTTTTTCAGAGAGCAGTTCAGACTGGTTGCCATATTTCCAACAGATCACCAGTGGAGGGGATAAAAGATTAAAAAAAAAAAAAAAGAGAGAGAGAGAGAAAAGTACATCATCCTTTTCTTGACTGAAGTCATCTTACAATTGGCTTGACTGGATTTGAGGAACAAGTCCACTCATATAATCTACACATCTAATCCAATTTACTGCTTCTCATCCCTTGCCAGAAAAGCAAGCAATTTATTACTTGCTTTTATTATTTTCTCTGGCATGGAAGCAGCAGATAACTGTCTCGTCATGCTGTAATATAACCTGCCAGTTCAACAAGATACCCTTGCTGTGATATGCTAAACCATTTGCTTTCGGTTGTAGAACTTGTCAACACAATTCAAAGCTATCATCAAATACCTTTCATTCCAGCTGTACAGAAAAGGGGGGAATCCTAACGCTGCAGTATGACAACAGTATAGGAAGATAAAGAGCTAACATCAGACTGCAGAAACCCAAAGGAAAGCAACTACAAGAAAATTCCTACAGTGATCTTGGCACACACCAGGAATGAAAGAGAACAACTTTGTCCACTGCTTTTGAATCTGCTGCCAACCGGTCCTCCAACTTCAGGTTGTTCAAACCATACTTGTCATGGGACGTTATACACAGTGGGGGGCCCTCAAGCAGAATGAGAAACTGTCCAGCCTCCAAGAGCATGCAGATTAGTGCCTTAACAACAACACCAGCTAAACTCCCTTAAACTCTTTAAAATCCATGCACTGAATGCTTGGAAAGAACCTTTTTCCAGGGTCCAATCCAGTGTTTGGCTGAAGAACTTACTCATGACAATACTTAGAGGTTAAAAAAAAACATGTGTGTGTTCCACTCACTTCACATACACAGCTAAACAGGCCAGAAGCTGCTGCGTAAAAGGCCTGCACATCTGGATAGTAAAAGTTCTTCACAGCTGAATGCTTTTCAAAAATATTCCTCCTTAGCCTCTACAGACAGAATATAGTAGACTTATACAGAAGGGAAGTTAGCATTCTTTTTCCTTCAAATTGAATTAAGCAAACCCAATCAAACTGAACAACAGCGCCCATTCATTTTTAAGAGCTGTGTGTGTGTGTATATACACACACACACACAAACACACACACTAAAAATCACATATTCAGAGTTTCTGGAGATTCAAGCTGGAATTTTACCTAAACAGTAATGACTTTTATGTTTCTTTGCTCCTCTTGACTTACTTCAGAATACTACTTCCACCTTGCAAATCACAAAAAGAGGGACCTGACTTCACAGTAAAGTCTCTAAAGGGGAACTTTTAACCCCTTTCATTCTGTGTAAAATTTATCACATACACAAAAGTAGACTATGACATGACATTTGCATTTTCCGTAATGACCCTACCCAAGAAATTTAGAACCACTTAAACCTTAGTGCTCAGAAGCACAAGTAAAAAGTGATTTGTTTTCTTACCTCTAAATTGTAGAGCACTCTGAAGGTCGACATGCCTGGAGCAAAAGACCTGAAAAGACTTTCTAATATTGAACTAGCACTGGGCTGATGTTGGTGCTTTGAAGACAACGACGGTGATTTTGAAGACTGAGAACTTGATTCTGATAGCAGTGTTTTCTAGGAGAAAAAGTCACAGAAGAATTATTTTGAGATTACTGCATTTTGTTGTAATTGGCAATACATTTCCTAAAATCCCTGTAATAACCCCCTCACCTCCAGCTGCCTGGAAACGAGTCAATAATCTTTAACACGTGCATTATTTGCAGTAGAATTTCAAACCCCTCATTTAATCTGACAAGGAATTTAAGAATCCTGGTAGTAAAGTTAAGCTCATCAAGATCAGTTATTTTTTAATCCATACCTTTCTTCCTAGGGAATCAAGCTGATCAAGAGCCTCCTGAATAGCTGGGTCAGTGGGAATCAAGAGCAGAAGTTTCCTCACTCGCAGCGTTATTCTGAAAAGTTATCAGAAGTTACTTATGCAAAAATAGGGCTCAGCCACACTGTGGCCCGGTGGGTGCCTACACACTGCAAAATAAGTAGCTGTTCACACTTGACAGTGCGAGCATTTCTTCAATATTCAATAACCATTTAGTCTGCTTACCTTGGCTCCTCTAGATTGGCAAGCTGGTAAAGCATATCAAACACATTACACACGAGAGCCATGACTACTCCAGGGAGGGATTTCTCCTGAGAATTAAGCAGAAATACAAAGGTCTTTTTTCCCCCCTCTCTGTTGCAAGTAACTTACAAGAGCTCTTCACTGAAGCAACTGACCCAGACGCCAGTAGAAATCCCAACCTACTTTCTACACTGAGACAAGATTTGAATTTTTACATTTTTATCCATTTTTGAAGTCAACTGTTAGTTAGGGTTGACCAGTCTGAACATGCTAGCTGATGCTTCTTAGTTTATTTTCACCCTGCAACTTTATTAATAGTGGAAATCTGGAAACTTCTCCTCCCAACAAATATATAATCTCAAAATTAAATCATATGGGTCTTGTTTGTTTAAAAGACACTGTAGAGATTCATAAACACCAAGCAGGCTACAACAGGTCACAGAAAACAGATTTTGAAGTCCAAGCTGCATGCATAAGGCAATTGTGTATTTAAATGTTTTGTTTCAATTGCAATTTGAAAGCAAAACCAGACTAGTAAAGACTGGACACTTGAACATGTGAACAGCTTCTGTCTCATCTTACTGTAACTCTTCCAACCCCAGTTGTGAATCCCCCAACTATGTCCCCTCCAGGAAAAATCCGAGGGAAGGTTTCAGGCTATTATGCTGTACCTGTTCCATTGCATAGGATGAGCTAAATACACTGCCACTGTTGCTGGAACTGGTTGAGGAATCTGCAGAGCTCCCTGACGGAGTCCCACTTCCTGATGTTTTTACTGTAAGGACTTGTTCATCAGAGAAACCCAGCTGGTGCAGTAGTTTCTGATCTTTATTTACAGTTAGCTGCAAGAAAATATTTATCGTTTAGTTGAAGAAAAGAGACTGAACGTCATAAAGAATCAGAATCCCTTGTAGTTCACATACCAGGCTATCATTGGCAAATATCTGTATATTATCCACAGGTGAATTCAACATCTTTGCTATTTTCCACCTGACGCTTCCTACAGTTTCATTGCTATGAGCCTGTAAAATTAAACAACACTAATTCAGTAAGTCTGCTCGAGCAGTAAATTCCAAGAGAACAAAAGAAAAATCTTCCATTAAAGTCTTCCTGCGCCTCTGCATAGGGCGGTAAAGTTATTGTCCACAAAAGAGACTGACAGGGTAGGACAGCAGTAGAAATGCTCCATCACCAACAATAAGCAAACAACTTATTTTTCCTACCCTTGAATGATGACCAAAATAAATTTAGTCTACAGACACTTCCATTACAGTAGCCTTATACAGATATTTAACATTTTCAAATAGAGTTTGCAAGCTGACTGAAGCTCTTCAAACCAGCTTCCTCTGTCCAGTCCAGGCATTAAAAAAACCAAGAGTATCTATGTGATCAACACCTCATGACAGGCATAACCTGTGCACACATACCTCTATGGTGAAGGTATCTTTGGTAGACTCATATGTAACATTAAGCGTTAAAAGATGTCCATGGAAAGAGGCACCATGAGGTAGAATAGTTCGAGGAACAGAGTAAAGGTCCTACAGGAAGAAAAGGATAACAGTAAATACCACCCTTGAAAACAAAGACATTCCTGTAACGGCACATAACAAAGTTAATAGAGTTGCATAGGTTTAAATAACTTTTCATAATATTGAAAGTTGTGTTCTTAGCCTTGCCTAGCAAGAAATTACATCTCTTACCTCTATTGTTATCACATAACGCTCTGCCAACAGCAGCAGCCTCTCAATTATTACAAGTTTAGTTGACCTGGAGATAAACATCAAAAACAAGAATAACTTGTCTTAGATTCATTTTCAACGCCCATGGGTAACTACCATGAATTAGCTGCTTTCAAATATAACTCCTTAAACTTGGAGTTAATTCAGTTGAAATTAACTAGGAAAACAGGCCAAGAAGCTTGCATTATACTGCTTGAGATGTAGCCAGCTTCAGAAGCAGCTTCATGTTTCTAAAGGTCACACCTTGTGCTCATATATTTAAGCTACATGCATTTAGGTATGCATATGTTAAGCTAGAAGATGAAAAACCATCCTTTTCTCTCCCAGTTAAAATAAAAACAAATAAACCCCACTGCCCCAGAAATATAACATGACTAACAGGCTGGTAATAGTCTGTGGGCTTTTTTTGTGGGTTTTTGGTTGGTTGGTTGGCTTTGGTGGGGTCAGAGGGGGGTGTTGGTTTCTTTTTAGGTGGTGTTTTTTTGTGGGGGTATTTTTGGCCTTTTTTTTTTTTTTTTTTCTCTCTGAAAACACAGGTTTTTCAAAGTCTCTTTGGAACTCAAATTGCATTGTAATTGGAAGATTCCACTGAGAAACCACCAGAATACACAACTACCAATACTGACAATTTTAATTAGCACTCAAAATCACGTGGGAAGCAGCTGGGAGCAAATGTCTACTGTCATCTTTATTCTTTTAAAGGCAGGCCTACCTGTAGGGAGACTGAACTGATGTTGCTACTGTAGGCATAGCGGTTGCTGTAAGCATTTTTGTAGCTCTTGTAACAGCATGTGTTAATGTTGGACCACCGAGCGCAGAGCTGGCTGCCTAGAATACAAAGCAGAGTGTACGAGCTGGTTTATGTGGACAATTAGTATGTCCTGGAGAGCTAAGAGGACAAGAAATATTTGTGGGAAGAAATGTTTTCTTTAAACAGAATTATCGCAGTCAATTATTGTAATTCTAAGACACAAAACTGAAAAGGCAAGTAGGTACAAGAACAGAAAATTAGTCCTTTACCTCTAATCGTGTGTAACAATCAGCAATGAATTTCTTGTGCAGTGATACTGAATCCTAAAAAGTACAAATGAATCAGAACTTACAACAAAATCATGGTAATTACTCAAAACTGACAGAGCCCAACAAATTACACATTTTAACATGCAGAGGATCAATGCTCTATGAATGTCAAAGCACTTTCCACACAAAAATATATGCCTACCTTTTTCAATCTAGGAGTTAGATTAATATAGCTGTAATTTATTATCAACTGAATAGCTTCATTGGCGATTTCTTCATCAGGTGACTCCATTGCAATCTTCCAAATGAAATCCATTCCTATTAATTCCAGTTTTTCTACACTCTACGCAAGAAAAAACAACAGTAAAACACAACTGGACTTCTTATACAACAGCGAGATGAACCCCAGGAACAAAATAGTCTTCCATCTGCTAGAAGGGCATCTTTTGACTGAATCTTAAAGATTTCTTTCCCAATGCACTGCCAAGCTTTGGCACAGTGCAAAGTGAAATCAATAGCTGTGGATTTGTATATTTATACTAGAAAAAAAATAAAGTTGTTTACAGGTGGATGAACAGGTTCCAAAGAACACTCTCAGCCAAGCCAACTGAAAAATTACCAACATCAAAAGCACAGAGAAATTTAATTGGGAATGGAATTTGTTTCACAAAGGTCAACTTGGTAACTAACCACATAATAAACCATCACAAAACCTGCTATGATACTTGGCAAAAAATTATGCATTCGAATTAAGGTAACTGTGATAAAGATCTAAAATGCCTGTGGAAGACTACCTGACATAACCATTAATTTAACAAAAAACACTGAAGGATCAGAGTTAAAAATTATTGTAGATTAGAATTTGAATATGATAAGCCTAAATCTTTTGTAAAGAAGAAAAGGAAAAGAAAATCCAAAAAGAAAGGAGTATTTCCCTTCTAGGGAAAATCAAAAAAACTGCACACTTGAATTCGTGATTATTAAAGCAGTTTACTCATTCCTCCTGCAAAGTTTTAGAAGCTGCATACCAGCTTCCAGCTACCAATTGCTCAATTTTAATTATCATAATTCTGGAGTTTTAGCTTCAGAATTTAACAATGTTAATGCTAGAGGAATGATCTGCATATCAATACAAACATGACCATGTCAAACACCTGCTAAAGAATCCTTGTCTCACCTCCTCCCATCCCCAAAATGCCACAGGCTGTATGTAAGAACAAACTTGCCAGAACACTCACCAGTTGAGTTCCTTGCCTCTTTAGTCGATGGTCGCACAGGTTCACATTTTCAAAGAAAGTCTTGAATAAACTAAAACCTGAAAATGAAAAAAGGTGCAAACTTTTTGTTCAGGTCAGACTAAGTTTCTAAGCTTTTTTGAAAGATGAAGATAACAAATACAAGAGATGATCTTTCCCCTCTACAGCTATAAAAACTCAAAGTGATTGAAAAAGACTGCTTTATTATCTTTATTTACAGGACTGTTTAGATATTAATTTGAAGGCTTCAGAAGCAAATTTATGTTATATATTTCAAAAACAAGTATGTTGACAAAAGCCATTTTTTCTTACCATTCATAGTAATTTCGTATGACTCCAGTTTAAGAATTTTCTCTTTGAAGAGCTGTTGCTGTACATCACTCTCTAGATCATGCTGTCCTTTTGTAAACCACTCAAAGCACATCTGTGAATGAAAGGCAGATATATATTTACTCCATTGTCATGGCAATTATTTTAGTTTTATATAGCATTGGCAAACTATGTCAGATACTACAGTAACTCATCTACAGCAAAAGATTCAAAACCTAATCTAGTAACCTCACACAACCTCACATATTATACAGGCTGTATTGCAGCATTAGGGTACTTAATCTTCATAGTCATTTTTCACCCTAATAAAGTTGTCTCGTAAAAGAGACATTCAGCAATCTGCAAAATTGCACATACCCCTTTTCAAACCAGCATCCCTACATCTGCAACTAGTCTCCTGGTCTACATTCTTCCTTCAGTCAAATTTGATGTTAAAAGAGCATCCTAGTCATAAGCAAACATGTAACACTGGCTCCGTTAACTTACACAAAGCCTATAAAAGCATTACTAGTTTGTGTTTGCTACTCATGTTTCACGTCTCAACACACATACGTGCTATTTATGATCCATTAAGATTCACTCTGTAACCACAGACACTAACTTTTCAAGTTTTTCTTACCTCTCGATCTAACTCACAAACGTCTTGGCCAGTTACGAGGCATTCCCAGATCTCCCTGGCACGATTCCAGCCCAAATAAAGGGTGGCTTCTTGCAGAAAAAATGCCAAAAATTTTAGATGTGCCTCCAAATACTGAAAAGAAGAAACAAAACCTCAAGCTTAAGACTTTTCTTTCTGAACAAGAACTCTGAGCATTCTTTTTATTTTTTGCAAATTTAGTTGTCAAATAGTTCACTTTGCAAAGCCTGGAAAACAGAAATTGTTAAAAATTACATAAAATAGCTATAAAACTCACTTCAGAAACATTACTTTTTTTATTACCTTTGTAAAAAGGAACACTGAAGTCCCCTTGGATTTGCTATTACTTTCCTGATACTATTTGACAATAGTTATTAAATCACAACAAGTGTCGAGAAAAAAAATTATCAAAACCTTAGCAATAAACTGTTACAAGCTATCTCTGTGTGTGGCTGCCATGTCCTAACAGACCTGTTCCAGGTTTCAAGAGCTTCACACCAAATTCAAAGATATAGTCTCTACAAGGGTAGCTGAACAGAAGCTGGTGGAGAAACTGGAACAAAGCTACCACAAGCCCTAATAGATACGTGTCAGAACTATAAATAAAAACTAGTGTAATTAATTATTCATCAGAGACAATATACATGCTAGTGAATTCCAAAACCAGAACATCACCTAATCTTACACAACGTGGTCAGTGATACGCTAGACCATGTTTTCAAAAACTTAAGGCAATAAGAAATTTGGGGTTCAATACCTCCCGGTAAGTGTATCGGCCATCCACTAATGTTGCTCCAACAAGCCCTCCTGGACCTGCCACAGACGCAGCCAAACGGTGGCATGATATCAAGCTTCCTGTCACCAACTTCACTATTTCAAAGTTTTTCTTTAAATCTTGAATGATGCTCTTGGGGAAAAAAAAAAGAAAGAAAAAAAAAAAAAAAAAAGAGAGAGAGGAAAGAGGGTTTTTTTGAAGAAAATACACGAACAGGCACACACACACCAGTTTGCTCTTCTACAGACATGTGTGTCTCATCACAAGGAAGTTCCCCCCCACCAGAGTCAGCTGTATCCCTTGCAAGCATCCAAAGCCCCCTGATTAGTGTTTTCAGCATGTGCTGAAATACACGTGCTGCAGATTGCAAACCAAGTCCCACACTTTCAGTCAGCCACTGTATAACACATGTGACTTGCTGGTATTTTAGTCTGTTTTCCAAGAGTCAATTCAATTACAAAGCAGCTGATCTAAACATCAGCCATAGTACATTTCTTAACAGAGTTGTGCTTGTTAATTGTTCTACAAAAAGCTGGGAATAAATTAGTCCTGACACAGCAAACAGGTTTATATATATATACATGCACGCACAAGTGAACTGTACACAACACAGCATCTCTACTTGAACAGTCTGTTTATGCTACACCACTAAACTGTACTTGTCAAAGTGTTCTTTAATTTTTTCCCCCCTCTCTTGCTTCTAAATTCAAGCTTCAGAAGTAGAGCCACACAGCCATAACAAGGGCTTCAAACATAATCTCAGCATATATTCTTACCTTGTCTTGTTTTTGGTAAGTTTGCTTAATAAATGAACGTGTGATTTCATGGAGCTGACGTAGTGCTGGCACCACCCACACAAACTGAGGATTATTGTGCTGGGACGACTAGTAGTAGGAAAGGTAAAGACAATTACACATGTGTACATGCTCAACAACAGATTAACTTTCCTCTTAGACTCCTAGAAGACTAACAATTTCTATTAATGCCGCTGTTGCGAAATGACAGCTGCTAGCTCTGAAGGCTTCAGTTACTTCTTCCTGGTCCCTTTCCAAACAAACTCAAGGTGCCTTCTTCACTTTCTGCAAGAAGTCCTTTGACGCGCACGTATGCCATTTTGCTATCCTTATTATTAAGCCCAAAGTGCCACCTCTTTGCTAGAAAACATGCAAATTAAGTAGACAAAAAGAACTCAGTTGCACCAGGGAGAGATGATAACCACCACCTTCCTCAATTATGGGAGATGAAGCAGGTCTGTTAGGGCATAAAAGGACAAACCCATTCAAATGATCTTACTTATTGCTAAAGCAAGAATAATAGAAAAAAGAATCTGAAATACTACTGAGGGTTAAGAGATGAGAAGAAATTTCTGATTGGTGCTGCAAGAAGCCCTCTGATAGGAAGCAAAGGATACTTAAGCTGCATTTTGGAAGAGATCCTACAAAGAATAACCCTCCTACCTCATTGTTAGAACTGCTCATCACTTTTCTGGGAGGCTTCATTTTCTGTAAAGTTTGACCACACAAACCAGTACTGAGGTTGCTTGTTCAAGGAAGTGATGTCTGGTTTAAATACTGACAACAACCAATACCACCTACACACTTACGGAGATTAAAGTAACCTGCCCATAACACAGAGTGCGCTCTACTGAAGACTCCCTCATCTATCTGAGAATGCTGCCTTAATATTACATTCCCTCCCAGTTTAAGTCTTCATTTCCCCTAATAAAGGGAAATAAGAAAATGACCTATTTTTAGAAGTCTGATGTATGTTTACTCCAATCCCTTCTAGCCTACAGTTACAGCTTTCTGTTACTGTTTCCCACTGCAGCACCTCTGTCAAGGCCCTTGCCAGAATGTCGTTAAAAAGAATGCAAGAATAGGAAAGCACAAGAGAAGATTCAAAAGAAAAAAATGCAAGTTTTACAGACATCGAGAACCCAAAGTTTGAAATCCATACTCTCAAACACACGCACAAAAAAGGTGTTATCAGTCTCAAGAAGGAACATACAATGTCTCCTAAACAACTAAAATCCTCTACAGATGCTGCAACACAGACAAAACCTAATTTATCATGAAAGAAATAAAGAAAAAAGCTTGTAAGCTTTTCATTAATTTACAGTGTATTTCAGACTGAAAAAAAAAAAGACCAGAATATTCCTGCAGATCTCAAGAAAAACTGCCTGCTATGTGAACAGTGCAGAATATAATATATGCGGTCTTAAGCCATGCACATCTCTGCTGCTGCCAGGAAACATCACAGGCAGCTGCGGGAATGGCTTATGTTAGATGAAAAGAGTTTTAAGTATTTTATTAAAATACAAAACTACTAGGATTTAAATACTGATTTGCATTTTGAGACTTAATGGTCATGCCAGAACACATGCTTAACTCGAAACTAATCTAGGCTTTCACATGAAAGGGACAGTTAAAATACTGACATACCTTTATAGTGGTTCCATTTGCAAATTCTAACCTTGGGCCCATCCTGGTAGTTTCCCATAAACTGATCACTCCTTGTGCTGAAAATTTGCTTAAAACAAAGGCAAGAGACTTACTATGAGTCTCATGGTCAACAAACTGGCTCACACAAAGCCTACCCCTCTCAAGGACTCCCCAAGGTAAGAACTTACAGATGGGACACGCAATTTGTGCATCTTGAAAGAAAGGGCAACATCGAGGCTAGATAACATTTCATTTTGGAAAAGATAAAATAATAAACCAACCCTCTTAATATCCTCTATGCACTTGATGATGTAGCTCCTTTTGATTGCCTCTTTCACTGCATAGGCATCACTGAGGATTGTCAGATGTTCCTCCAAAGCCTGCTGAATAAGACTACATGGTAATGTTGGAAGATGAGCCAGCTCCCACAGTACCTCCAGAACCTAGAAGAAGAAGTGCAAGACTAGTCAGGACCTAGGAAGTACAGAGACTAGCAACCCTATGCTTAATAAATAAACACAAAAACCTGAAAATATTCACATGCCTTTCCAGTCGTTGTCTCCACCCGTGCTTCTCGACCAATGCGCCCTATCAGGCTCAACAGCTTCTGTCGCACTCTATCACTCTCTGTCTCCCAGCTCTGTATAGCAAAGAAATAACATCCACTATTAAAGCAGCAAGCACTGTCAGTCTCTTAACTCTCAAGTGTACACAAAAATATTATTTACAATTGTTTTACTGCAGGAAAAATAAAAATACAAACAAGCATGTTTCCACCATGCATACTTCCTTATTTTTGTTACCGGGAGTTACAGTACTGATTTGCCCAACTATTTCAAATATAAACCATAAGAGATTAAATATAATAATAAAATGCCACTTTAAGTACCTTAGCACTGTCTATATAACATACTTAAAATCTAAGTAAATTAGCAATACCGTAGCAGAAGAGGCTTTTGAGTTAACAAAAATAAAATCAGTATTAAAAGTGTTATTTTTATAGCCAATTTTATATTTATACAGAAAATACAAATGTATTCAAGGCATTTGCCTTTTGGTGGGCTGGATGCACAATCTCTTCCTAAGGAACGTAAATTGATGTGAAAACTTACCTTTTGGATTAGAACAAATAAATGATTGAGCTGATCAGAACTAAACTTCACAGCGGCTGCAGCAATAATGGTATGTATGTTTTCAATCACAGTGGAGGATTGTCCTGACTGAGAAGATGAGAAGAGGAAGAAAAACACAAAGGGGTAGGTCTTTGTCCCAAATGAGTTAAGAAAAAATCTTCATGTAAGCATCATCCTACTGTTCATACTAATGAGAAAGAATAACAGCTTTTGACATGTTAGAAACACAAGGTAAGAGTAACTGTCCCAGCTCCTCATTTCACTACCAGAAAGGTCTTTGGAAGTAATTCTAAAGCAGGAAAGTACAAGTTAGCTTGCCATTATTAGAGCAGCTTCAAGGTGTTGCAGTGGCACATACCACTGGCTGTGGTGCCAGCAATGCAAACATCACCATTTTCATTGCTTGGTTAAGTTCATGTGTGAGGTGCTCCATCTCGGACACTCTTTAAGGCTTTTCTCAAAAGCAAACAATACAAAATCTTGTCCCACACTGATGGGAGCACCATGGGAATAACAGGCAGAAGGGGGTACGAAGTACTGCATTTTATTAAAGAATAAAAATGAGTGAGCCAGTCATATTTGAGCTCTACTAAGCATGCAAGACTTGCTACCATGCCCACACATACTACAGATCTGACAGCGTCTGATGGGTTTAGTCTAAAATTTCAACATTTGGACAGAGAAGAAAACCATTTCCTGCAGCAGAAGATTAAATTTCTGGTCAGAGCTTCCATGCCATTTGCATCAAGCAGTCAAACTACCTTTCCTACGCAGCAGTAAGTTAAGTACACATAAGGTGAATGTGAAAAGATGACTTGTCAGTCAATTGTATGTGTGTACAGGAAGCTAAACGGGAATACATCATTTGAACTCCCTCTCTTTAAAGTCACACTGTGAGCTGCATTCAAATTTATACTTCCAGCACAAAAATTAATATCCTTAGGCATGGTCTGTGGTCTAGACAAACACTCTATCACCTATTTCAGGCGGACAACCTCTTATTCCAAGTCAAATATTTTTGCAGCCCCTTAACACTTGTTGCAAAGAACTGAACTTCATCGTAAGATTTAAACAGCTGTGTTACAAGAAATTGCCAGAACATTTGATTTTAAATGGTAAAGAAGTAGAAGAATGCCTTTGCATTAACTATACTGTTAAAATCTCACCACCTCTACTCAGGAATAGAGATGCATACATTATTTTAAAAAAAAATCCCACCACTAGAATGTCTCCTTTTGTGAGACACTCTAAAAACGCCTGTCTAGTCTTGATTGCTTACCTGAATTCTCCAAATTTTAGTAAGCTCATCCAAAGATAATTTACTGCCTAGCAGTTCAATAATTCCCTTTATACGATCACAGTATTGTGCTTGGTCTATATTACCTACGAAACAAAGAAAAACAATTAAATTAAAATATTTTAATCAGTATTCAATACGATAAATGCCTAAGAATAAACAAGTTCTTTTAAAAGAAGGGAGAGGAACAAAGCTATCCTCATTTGCAAATTCTTTGTTACAGACAAATCTATCAGTCCAAAGAAAAAGAGCAAGGCTCTTTTTTTTTATTTTCTTTTACTTCATACATCTGTTAGCAGTTCACACCTATAGGACATTACTACTTGGAAACACCCCCCTCCCCTTTTCTCACTTTTCTAGAGGCTAACAATATACAAAGACAAACTGAGAGTAAAAACTCCAGGTACAGCAGAAGATACCTGCACAGATGTCAAATAGAGGATTAGATGATAGTAGCAGAATTTGCAGGGTTTTCCTTACCATTTTTAAGACAACAAAAACTTTGAAATCCTTTGTTCCATCAAAATGTATTGAAAGGGAGAAACGATATTTTAAGATTTAAGACATTCAAAGCACATGCCAGAAGTCTCTGTGAAAGCACTTACCTTCCAGAGCAATTGACAGGACAGAATTTTCTACCAGCCAGTTTAGCAATCTGTCTGTATCTATTGCATTCTTCACTGACTTGGATACAGTGCTGTCTTCTATTAATTTTGTTACCTAGAAATTGCAAAACCTGAGATTCTAACACCAATTCCCACATGCATTATGTATACAAACAATGAAATCTATTCAAAAGG
Organism: Falco rusticolus; assembly: GCF_015220075.1. NCBI lineage: Eukaryota > Metazoa > Chordata > Aves > Falconiformes > Falconidae > Falco > Falco rusticolus. The sequence goes on along the minus strand of NC_051197.1, from coordinate 6,047,871 downwards.
CTTACCCCAAAGCTTAAGTGTGAATCCTGAAATATCCTAAGAACAGGAATTGTTAGAAGGGTTTTTATGTGGTTGGGTTTGGGGGGAGTTTTTTGGCTGTTTTGGGGGATTGTTTTGTTTTATTTGTTTGGTCAGTTTGTTTTGTTTAATAAGCTGTTTAAAGGCAACCAGAAACACTTCCTTGCCATCACTGTCTGGTTTGGTAGATTCTTATTCTCAGTTTGACACAGAAATGCTGGCCTGTGCTACCAGGTATATTTCTGCAGATGTACCCGAAGTAGGTTACGTCAGGCTTCTGCTTGTTACACTCAAATCAAGTGTCCTATTTTTTATCCAATACAGAACCAATATAGGCTCCTTACTCTAGGGAGAAAGAGTACATTTCTGCTAAAGCCTTCAAAAGCCGCACTTTCGTAACTTCACCAAGGATACACAGCATTTATGATTAAAACCCAATTTTCCCATTTAAAAAAGAAGGGAAAAGCAAAAAAAGGGACTCTAAAAAACCTTATAATGCCTGCGTACTAAAAAAAAAAAAAAAGCACACATTTTTTAAGGACACTTAAATTGTACAAGTTTTGGAAGGAAGAGATGAACAGCTCTATACTTAAACCACAACTCCCATCAAAAATAAACTGTTTTCTTCTTCTACTTAGATGTAAGATTCTAGCACAAAGAGCCCTAGTCCATAAACTCCAGCTCTTAGGTGCTACTACAGTGTCCATATACAAGCATAATAAGAAATTACAATCACATAGTGTAATGACGTGATATAACTGGATCAAGACACCCGTCTAGGATTAAGTCCCATTTGCTCCCTCTCCCCCTACTTTCCTCTCAATGAGAGGAGGAGGGAAAAGGGATAGCCCATAGAACACTCTGAATTAGCAAGGTTATCTCAAAAGTGAATATTCAGCGAATAGCACAGACCACTGCTTGTAATTCTAAGAACTGTAATTTCAGATTGATAAGGTTCAGACTATGTCTAGCTGTTCTTTAACGGGGAGGCCACAGTCCTTGCAGTGGCTACTGATATTACAAACAATTCCTGTCATATTGACTTGTTCTGGTATTTATCACGAACTCAGCTTTTGCTAAGGCAACATCATTTGTAAGGAGATACCACAACAACTTTTTTTAAGGTTGTGGTTTCAATGGCTTATTAACAACCCATCCCACCTACACCCATGCCCATGTGCACGCGCACACACACACACACACACAAAAGGCAAACCTACTTCTTTGAGGGAATTCATTTTTGCACTGAAGTGTGGAGATTTTAACATGCGCAACAGAATGTCCAGCCGTAAGTCATCTACTGCAGTTACCAGATCAGGTTGGAAGCGCATACACAGCAGTTTGATACCAGACAAGAGCTCAGGGATACTGACTAGTCTCTGTTTAAAACAAAACCAAAACATAACAAAAAAACAAAACAAAACAAAAAGGACAAACATAGGCATTGCTATTTTTGCTATTCTGTTTCAGACTTCAATGATTCACAAAGAGTAGGTTTAGTGACCCAATACAGACTCTTTAATCTATGAAATGCAGCACCATGTACATCTGCAAGTATTACCTGTACACTAGAAATTTTAAGACAACAAAATCTTTATTTAAAGTGGACTCTCTGTCTACAGATTTGGTACACTACACTGCTCCTCTGTAGTTATACAACCTATGCAGACTATCCAGTTTACAATTAACAATTTAAGTCTAAGTAAAAAGTCAACACTCAAAGTTATTGGAACTGAATGCCAAATTCAGAGTAATACAGGGAGTAGTCACAAGTTACACATTTTATCAACAATTACCAAATTCTCAGAAGCAAACAGCTAACGCAACAGTCATATGCACACGAGTTACATGAATTTAACAGACTCCAAGACAGTAAGCATCTTCAAGTCTGAGAAGTCAGCATTCAGCATGCTGCAGAAGGGACTGACAAAAACATGTCTGATAGCAACAGCAGCAAAATATTTTACAAAGGGTCATAATACCAGATAGCTACTGAAAAGGGTATTGAAAATAATTGGGTAAATTTATTTTTTTCTATGTCATTCAGTCAGAATTCAGAACAGGCTGCATTTTGGCCACTGGAAATAAAGCTGCTGTTCTAGTCTAGGCTGCCAGCATTTCCAACATACACAGTAAGTTCTTCCTAAATATTAATATGCAAAACATTACCTTGTCTTTCAAGTCCTTCTCTTCTACATTCTGTACATATTTAATCATTTTATGAATGACTGGATCCAGCATGGGCTAAAGAATGTGAGAAAAGGCATGCCAATCATTTTATGTTTCCTGAAACCATTTACATTACTCAGAAGATCTGGCTGCAGTAAAGCCAAATACTTAGTTGAAAATTCACAATTATCTTAGACATAAAGCAACACCTACAACGTACATAAAACTATCTGGCCAGGTATGTCCAGAAAAACAAATAATTAAGAGTAAGAAGCCATTTCAAACCACCATAATACAGATTTGCAAAAACCCAGAAACTGACCTTTCAAAATGCATCAGTTACTACATGCATACACCTCTCTGACTGCCAGTGGCTTCTGAACTACCTCCTCTTCAAATAAATATTTTCAGTCACTTAATTTGATAGTTTGTTAGTGAGTGCAGATGTGAAGCCAGAAGTGCATTTGCATGTACAAATATGTCACAGTGAGTTTTTTCCCCCACAATTTTTCCAGTGTAAACTCCCATGTCTATGTGCTTGATCTCGGCCAGGAAGTTAAACTAAAACCCAAATCCATCCATCAGGCTAAATTCTTTTCCCATATGCTTCACATTGATGAAGCTTACTAATGGCAGTGGCAAAACTTCTCACTCTTGCAGATGCAGATACATGACTACAGATCACTGTGCTTAGAAATTAATCTGAGCCCTCTATCCATCACCCTCAGGATGCTCAAAATGGTTCTTTTACTTTATGCGACGTGTTTTGAAGGTTTTTTGAGTTAGTCACCAGTTTCACACCAACACAGTTGTAAACTAATTTTCAGACCCCTGATAACTCATTACAAAGGCATTTTACCTGTACTACAGAAGAGTTAAGATATTCTGCACAAACTCCAAATGGCTGTACTAATGCAGAGATTGCCTGAAAGAAATACAGCAAGTATTTAGGTGCACATAAGAGATCTTTTCAGAGCTAGTGATCTATACCTTAAAAAGAAAATGAAGGTGAATAATTACTATTTATCTCATACAACAGTTTCCAGTCATTTGCTACAAATTTGTTTTGGTGTGCAAGTCCTTTATAATAACACATGGTTCAGGAAAGAGATTTATTTACTCTACAACATACAGTACGTGTTATATATTTTTGCTTGAAATCAAAAATGCCTTCCCAGTTTTCACTAATCTTGGTCCTCTCATCATTCTGTTCAGTCTTCTCTGATTTTGTTTCAATAACAGAAATAAACAGATGGAAAGAGACACATCACATTTTGGTTGCTTTCTACAGCAATGAGAAGTGTGATTACAAGACTTAAGGTTAAAGCCGTATGACAAATTTACCTCCCAATGCATTAAGTGGGAGAAAGCTTTTGTAAAGGTGTCATATACATGTCAAGATCACTTCAATGCGTGATTTTCAAGTTATATCTATACAAGAAATTAAATGCATAAAGGCATCTGTTTGCCAATAAACAGCTTCAGAATTGGTTTCTTCTCACACTGGATCAGAATTGTGAAATTGAGCGTGCACCACTGCAATCAAAGGCCTAAATTAAGTGATGCTGATCCAGACTTCCTCCCTAAGCAAGAAGTTATAAATCATTAAACGAAGTCCAAGTTTCTATTGCAGGATCAGGATTTAAATCGAGTTTCCTTATTCTTATGTCATGTTCATATATGAACCTTATCTCTTCATAAAACAGCAAATATCAATACTCCAATAAAAGAAGTTGAATTCTCTCCAAATGGTGTTTCACTGAAAGGCTGATTTTATACTGGGGTAAAAGATTCCAAATGACATAGTTTTCTCTTAGCCTCCCTGCTCTTCAAAGCTTGAAAGATTCTGAAGGTTAGGAAGCTAAAAGTTAACAAGTTAGGCTTCATGAAAAAATAGTTTAGCACTGTTGAACCAGTTAGTTTTTAGACACAGCTCTTGAGAAGTTGCTTAGGATTAGACAGTGTCTGTCTTCCTAAGGATTTTTTTCTTAAACGATGACTTCATAATAAATGACAGAAGTCAATTCACATGCAGCTAAATGCAGCTACAGCTGAAGTAAACAGAAAGCCAGGGACATACCGGTGAATATACAGTGAAACTAGATTGACTGATGTCTAACTGGAAGGCTGATTTGTTAGCCAGAAAGGTACACTAACCCTTCCTCTTTTCTGTGATGTCTCAGAAGCTCTTTAGTCGGGATTCTTATGCTCAAACTCATTTGACATCCAGTCTGACAGTACTTCCCCCGGGCTCTGTGGGAGTGTTGCTCCGGTACCAAAGGCAAGGTAAGAGCACTGCCAAAAGGGATGCTACTGGTTCTATATGAAGCATGTTACGGAAAGGGAGAAGTCTCGTTACAAAACGTGAACTTACCCCAAGTTCAATATCTTCTGAGTTGAGTTTGGACTGAATTGCTGAAAATCCACCCAATTCTGCAAACTGAAATAAAATACTCAGTATTATAATCTGTGAACTACAGTATTTTATGTTTTCAGTAAGCTACTGGAGAAAATACTCCATGGACAGTTCCTGGGATGCCAACAAGTATCCTTTACCGTGGAATATGACATTCCACATAAGCTTTAGATTTTCACAGGAATTCAGGGGCACACTGGGGAATGCAATGCAATTATATCTGGTACTAGTTTAAACATCAAGCTAGAAACTACCTTGGGTAAAAATGGATATAGGGAATAAAGTCAGACCACATATAGCAACAGATCCCTTGTGTGGCACATCAGACTGGGAAACAGCACCGCAACCTAGGCTGAGCTCTCAACTTCCTCTAGTCTTAGCTATCACGTTAGAATAAAGGTGTTCAAGGAAGAAGGCAGCAACTCAACAAGGTGTATTTAGCCAAGCCCCTTCCCTGTATGTAGGATTAAAACATTAAGCTATTCTTTTCGGTGGTTGTCAGAAAACTGAAGAGTGGAAAAACAAGTTGGGGGGTGGAGGGAAGAAGAAATTATCTCTAAAGATCAATGAATTCAAGGGACAAATAACAATTTTGCTTGGTTTACATTTACCTACCCTGTTTACCAGATCCACCAGCCACCCATGAGGTTCCTTGAACAATTAAAACATTAACAAATTAGTAGCAGCAACATCAACGTTAAACAGCTGTCTTCTGAAACAGATTTGGACAGACACATTCAGCCCATTAACCCACACCTCAAATGCATGCGCTAATATTTCAAAGAAAACAGCCATGTGTTTGTAACAGCTCCTTTACTAAGCATGTAGCTGGAGCTCTGGTTGGTTCTCATTAGTATCATCCTTTTTTGGACTCTGCTTGACATCACTGACCATGTGCTGTGGCAACAGTATGCACTGTGGCTGCTGACTCACAAGCAACTATATTTATAGCACATTAGCTGCGCGGAACATTACTAAAGAACATTTCACAAAGCAGCAGATACAGAATTTTCTTTCTATGACCACTAAGTTGTGTCCTGAAGGACAAATCAACTCAACCAATGCTTTTTCAGACCCACCCATCTGGAGCAACTGCAACAAGACAGTGCAAACCTCAAAAACTGCCTCCTTGCCTGTGTGTCTGACTTGAAGATATCCTTATCCTTGGCTGTCAAAAAAGCATAAATTCTCTGCTAGAACTGTACTGAGTTACCCTGGTCATTTCACACTCAACAGCCAAACAACTGTCAGTTTTTAGATACAACAGATCTACCATTCTGATTGTTGTGATACTTTAGACATGGAAGTACACCACTTTCTAATTCCAGCCTCTAATAGAGAACTGGGACAATTTGAGAGGACAAATCTATTTCTACAGACCAACATATATTAAAGATCTATTTGCTGTAATTCTTGGCGACACATTTACCTTTCTTCTGTTCTAAATACCTACTAATCATACAATCTTTTCTGAAACAAACACATCTACCCTAAAAAGAGGTTTTAGGGTACAGCCACGCTCACCTTCTGAAAAGTGGAGATGGGTGAGACAGCATGCATGTTTCCCTCCCCGAAGACTTCTGCCCAGTTTCTCTGGCATACCTTCATTCGATTCTTGAAATGATATTCGTTGTCGGGGTTAAATGCCTTGAAAGAAAAGCCCATAGCAATGAACAGCATGGCTAATGCCAGTCTCAGAACTTGGTATTATTTGATTTTTTCAGTTGAGCATTCTCCTGGTTGACAGTTAAAAGATCTAGCAAAAAATAAAGTTCAACAGAAGACTCCTGCCTCTCAGTTCTCACTGTATAAAGCATTCTGAAGCTTCCATTCTGTATAGACAATACCCAATACCCATGTAATCCAGAAAAGGGGGAGATGAACTCAAAGTAGCAGTTTTAAAAAATAAACTGTGAAGTGACAGCACATGTAATTATTTTTTTTTTAAAGTGTTAGTTTTCAGAAGTTTTGAACATCACTCACCCCTTTATGATTTGCACACTGGATGTTAACAAACTGCAGCAACAATGGCTGCAGATTTTAACACAATACACTAGAACTTAAATAGAAAAAGCATCAGCAGCCTAAATAGGAAATGCCAAATACCCAAATATTAGAAACTGCATCGTAAAGTCAAATACCATTGTAAGTACACTGAGCAGGCCCACAGGAATAGGATCTTGTTTTACTCTTTCTGCAACCAGGTCCACTAGCAACATAAGCATGTTGTATATTCCTTCATGGATTTCAGTTCCCCATTTGTGAACAGCACTGGATGTCAACAGCTAAAAAAAAAAAAAAAAAATAAAAAGTAGTATTTTGACGTTTAAGCACGATCACAAAACATGAGAAATTTATCAACCCCTGAGACTGTTTTCAGAGCAAATGTTTCCTTAGAGTGTACTAATCACTGTCTGGCATGTTTACCAGATGCTCTCCCTGCACTAAAGGCTTAAGAACTAATTAAATTTGTAATTTCACTGAAGAACACCTTACATTTTATTTTCTGTTATAAGCCGTGATTTATCAAAGCAAACTGTTTTCCATTCCCATGCACTAGTAAAGACTGTAACCTTTGCAAAGAACAACTAATATGAAACTAATTTGTTTGCAGATTGAACACACAGGTACTAAATCTTCAAGTAGGTGTATCACAAAGCTGCATTGATTCAGCTGTAATAACCATTTACCAATTCACACTTTTCAAGCCATTTCTACTGGAAAACAAAAAACATGTGCTGTGAAGAGAGAGGTATTTAATGCTGCTTTCCCACCTACATGTGGGACATGTGGAAACATTTAAAGAACCTTTATCTTTAAATCTAGTCTGTTGTAGTTTATAAAGGACATTAATCTTCCATCTGCAAATTTAATTTAATTTCTGCTAGCTGTGTCTGAACATCAGCAGTTAAAAAGCTTAATACTTTAAATAAAATTAAGTTTTGTACTGTAGAGTTTCTTGCAAATATTTCAGCAAGTTGTAAATTCAGAACATTCTAAAATTTAGATTTCTACAGATTATCCTTCTGGAGGAGCAATCTACACTATTTAACATGCAAAAAATATCAAGTGCTTTAAAAGCACTGTATGTACTTTAACAGCTAAATGGAAAAAGAATTTTTTCCTTAAGTTTCTATATTCCTTAAATATACTTACAATCTCACTATTTTAAGATTAGGACTGAGTAACTTTTTAAAAGGTGTATATATGTCATTATTCATATCATTTAAACCCTGAGCAAGAAATTCAGGCAGTTTTCAAAATGGAATAGCGGGAAATAAATTGGTTTTAGGGAGCTCTGTAGAAAAAACTCACAACAACCCAGAGAAGGACAGCCAAAGGCACATTGGGCATTAAACACTGAGGGGAAATACAAATTCTAAACAGATAGTGAAAAGAGGTAAGAAAGAATTTAACAGCCTTCCAAAGAAGCAGCAGCAAAAAAAATAGTTAAAAGAAATCTGATTTTGAACTTGCTAATGGCTGTATCCAAGGGTCTTTAAACCTGTCTTTAGGCTTCACTAATTACTACAGAGCTCTTAATTTAAAGTGGGTACAAAAAAAAAAGAATACAAAAGCTGCATGCCAGAATTGGCCAGAGTTGCAGAGCTGGGCCTTTGTATGATTTTAATCTCAGTCTATGTATGATATTAATCTAGAAAAATAACTTGAGTATGATTTTAATCTATTAATACACTCACTAGTTACCATAGTTTCTGAAGTCTGGATTACAAGACACTATTTTCACCGTGAACACCACAAAGGAACACTGAATTGGCCTACTGCATGTACTTACCTTTTTAAATGCTTCAGGCATGCATCTGTCCATAAATCTTTTGCAGTTCTCATCAGAATCAGAAAGACCTTTAGAGAAAGGAGAGTAATTTTTTTTAGAAAAGTATTTTTTAAAAAATATTTTCAAAGATTACCTCAGGGAGCTCTTTGCAAGTTTTTGGGAACACCAATCAAAACCAGCAGTAATAAAGTGCTACTGTTTATTTGTAAATAGCATGCTTTTTCAGGCACAAAATGTGAGTCAAGAGAACCTGCCTTCTAGAATTAAGAAGTTTCCCAATGTTCCACCTTATACAACTTATTCAAGCATTATTAGCACTGTAAGCATTTCTCCCTTCAAAGTTTACTACTCATACCAACTTCAGATCATTGCTAATGCTTCACAGCCTCCACCCAAAACCAAATCCAAGTACAGCTTTTTAACACAGGTTAGAAACAAAGGAGCAACCCAGAACAACCTAACAACTTCCATTTTTTCCAACAGATTATAATATCCCTTTAGTCTGCCATCAGGCATGATGGAAAAGCTGTCTTGCATTCATTATATACCAGTTGTTGGGCACGATGCCTCCATAACACTATTAACCCCAGCCAAATACTGAATACAGAAAAGTCAAATTCAGGTCTAATGCAGTATAAGCATTTCACTGGGGAAAAACAACCAGTTATACAAGCATGCTACAGCATGGATTTAGATGACAGCTTGTTTTTACTAATGGAAAATAACGAGCACAATGAGAAAAACTGTCAGTAATTCAGCTCTGAAAAACCGTAATTCCTACAATCAGTAGAACATAAAGAAACATGTGCTCCACTTTTTTAAAAAGCTTAAGTAAACAAATTACTTTAGAGGAAAAAAAAAAGATACCAACATTCTTTTTAGAGCATTGGGCAGAATATTCAATGTTAAACCACTTTCACAGAGATGTGATCATTCTGCATGGTGCTAAGTAAACAACTGCAAGATTCATATGAAAGAGATAACCGCCCATCATAATGTCTATGAAATCCTTTGAACAGATAATCCTTGTACTTCTAGAAACAGAACTTACCTAGTCTTGCTAGGTAGGTGGATGCAATTAGGCACTTGCCTAGAGATTCTTCCCGCTTATAGGGTATGGACCAGTGATCTGTTAAAACTCTGCTCTCCAGTTCATACAAGTTAGTTGTTGGAAACTCAATACCTTCACCAGAGCAATTTCCATTTTCATCATTTTTCTGTGAATAAAAAGGAAGTTCAAGCAAAACAATTTTTATCTCTATCCTAGACACTTTAAAAGATTTAGTACCTTCAGAAAAAGCAGCTGTGCTTGTAACAAGCATGTCAAATTCTCAACAACCCTGAGGCTGCTTGTGTTTTTCAAAGCAGAACTTAGTATTTCCATTTCAATTGAAGGGATTACATACCTTTATGTATTTCATGTAGGTGATAACTACCATGTTTACATAACTAATTGCTAACTAATTGCCTATCTAAGTGGCAAATCTTGTTCCTTAGCATGTCAGATCCTACAGCCAAGTGATAAGCACTTCCAGCCCCTGTGAGACTGTAGGGTACAAAACTCGATCTTCATAAAACTGCATATTAATCCTCTGTTCAACAACTGCTGTAGAATTTATTCTAAGGGGGGGCAATTTCATCATCCTCTCACCTTATCACGTTAAGAAACACAAGACACTAATTCAGTACCTCAGGATTATTTTGTTTTTACTAGCTAATTATCTATAAAGAAAAATATCTCTCTCAAATATAGTTGCCCAACAAGAAACTACAATCATCCTTCTCTTGAAGTCAAAATGAGTTACTGGAAAATATTCTGGAAGGCAAACAGGGAAAAAGCTAGCACATGTCTGCAGCTAAGCTTTCAAGGCTTCCTTGCTAGTGCCACTAGCTATTTCTGTGTACAGGCAGAACACAGAATTAGTCCCACGTTCCTTGCCAAGTGCCATATGAGGTAACTGCCTCAGCAGTACCAAATGAAAGAGTAAACAAGTGATCCATTTGTTTTCTTTTGTTTATTTTTTAACCTCACATAGACACCAGCTACCCAATGTGTCAACGAGTTCACATGGACTAACTTTCCCTGCCTTCACATGAGCAGACAACTCAAGCAGGGGAAAGGGCAGTGTTGGGATCAGGCCAGGCAGCAACCAGGACCAACTGTCAGAGGCAAACACAAGTGCAGTGATGGTAACAAGGTCCCCCTGAGAGAGAAGACAGAGACATGTAGGGAGGAAGGGCAAGTAGGAAACACGTACAAGAGTGTGTGTGTGGGGGAAACCAAACCAGGGTCAGGAACAGAAAAGGAACAAACAGAAAGGAATAAACCAAAAGAAAGACCTGAACTCAGGAGGGTATGGTATACAAAGAATGAAATAAACGCATGCAGACAAGTGTGCTTCCAGCTCTCTCACTACACTTGCTATTTGCAGGATTAGACCTGTTTATTAAAAAATAAATATGTCATATTCACTTCCATAATGGCTCAAAAATATTAAGCCAAGGAAACAGCAATTGTACAGAGCGTACCCTTTAAAGTTCAATGGTGCAGGTGAAAATAGCAAACAGTGGCTGGACTTACTAAATGTTCTGGAAAGCAGCAGTAAAGTTTATAGGAATGGAACACAAAATCGTGCTCAGAAAAAAAACCAAACATGTCAGTGTTTGGGAAGTAAGGTGCTACCTTTCCCCAAACCTCCACCACACATTCAGTCCTAAGTCTGCCATTATGGGAAGTTGTACTTTAACTGACCTGAATATCAACTTCTGAAACTGTTGTCATTTGATCCAGTACTGTGCATGGAAGTCTAATGTAATTAGCAAACCATGCCCTGTTTAAATACTTCAAGTTTTGGAGAAGATATGCCTAAAGGTTTAAATGAAAAGACACCGAAAGCAAAAGTTTTCTAGGAAATATCCTGTTGTACTAAGTAAACAAACAACAGTTAGGTTCACAACTTTTGTAAAGCACACCCATCCAGAACACAAAACCACTTCCTGTGGAAAATAAGTGTGCAGTTACAAAGAAAACCCTTACAGCAAGAGTACAGGATACAGTGATTAGTCTAATAAAGGTAGGAGTACAATATAAACACCCAACTGCTACCTGTTCAGCAATTTCAGTTCAGCCCAGACTTGTAGCAAAGGAAAGCAACATTGCAACAGATGATTACAGCAACTGAGCTACCCTCGCTCCATTCCTTGGAGGAAACTGTCCGTGTTCAATAAAAGTAGTGTTAGCAACGGAGAGTTTCAAGAGGTGCCGTCTAATAGCAGCGCAGACCTTAAACTGCTGCTGAAAAGCTCCACTTGTTCTGCTTCCCCATCTGCATCTAAGCAACGCTGCTCTTTATTTACTTCTTTTGACACAAGCGATTGCCAGTATCTGTAACACAGAAATTCGTAAGGGAAGAGTGAAGTAACATATGTTCTTCACTGTACATTTAGCTTCCACAAATAAGGCATTATATTAAATTGCACTAAGGACACGTCTGGCCTGTTGCTGGATGGCATCTACCAACAATGTAGTGAAAAGATTTTTTAAAAAATTATTTTTTTCGTTACACAAGAAATAACAATGGGTGCAGTACTGGGAATACTGCCTTAGTAACAATGGGAACTGTTTGCACTGAAGGAGCGTATCTTTGGTACATAGCACTAGAGACAGCAAGTCTTCTTGCTCGTCAGTTTTCTGCTACTGAAACCCTGCCCAGAAAGTACCAAATTAAATTATTTATTAATTTTAGAACTATCACAGCTACGGTGAAGCCTGCAACAGTCTCAAATAAATGCCCAGGTAGTTTAAAACTCAAATTCCCCTTCAAACATTTACTAAATTTAATACCCTGCATTTCTTGGAGATTACTGCTATGCTCAGTTTGTATTACTGCAGAATGAGTCTTGTTTCTTAGAATATACCTAGTATGAGTAACAGTCTCTTTAAAGACTTATTGCTGCTCTTTTATAATTAGTGTCCTTCTGTGCAAGAAAAAACCCAAACTGCCCACCATCCAATTTTTAAATTGATTTGTTTATTGCTCTTTAAAGCGAGGGGTTTATTAACAGCAGCTAGCAGCTGTAGCAAGGTGCAATGTCAGCTCAGCTCTTGCACAATTTTGCATTGGCTCACTAACCCACACGGGCTGCAGAACTTACTTGCTCTGTTGACATTTGTAAATGCAGCACAGTTCTGAACAGACAGCCACGATTAACACTTCCTAACTGAGGAGCTAGGAATTGTCACTACCCACTCTACTGACATGGGTCCACAGGTGAAACCAAGCTTTTGCAGAAAGAGTATGCTATGCATGAAAGTAAATAGTACACAGGGCCATGTCAGCCTCCCAGAAAAGTGGTTTTCTGGGTCTCTGGGGAATTACATGTTAGGTGGTTTGTTGTGGGTTTTTTTGTTTGTTTGGGGGTTTCTGTTTCTTTTGTGTTTTGTTTTGGTTGGTTTTTTTTTTTAATTTTATTAAATATACAGAGAAACCACCTCCTTCCCCTCAAATAGATGACTTAAGAATGCTGTCTGCCAGTTGATGATGACCTACATCAGGACTATGCAATTCTGGATGAAAAGACTTAATACTGGACTGGCACCTGACATGTTAGGGATTTGTAGGGATATTCTCCAATAATAGAATAGTAAAAAGCAAAAAAACCACTATTCCTGGTGGCCAACTGGTCATCCAAAGATAAACTGCCTAGAAGTCTGTACGAATCGACCATTTTCTGAGATAGGAAATCATGGTGCACATCACACATCCTGCGACTATTCTCCCTTCTGCAGCTGACAGACCTTTAACATAATTTTGCATGCCCTCTGATGTATCTCTTATTACACAAAAGCCCTAAATATCCCCCCATTCGAACAGTATTGACTCTTGGCTTATTTTCAAAGTAAGAAAATGCAGTTATGTCTAAACATACACACACAGGCTCCCAAAAGAAATAGCCTCACATGAACCGTCTCAAGCACTGACTCAAGATTCTCACTCCAGGGACCTGGCACCTCCCAGAGCTGTTTGCAAGGCTGAATAAACAAAAATTGTTTAATATCTGATCAATAAAGCATTTTTGAATCTGTAGTGTAAAACCTTCCACGTAAAACTAACACAAAACAAAGATGAGCCCTCACACAAAAAGTAAAATATGAATTAACTTTAATTGCGAAAAGGTCATAGTTCAAAGCTTCAAAATGTATTCCTGCAGTGTTCAGCTGATTAACTCATCAAACACTGTTTAACTAAAGCTGCTGACATTTACCACACCAGTCTGGTCACTTCACATAAAATAACTAGGAGTTTAAGAAAGTGTTTTGATGCTAATTGGCAGTCTTAGTAATGAAATTACAGTCAAATTATGATTTAAATTTGTTAATATGATTTTGATAGAAGGCTACTAACAGAATTTATTATCACCAGAGCTAAATCACATTATGTGCTCTTGAATCTAGTATAACTTATGAAACAGAACCCCCAAAGTCATGTTTCTTTAAACAAGCAATAGGATCACACTTTCTAAGACACCAGCAGACCAGCTGCCTTCACCTCATCCTAATAAATAATTTTCACAAAATGACCAGCATTTATAGTCAAGAAAACAGATTTCTGATGCTTCACTGTATTGTTAAAAAAAAGAAGAAACCGTATTTTATTACTATGCACCTGTAAACTGGACCAAACATAATTGCTCTGCAAAGCAATAATGAAAAAATAATGCTTAAAGCCAGAATTAGAAGCTAAGAGTTCTAGGTCCACCTTTCAGTTTTTATCACAGATATACTGAGCAATAACAAGGAAATCAATTTTTCAATGCTTCAGCTTCCCCAGCTGTAACGTGACAACAGTAATACTTCCCTCTGTCACAGCACGCTGATGCAGACACTAGCAAATGGTGCAAAGTACTGCAAGATGCTCAGGTGGAGGCAAGGTAAGAGAAATACATCACATACCCATAAAAACAGACAGAGCCCTTCTCTGCTCTCTCATCTATTACGTCCATCAATCTGCGGGAGAAGCTATGAATCCTGAAGTCATGACTTGACAGTCTGTCCACCTGCCAGACTACAGATTAAAGCATCTTTTACTTGCATGCCTGGATGTCAATTCTTTTTTTCTTTTAATTAAATCCTAAAAGGAGGCTATTCTGTTACCTAGAACACACTCACAGGGGTAAGAATTAAAAAGCTTTCAAATAAATCAAAACTACCACCTTGCACTTACGCTTGAACACACCAAGCATGCCACTGAATGTTTTTAAAAAATATTGTTATATTTTCCATACCTGTAACCTACTTGCTTTTTATAAACTGGTACTCCATGAGCTTAAAGAATTTCTTTAAACTCACGTTATGTGGCAGGTGTGGCCAAAATTGAGAAGTATTTCCCAGTTGCCTTTTCTTGCCATCAGATCAAACTCTTTTAACCCACATGACTAGGAGCAAGCTTGGTATCCTGTTACGAATATGACAATATTAGTAAGCCTCAGAAAATAGTGTCATACATAGAATTTCCACGTTTCTTATTTAGCAATAAGAAAACCCACTGTGATTTCCCAAACATTTTACTGACAATCAGACATTTATTTGCAAAGTATAGTAACAGTTTTTAACTGTTTGAAGTCCTAAACAGATACAGCACTGTCCTCTTGCATTTTCATCCCCAGGAAAAAAACTCTGCATGCAAAACTTCTGAATATAGCTAGAAGTGCTTTTTGTTATTTACATTCCACTAAGGGAGACACATAGATTTTTTTGTTTGATTCTTTTTACATAGAAATTAAGGTATTTAGATCAAATTTTTACTATGCACTGCTTCACAGAAGTACATGTGGCCTTGCAATAAGAAAAAATATTAGTATTTCATCATGATAATAAGGACTGAGACCAGTCTATCACTACAGGAAAATAAATCTTATGTTACAGACTCCACCTAACTGAAGCCGATTTGGACTCACCTCACCACGAAGATATCCTAAGAAAACTCATATTTATCTGGTGAATGTTCTCTCAAAGTTTTGGACACTGATCTTAACTGAGAGGAGTACAAGTGCACTACAATGAATGCATGGTAGTAGTTGTAAGGGATTACAACAATTCAACTACAAACCCTTGTGGCTCCCTGCCACTCCACCTCTCACAACCAAGAACTGTGTAAGACTGGGCCTAAGAACACAACAGGAATTTTAAAAATAAAAATACATTCAGTAAAGCTAGACATTAACCAGGATTAAAAACATTGCTTATACTGGTCTCCCTGATAATGGTGCAATGTTACTAAGCAATATTCCCCAATGTACTTGGCTAGTTGCTCAGAGGTAAACACAGTACTAAGCACTACAACAAAACAAAATAATCAAGGCTCTGGAAAAAAAAAAAAAAAAATCACATTTGAATGAAAAGATCAATTTAACCTAAAATAAAAGGAGTATATGCTCTTTTATATTACTGTTACCATAGTATTCAGCAAAATCTGCAGCAGACAGATTTGTTACAACCACTTTTGGCAATGTATCTTTGATAACTAGTTGTAGGCGAGGGAAAGGTCATGGAAAGCACTGTTAAGAATGCCATTCATAAGGAACCAAGGAAAACACACACTTATCTTGCATGTGTTTTCAGTATTGTCTGTGGATATACTTAAAAAACTTACTCTGTTAGTGTAACTACAAAAGCCAGAGTTGATACCGAAATTCCTCCCAACCCTTGAGTTTTCATAAGCACAAAACCCCATGCTTATTTCCAAATAACTCAAAATAACTTTGTGCGGTATCAGATAAACATTGTGCTTTAATACAATAAAACAATGAATCACAAATGTTTATTATTTCAGTACTTAATTTTAGGTCAATACTTCTATCTCCCTGTGCCAAAACATCAGGCATTAATAGAGAAGTGATGCAGAAACACTAAAGTATTTAACATTTTAGTGACCAAAGGTCAGGCTCTGGAAGGGAGAATTAATTCAGTAACACGGCTAAACGCTCTTCTATTCTATGGATGCATACTGATGTATAGCGAGACAGAAACTAGAACTGACAAAGCAGCTGACAAAAAGTTTGACATCAAGTTCTACAATGTATAATTACAAAACTGTTATTAACTCATATGAAAAGTCTTTAAATGCCCCACTGGGCATCAGAACAAGAGAAGCCAGAACTGGTGTAAAGCAGTGAGGAGGAAGATCAAGCGGCAAGAAACACACTGGCTTTTTTTAATTAATTTTAATTTGGCCCGTGAAGCATAACTGAAACATACATACCAAAGACTATTCCTATGGCAGCACAAATACATGGGTGGGGGTTTTTTTCCCAAAATAAGAGCTTACAAAAGAAACAGGCACTTCCTCTCTATCTTTGCCCTTCTCATACAAAGAGCTACTGTTCCTTAATCCAAAAGCAATCCAAATGATTTGCTGGAATTAACTTCTAACACTGGCTAATTTGTTTTTATTCTCATTCTTCCTCAGTATTTCACTTCCTTATTAAACAGCTGCCACAGAATAGCACTGTAAACTGGGAAGATGACCAGAAAATGCCTCCAGAGAACATTATACCAAAGACACTTCCTGCCCAGCTGAGAAGTTGGCTATACAGAGTTGTGTCCTACCTCCACTGACCCCAAAGGCATCACCTTCACTGGTGAAACAGGAATTATAAAGTGCTTGTCTCAATCCAAAGCTTACTCTAACAATTACATGGCAATGAGTTCATAAGTTATTTGAAACAAAGCTTACATTTAAAATTAACCAACTGCACCTCTCAGTATTGCCCCTATTTTCTTTAGCTTCATGTAGCATCTCTGTTAGTCTGTGTTATATCAAGAATGAAAACCAGGGTATTTCCTTTCAAAATCCAAGAAATCATTAACTTAACTAGAATCTAAAAAGAGGTGCTACACCAGGGGCACTAATTTTGGAAAACAGCGATGCTGAAAACCAGGAGTGCTAAAATACTAATTCCACTTGACATTCTGATGGCATCCAGCCAGGGACTCAATGCCAGAATCCACCACAGAGCTTTATTTGATTGCTTAATTGTTTTACAAGGCCAATTCCTAGACAAGCCACACTGTAAAACTTCCACATGAGAATGCCAGAAATACTCACTTTTGCAAAGCTCAACACTACTTACAAGACAGGAGATTGACTTTAAATTTATAAAATTACAGCATGAAATCCATCTCATTTGCTTGAAGGCTAAATACCAGTTTTGTCTTTAAATAAATACAGCTCCTTCCATTCAAGGATCAAAAAACTTCACAAGCTAAAACAGAGGTTAAGTTACACACCCACCATGACGAATCGCATCTGTGGTAGAACTGCTTTCAGTACTGAGCGCTAATAATGTGGAGAGATAGGGCTTTGAACACAATAGTTCTGCAGCATGACTAGTGAGAATGTTCCTGGCACTGTTACTACAGTTGCTGTCCTGTTTCTTTTGCAAAACCTCCTTCTCTGAAATCAAACACCACCTCAAAAGCAACCCTGGACAAGTTTTATTATAAACCTTCTCTACTAAAATGTGGCGTATATGAGCTTTTGATCCAGTTCAACTTAAAAAAAAAAAAAAAAAAAGAAGTCAAAAGAGCACATGCCAAAGGAGACAGGAATAGCCAGAAGGTAATATAATCTGTTCATCACAATTTACCCAAAGGGTCATAGTAATGACTCTCAGAAGCTGTTTAAAAACAAATCAAAATTATTTAAGTAAAGGTTATACAAACCATTGTTACATGTTCCATACTTTTAGTGTAAGTGGGTTCCTATCCCTTACCACAATTTTAAGTTCTCTGGTCACAACCCCCGCATTAATTTTAGCCTGCTCATCTCCATCCTATTACTCCCCAACTGGTGAAAGTCAGCACTTGTGGCACTCATGGCAATTCATGGACACACTGACATTGTCATCACATTCATTTATAGTCTTATCTTAAATTATAAAGATTTAGTGGCAGTTCATCAGCTTATCTGTCAGTCATATGAAAAGATGAGTATACTATCTTTCCACTCCCACCACTCAGCAAAGAATCACACCGTAGAAGTCTGTATGTTGCCTAAGGAATAAACACAGATTCTTGCCAAAATGCACTTACCAGATTTACTTCAGCCAACAGACATAAACAGCAGTTATGTCAAACAGGCAAAGTTACCTTTTGCAAAAGCAGGTGATCTCAGCCTGTCAAAGTGGTTTGGTACTACACAGGGTAGAACTTGAAACCAGCTGTGAACCTAAAACTGAACTTCTTGATATTTCAGGAAGGCTGCACAAACGAATGTTAAGCCCCCTTTGTACTTTCAAGTTTGCCTGCCCTTTTTCTTTTAATGAGTTAAGCATGGTCATGCTAACAGTATCAACTCCACAAGTGCACCACAGCTATTAACTTAAAATTGAATCAGCTGCACACTCTTTGGAAGACATTAGCCTGCTGGAACCGAAGTTTTAGCCCTTGTGAAAATGAATTTATGTACAGCTTCATCTCAGGTCTCACACAGAAAGCACAGGGCACATGTCAGGTGAGCTCATAGCAGCTGTCTTGCTGCTGGGCCAATTATTCCAAATTCAGGCTTCTGTAATGCCTCCAGGCACCCCTGAAGATGAGCAGTCTGGACCACTGAAAGAGGACTCACGCTGGTTTTGCCACCTTATCTAAAGAAAACACATCTTTACTAGTATGCTATATATCTAGTTGCTGTGTTATTCTCAAAGAAAACCAACAGACAACTCTTTCTTTGATCAACACCCTTACTGAACAGAACAGATTCTAACATTATGTAATAGAAACCAAATAAGCATATGCAAACATAATAGATTCATTACTGATTAGGGAAAATGTAAAATGTTTAATCTTTCATAAATCTATTCTTATATGCATGGTAACTGTACTCAGCCAAAAAAAAGGAATGTAAATAGGAAGTACAGACCTGTTACACACACGTCTTTGAGAATGACTACAGCTTTCCTGTTATTTTTAAGGTAAAAAAAATCTAATCCTGTCTTTTGTTCATGAAGAAGATTACTAGACCAGAAAATTTTATTTAAGGGAAAATTTCTATTAATTGTGCTCTTTTGATCTATATGTTCATGTACATTGCTGATACATAAAATCCAAAAATAAACCGAAAACTTAACATGCCACTACCTCCCCACTAAATAAAAGTTAAAACTGATATTATGATGAGGGGGAATACACACTCTTAAGAGTTGTTAGAAAGAGAGATGATACTGAGAGGGAAAAAACCAGAAACAACATCTGAATTATCACAAGATAGTACGGCGTACAATATGTTTCAACATAATGTATATGACTACAAAGAATAATACAGCTATTAGTGCAATGCCTTTCTGTACAGCTTCATATGTCATAAGCTTGTGCTGAGTAGAAAGCTACTTACTGATTAACCACCTAAGTAATAGCTGTATTTATTAAATGTAGTTCTAAATTATATTTGAAGAATAAAAAAACCCAAGAACTGCTCATATATAATTTTTCCCTTTTACAAAATACATGTCAAAAGCTGCTAGGTTGTACTGCAACATGAGACAAATAAGCACAGGCAACAATCCCAAGTCTTAAAAGAGTTTTGCAGGTATAACCCTCACATTACAAAAATACTGCTTTGCATACATGTGCAGTTGACAGATGCTCATATGGAAATGAAGCCAATTACAAAATTGAGGTCTGAATTTATATAAAGTTTCAAGTAACGAGATACTGCAATCCTTCTGAAATGTCTACTTTGTGCAGTCATTTGCCTACATTGAAATGTTTTGGTTTCCCTCCTGTGGGTTAACAAGAACACAAGTAAAAACAAACAAGAACATGAGTGGCAAAGGAAACCATGAAGTGTAAGTTTGATCAGACATACAAGCTGAAATAACAGGGAGAAAAGTCCTCTTAGAGTTGTCAAAGTGTCATCTGTCATAGGAACAAGAGGGGGGAAAAAAGTGCTTCTCTGGAGTTTACACTGACAGCTTCTCTTGAAATGTCATACTGACAACCCAGATTGTCCCAACCAACACCATATCTGATAGGAAAATCCACCCTCTTGGTGGCTACAGAGATCTGAATGCAAACAAGGAGAACTCTCTTTCACCCCCAACTCTTAAAGACAAAAGTTAGAAACCAGTTCCCTATTGCTTCCACCAGTGAAGTTAAACAGCGACTCCTCTTCTGCACAGCACACATGCCATTCCACAAATCACCTTACCCCACAAACATACATCATCAGCCTATAGGAGCTAAGGATCTAAACCAGTTAATTCAGCGAACAGGATCATGTATCTTTATTCTGCAAGATTGGACTTCAATATACCGAGGCTACAGATATGGGTGATCTGCGCAAGCGTGGCTATGTACAGGAAGATACACACGTGTATTCTTTGTACATATTTATAGATACATACACAACTGTACACAGAAAGATACCACTTCTGGCACTGGAAATCTTCAGGATACTGTTCACTGAATCCTGGGAGGGTACACTAGCTTCCCTGGTTTTATTCACACGTTTAGGTGTCTGCTATCCATCGCCCACTTCTTGAGACAAGAGACCATGCAAGGTGGCCCTCTGGTACCGCCCGGCAGGGCTGTTCTTCAGTTCTCATCCCCACGAGTTCCATAGCCTTTAGCTCTTTTCATATGAGCACTGTGGGAAGTTTTAGAAAAAAAGACCTGGAGGAGGAAAAGGCTTTACAGGCAGCGCTACAAGGCTGTTCTAGGCGGCAGGAAAAGCACCACGAGTGTATCTGCTGGCTGAGCAGTTCAGAGCTGTCGAAAAGGGGGGAAGAGAAAAATGCAGACGAGGAAGGAGAGAATCGGGGAGAGGCCGGTGTTTTCCAGCACCTCACCTACTTCAGGTCTATTTTAGAACACAGCTATAATTTAAGGTATGAGTTAAAGCCTTTGTTTTGAAAATATCCGAGCTCACTGCATTCCTATTTCAGAATTTATGCGTAGCTTACCCAAGTAAAACCGTCTGTAAAGTAACACCCAGACCGCACTTTCCCTCACGTTGTGCGAACAGTTAGAAAAAAGTACGGTCATTAGTCAGTCGGATTATGCAAGCAGGCACAAAAAGGGCAGAGGGGGAAAAAAACACCCGACGGCAGCCCCGCATTCCTGGAATGCCAAGGGAAAGCCCGGGTGCCCTCCACCTCGCAGCGATCGCAAGGCAAAGCCGCGGCGCGCAGCCCGGGACCCAGCCCAGGCGGCCGCGGCGAAGCCCGGACCCCCGGGGCACCCACCCGAGCGCCAGGCCCCGCCGCCGCCCGCCCGCACCAGCGGCCCCCAGGCTGACAGGGGGCGGCCCAGGCCGCAGCTCACCTCGGTCTCCACCACTTCGTGGTAGGCGGGCGGCGGGTCGAAGCCACCGCCGCCGCCGCCGCCGTCCCCGTCGCCGCCGCGGGGGCCCTGCCCGCCGGCCGGGGAGCCGTGCCCGCCCGGCGGGCCCTGCCCGCTCTCCATGGGCTCGTAGCCGCCGTAGTGGAGGCCGGGCCGCTCGTTAGTAAGCAGCGCCACGGCCTCGTTGATGTCGTTCTTGGCCAGGCGCAGGGCCTTGCGGATGGCGGCCGCGTCCGAGAAGCCCATGCAGAGCAGCGTGGTCATGTGCTGCTCCTCCTCGCTCTCCATGGCCGCGCCGCGCCGGGCCGGGCCGGGGGAGAGGGGGGAGGAGGGGGCCGCGAACCGAGGGGCGCCGGGCTCAGGCGCTGCCCGCCCCGCGCGCCGCCATGTTGACGGGAGCGCCTCTCCCCTCAGCCGCCGCCGCGGCGGCCGCCCCCGCCCCCCCGCGCGCGCCCTCACACGCGCGCCCCCCCCGCCCCGCCCTACCGCCCGGAAGCGGCGGCGAAGCCCGGCTGGGGAGCGCACGCCGGGACCCGCGTCACGTGACGTGGGGGGCGGTACGGCCCAGGCATGAATGGAACGGAGCGGGGGGGAGGGGGGGCTGTCGGCATAGCGACAGGAGCGGGTAGGCGTGGCCCGGGCAATGGGACCCCGGTCGGCGGGGCGGGCCGGGCCGGGTCTTGGCGGGGCTGAGGGCCGCTCTTGGGCAGTGGGGCCCGCCAGCGGTGAGCCGAGCCGCTGGTCGTTCGGCCAGTCTCCTCACCGCTGCCCATAGCTCCTCCTTTAATTACGGTGGTGAATAGGTCCCTCAGGGGCACGGCCGGCGGAGCGGTTGCTGGTCCCCACAGCGAGAGACGACAGGCCCGGGGCAGGGGGAGACTGAGGGAAGGCGGGAAGGGGCTCGCGCAGCCGTCAGCGTCTGTGGTCAGGGAGCGCGCGGCAGGGGCAGGCGACTCCCGAGGTGCCTCGGGTCGGGTTTGTGTCCCCCCCGGGGTGCCTCGGGGCGGCTTTCGTTCCCTCACCTCAGGGAGGGTTTCAGAGGGTTTCTGTCCCCGCGAGGTGCCGAGGGGCGGGTTTCTGTCCCCTCACCTCGGGGAGGGTTTCGGAGGGTTTCTGTCCCCCGAGGCGCTGAGGGGACGGTTTCTGTCCCCCGGGTTCTGTCCCCCGAGGCGCTGAGGGGAGGGTTTCTGTCCCCCGAGGCGCTGAGGGGAGGGTTTCTGTCCCCCGGGTTCTGTCCCCCGAGGCGCTGAGGGGAGGGTTTCTGTCCCCCGGGTTCTGTCCCCCGAGGCGCTGAGGGGAGGGTTTCTGTCCCCCGAGGCGCTGAGGGGAGGGTTTCTGTCCCCCGGGTTCTGTCCCCCGAGGCGCCGAGGGGAGGGTTTCCTGCGAAGCCCAGTCCTGCCCTGCCTGTGCTTGCTGGCGGCAGCGGACTGTGGGCCGGGGGCTGGAGGGGCGGGGCGGCCTTCGGGGCCTGCCCGGGCAGGGGTCCTGGGTCACACGAGCGCACTGAGGGGTTGCTGGCTGACTGCAGGCGGAGTGCTGCCCTTCCAGCCTGCTTCTCTGTAGAACTGTGTTCTTCAAGCGTATAACATTGCAAACTGACACAGATCTGTACAAAAGGAAGCAGAGTGCGGTTGGATAGCAAAAGAAAAATAAATATTTAAAACTTGATAGTGCCCACAGCAGAAAATAAGTTGTATCTATTCCTTAAACCCGCTTAGTGAACTCTGGTACTGCATGAAATCAGTAGATCTGGATCTCCTGGCAATCTCCCAGGCAAAATTTATCATCTCATTTTAACGATGTCTTCTCTACATCCAGAGAAGAGGAGGAAGGAGGAAACAGATCAAAGATTTGTCAAGATCAGTGCTGGTGTCTGCAAATACATACTTGTCTTTTAAGGCTTGTGTTTTCTGGCAAACCAATTTGTATTAACAATGGCTGACGTTGCTGAAAGTGCTGGGGTCAGGAATCGAAACAGCTGTCTGCAGTCTTAGATACAAATCACATTCAGCATAATGGAAACTATCAAGTGTAGGGGACACTCAACAGTGTTTAGGTGTCTAACCTACCTGAACATTCAAAGCTCATTGTCTCTGCACCTGAGTTTGTCTGTAGAAAGAAGAAAACTGATGGATCTGTCAGTTGGACTGGCAAGGTTTCAGGTTCATTTTTAGATTGCAGTATGCCACCAGTGATCTCATGTTGCTTATATACTGACCCAAAAGGTAATCACAGCTTCTTCATCTTGCTCATTCATCGCTGTGTTGTGTTTTTTTGGTTTTTTTTTTTTTCTGTAGGCTGACATTCAGTGAAATGGGGGTAGTGGCATATGACTCTGAACTTCAGCTTCTGGATCTAAGGAAGGTCTTTCATTAATGCTGATCTCCAATTATAAATGAAACTGTTCTGGCTCAGGCTTGTCAGGCTTCAGAAACATTCCAGCACTTCAAATGCATTAAATTAATATGCTGAATATTGACTCACTGCTTACTCATGTGACCAACATTGACATTATGCTTTCTTATTTTTGAAGCATATTATAAATAACGGTTTAATCTTCACAGCCTGATGAAGTCAGTTGGCATCGTTTTCCCCTAGTAATGGAAGAAACATTTGTAGGAAAAAGTCAGGTATTTTATTAGATGTCATTATTGCTTTCAGGTTTTATTTCAAGGAAGTGCTCCTGTAAATTTGTGCTGAGCTAACTAATGAAAACATCCCCAAAATAATGGAGGAACTGAATCCCAGGTGACTAAGAAAGAGGATAATGCTTTACCATTAAGTTACCTATGGTCTATAGTCCAGCTGTTGTCAAAAGGTTTTGGATTTACCAATATGTAAGGTTAACACCTGGACACAGCAGCTCAACATAACTGTCGGTGAGGGGTACCTCACTTTTGTACCTCGGTTTGTACAGACTTCCCTGACAGCCTCTCTTAAAGGACAAGACCGTACATTCCAGCTTACTGAAGGAATGGCTGCGTCTACTTCTAAAAGGTGTTCAGCCTGGAAGTCCCAGTTTGCAAATGTTTTTCATGTGTTGTTACTTCAAGAACAGTTGCAGGGAGAAGCATGGCAAACTTGTCTAACTGAGAACAAGAAAAGCAGCAAGTGAGGCTTTCGGTATGGGGCACCGGGAGGTGCAAGGAGACACGGGAAGGAAAGAAATTGAAATGGGGAAAAAATATCTTCAAAATCTGCCTTTGGATAACTTGGAGTTTGTGCCTGTGTAGTTGCCAGCTTAATATGACACATGTACTAGATATTTGATCACGTTACTTTATGGAAGGTAGTTACTTTCTACAGAGTGCATCATGTGTGTATCCTGAAGCGAATCTGGATGCAAGAAACCCCTGTGTTACAGAAAAGAGATGTTTTTGAACAGAAACAACTGTTTTGGTAAGTGGTCATGCTGTGACATCAAACCTGGCTTTTTGGGTTGGCAGTGGTGTTGCTGGGTAGCCTAAAAATAGAGTTTGATGGAGAATTGCGATGACTTCTGCAGAGATGTTACAGGAGGAGTATTTGGTTAATCTGTCTTTTTAACTGAAAATGCTTTTATGCTTTTCTTCATAAGCCTGTTTTAAAGCTGTGTTTACAGCTTTCTTGCTATTTAAACAGTGAATGCAGTGTTTTCCTTCAAAGAGAAACAGCTGTATTGTTCTGGTGGAATATAAACTGCAGCCAACCTAAGAGGTAACTCTCTGGCTTGTTGAACTTGGAGGTTTCCCTTGTTGTTTACAGCTGTTGGGGAATTCCAACCAAAATCTCAGATGTAATTAGAAAACACCCTTTGTGACTGTCATTTTGTTTCCTTCTTTTGTTGTACCTTCCCAGCCACGATTGTTATATATACTATATATATACTCAGAGACTTTGATAGAAGGGAATTTAAAGTTTATTATGTTGCCACTAAATTTTTGTTTTCATGTATATGGTTTACTCGGGTCAGAAGAGTATCTTTCTCATATTTTGTTAGAAGTACCACAGGATTATATTACCAAGGGAAGCTTAGTACATGCTAAAACTTACCATTCATAGATCTTTTATAAATAATGACTATATATGGGGAATCAGGACAAAAATTAATTACAGGGCTCCACCATATATGGTATATAAGCATAGAAGGAGTTGTATGAAAACTGGAATTACAGTAGCTAGAAGAAACTCCTTTGCAGTTGTTGCATGAATGAGGAGTATGTGTGAGCCTGTATGAAACCCAGCTCCTTCATTTGGAGGGAAAGAACTCTCATTTTCTTGCTGGTGTTGATGGTCTGGGATTAGGCACCTAATACTGTTGGATCTCAGGATTATAAGAGGCTTCTGTCCTCTCTGCCAGATGAACAGAAACACTCTTCACAGGCTGCAGGGTGAATGCTTTTTGTAGACTTGAATTAGGTTAACAGAAGAGGCAGCAAATCAAACAGTATTGTTTTGCAGGAAATCTTATCGCCCAATGGAGACAAGAAAGAGGGTAACTTGCTGGTGAGAAGTATCTTGTCGCTGTACCCCTAAACATACCAAGTGCTGACAGGCAGAACATGTTTATGAAAGTTTCCCTCATTTTATGGTTTGGATGGGCAAGACACTTCTTGTTTTTTAGTATAGCTGGCTGTTGAGGCAAAGGAACTCTTTACTAGCTGAAGAAAGAGTAGGTGAGATATTGCAGAACCCAGCTTTTGTATAGTATTGCAAAGAATTAATTTAGGTTTTCTGGAATGACTTTATCATTCCTTCCTTCCTTCCTTTTGCTCCTTGTCCCACCCAGTCTCTTCCAGTTTCCTGCTTGTGCTTTATTTATAGATAAACGTAATAGGTAGGTTTTGAGAAAGTGCCTCAGGGACCAGGTGTGCAAACCCCCCTGAATTACTGAAAATCACATTTCTCATATGCAGATATTGATGAATGGTGTTTGGTTGCCTTTAGCAGAGGGGTTAAAAGCATTTGTGTAGTGAAGAACCATGTAACCCCCCTGAAAAGTACAGTTGCAATGGACAGATAATAAAGTAGATACACAGATGCACCTTCACATAAAACAAAGATTTTAGTAGATACAAGTGTGTGAATCTATTCACGAGCACCAGCTGACAGATTACTGCAGTATACTTTTAGACTTTGTCTGCACTAGGGAATTTTGTTGCCTTCACAGCTTTTGGCCAGCTAGAAAGGAGATTTGTGCTGGGGTAACTGCCAAGGCGAAGCCTGCTGTCAGCAGTGATTTGCAAAGAGGCAGTTTACCTTGGTTTCAAGCTGGGTCTCATGTACACTAGTAATCATAATTACAATATTTAGCTCTAATACAGTGCTTTTAAGATGGGTATCTAACAAGCCTCATAGGGGTATGGAAGGGGTATCATTAGCTCCTCAACATGTTTTAATTTTTAGAACTGCTACAGACTGTAGTGGGGCTGGAAGGGAATAAGAAAGGTGAACAGATCCTGCAGTGTTCATGTGTCTCTTCCAGCAAGTCTGTCCCCATTGTTATGCTACTGTCCAAAGGGAACAGGAGCTGAACTGTGGCCATTTTTTCTGCAGCAGAAGCTGAATACCCATTGGCCTCCTGAATACAAAAATGAAGTTTCATACTGTTTCCCTTGAATGAAAGCAGCATGACGTGAGCATGAAAAGAGTGGAACAGTATGTTTAGGGAAACATAACTGAAAGTAGAGAACAGCTGACTCCAGGGGCTGAGCAAATCTGCCCTCTCTGCTTTACTGTATGGTTTTGTTTTCAGCTCTTCAGCTCAGACAGTCTTGTGGGTCTCACAACACATCTCTACAGCTCTGGGCTGGAAAATGAAACAATTGCAAGGAGGCTGTTTATTCTTCCTGAAACAAGCTTCACGAGATGTGGAAATGGAGAGCAAAGGCTGAACTTTAGGACAAGCTGAAAGCGTTAAGATGCAGAAATGCAGAGTGAAGCCATTCAATAGAACCACATTTGGAACAGAGCCCTGAAAAAACCTGCAGTTATGACTAATCCATTTTTAATGTGTGGTTGTAGGTAAAATCACTTCTTATAAAGATCGTTTCTCTCCCTATGTTGGTTACAGTTCTTTCTGTCATTTTAGATAAATGACATGTTGACATGTGAGTTCAATATCAGATGAACTGTAATGACAGAATTATTTCTGATGCTGGAGTGGCTCTGGCTGAGCTGCTGGCAAAGGGGAGTAACAGCACAAACAGGATTTTCAGTGTGAAGCTGCAGCAGCACCCTGAGAGACCCACCCAGGCAGGCATTTGAGTGCTTGCTCTATCCTTCAGCCAAGTTAGCTGAGGAAGCTTGATGTAGTAGTAGACTGTAGAGCTCAGTTGGTGCAGGGCCAAACTCATGCAGGGACATTTTAGAAGTGAAACAATCTGAAATGGAAACTTCTGGTGTTCTTGTTACACTGAACAAGTCTGTGAGACACCACGCAGTTTTACAGGGTAGCCTTTGGGTGCTTTTATTTTGTCCTCAAATTGTCCCAGCCTTTCTTGCTGATCCCTTCTCAGGGATCCTTCTGATCCTGTGATACAGAGCCACTGACAGTAACATGCTGCTGTAGGGAGGGGAAATGGGGCATGATGCTCTGTTTGCATGTCATGGCTGTTGTGATACCAATCCAACATTTACAGACTTTGCAGTCTGTAAATGCTATAATCAGTAGAGCTGTGAACAGGAGTAGGAATTAACTGCAAACAAGCAAGAGACTGTGGAGGGGAACAGTATGGAGACTCTGTTTAGGCAGGTAGGAAGCAGTACAGTGAGTCCAATGCTGATGGGATATACTCAACTTACGGACTAGCTAAGGGCAGTGCAGTGACAGTGCCTGTAGTAACATGCAGTATGCTGAGGGTGAAGGTTGTTCTCTGTAGTGCGCGTGTATCTGATATGCAGGAACAAAAGCAGCTGGCATTCCGTTCCCCTGGTGTAGGCTGAAATGTGGTGCAATGTGATAGAGCAACAGGGAACTCCTTGCTGGCTTTTTGCCCTGTGCAGATTCCTTTTGAATTAGGTTTTGACCTTTAAAACAAGACCTGCTTCTTCAGTTTCTCATTGTCTAGATTTTGCATCGAAGCTTGAGAAACAAGTCTGTGAAGCTGGAGGATTTTTCAAGCTCTAATTAGTGAAACAGAAGAGGTAGGAAGGAATCTGCTGAGGGAGAGACAATCACCAAATGGAAACCATTTTACAGATCTGGTGCCTTTTATTTTTTATTGTACGCTGCTCTGTAGCAACACAGGCTTGTGTGGTGTTGGGCTTAAATTAGCACAAAAACCTGATTTATATTAAAGACTGGTCCACAACTTCTCTCCTGCTCTTGAGGCACCTCTACCTCCTGATCAAAACACAACCTTGTTTGCCCTCAGTGATGTGGAAACCAAAATTGTATTCCTGCTGCCAGGATTTTGTACTAGAGCACTGCAGCTGCTTGGCACCAATAGCCTTATGCAGGAGATTGGAGGTGGGAGCAGTGAAAACTACTATCCTGACTAAAAATCTGGGGGTATTTAGGCATGGGGCTATGATGGAAGAACCTGTTTCCCTTTTTGAGTTTCTTTAACATTACCATTGCTTCAGTTGCATTTGGACAGATTTCTCAATTTATCATTGAGGCAGATTCTGTCATTTCATGCAGATTATGAAGTGCAGAAAAAAGGGCAGCTGAAACTGAAACTCAGCTGCGGGTGAGATGCAGCAGCCATTCCATGCCGGAGGAAGGCCTCAGTGCTGTGCTTAGGGATCTGCAGGTGGGACTACAGGGAAAGTGGAAGCACGTGGTTATTTTGGTTCAAACACAAAGCATAAGTTTGCAGAAATAACACAAGGTTCTTCAGGGCTGTGAGAGCCTAAAGCCTTGGATTTCTCCTGCCTCATCTGCCTGCTGGCACGCACAGCCATGTTGTCCCTTTCACAATGCATTTGATCTGTCAGTGATTCATTTGAAGGCTATCTTCACCAGCAAGGTGCTTCAGGGCTGAGTCACACCCATGTATCAGCTCTGTCAGCTACTCCTTTCACTCCTAGGGTGCTCCCAGCCTTTGATCTGCTACTATACTGCAGCAACAACTTCCCCTGTTTTTTAATGCTGCATTACACTGCAAGGCTGTCATTACTCCACAAATGCTGCAGTCTCTGCTGCCTGTATGCTGCTATCACAAGTACATCCGTGCTTTTTCTCAAAAGCATGAAATAAACTACTGCTGTCCCCAATCCTCAAACATTCTGTTTCCTACAAGATGGCAGTTTCCATCAGACTACGTGTGTCTTTCCCTTCTCCCTGTTGCATTTGTCTGGCTGCTGCTTTTAAAAAACTACGGGGTAGGGGCTGTTTACTGCATCCGTACACTGGTGCTGTGGGTTCTTACTGCTTTGTAAATCCTAATGTTACTGAGCAGTGATGAATCCTGTCCTCCAGCAGAAAGTCCCCTTTTGCTGGCCAGGCTGGATCTTATTTAATTTGAGGTTGATTCTGTCAAAGCTAGAGACCTCAGTGGAAAGAGGGGTGCTCTGTGTGCAGCAGGGCTGAAAACACTTCCTGTATTTTACAGTTGTGTTTTTTTTTTTTTTTTTTAACAGTGACAAATAGGAAAAAGCGGAGACAACACAAGAATTAAAACTTACTTGCTTAAAATCAGCTAAATTCCTTGTAGTGTTGGAAGTAAGACCAGTAGCAGCATATGAGCTGGTTCTGCTGGAGATGGTGCTTATCCAATGACCTAGCAAAACCTTCCTGACTTGTAGGATTTGGGGCGGGAACTCCACTGCAACAAAGAGGTGCCATCTCACAGCCTATAAAGCAGTCACTTCCTGCTGTTGTGGTGTGGGTCAGTGATCCAGTTCGTTTCATCTGTACACTCAAGAGTGGGCCTTGGCTGGGATACAGGGTGGAGGACATGTTCACTGTACTTGATCATGCAAATCAGTGAAGGTTGTGGCTACCTAGGTGTTTGTCTTATAATGGGGTCCAGCCAAGTGGCGCAGCCTGTATCTGCAACACATCCCTAACGCTGGGAGTCCTGACCACAGTATGCTGATCCTAATGTGATTTAATAGTGATGAATCTCTTTCCTTCCATTGGCCAGGTTGGGCTTGTTTTATTTATGCCTTAAACCCTTTCCTCTCTCCCACACTGATCTGTGCGAAACTATTTAGCAAGTTAAAAGCTCTGCCTGGTGTGTGGGCAGGAGAAGGGCCACAGCCTGGTGTGGAGAATGTATGCGATGTGGTCCAGGCTTGTGGAGAGAATGAGGCGGGGACCAGAGGTGCCAGTCGTGTGCTTAGTTCATACAACTTGTCCAGCCTGTTTTCACAGACTTGTATCTACTGATCCTTGACCATGTCTCAGGCCTGACCTACAGTTACTAATTGTCAGTGTCCTGAGGCTTCTTCCAGGTTTTAATTGGCCCTATTAGTATGATGGATGCTGGAAATAAAGGCACATTGGAGAAAGGTGGTAGTGTTTTTGCTGCTGCCATTGTTGTTGCTGGGGCTGCCATTAACGCTGCTTACTGGCATTTGCCCTCCTGTGAAATGTGTAGGTGAGCTATTTATAAATGCGCAGAGAGATCCTACATCTCTAGCTTGTGCTCCGATTTAAGGGTAATCCCCACCAGGAGGGCAGAATCTATCCAGGACTGCAAAGGAGGTTAGTGGCAGAGTTGAAAATAATCCACTTCTGAGCCTCAGCATTGTCTTTACGGTGGGGTTGATTTATGGGGTCAGGAGTGGGTGTGAAGAAACAGCATACTGTTTCCCCATTAGCTCTGCCTGTTACAGCGTGATCTCCGATCTTCCGGGTGGCGAGAGGCACTTTTCCTGCTGCACAGCCCCCTCTCCTGTCTTCCCCTCCCTTTACACAGCAGATACACGCAGCTCTGTTCTGGGCTTCATTCAGCCTCAGTCTTTGCTTGCTTTTACTCTTCCTGTATGGAGCAGGCTCAGCCTGGTGTGCAGGAGGGAATGGCTCTTTTCCTAGAGCACTGCAGTCCTAGGCACATGGGAATTAGTCTCTATACTTCTCAAATATTCTGAAAATCGATACAGCAACTTGCTTTCATTATTCCTCTCCTGTAAGGTGCAAATTACCTCACTTTTGACAGCATGCAATTTCTTGAACAGCAAGATTAATATAGCTGGATTTCTAGTGTATCTGATTATCTTTTACCTTTCCACATGTGGATTTGCTGATGACTAGTAAGAGGCAAGCTTCTCAGCCTGTCCTCAGTGGGAGCATGATTCTTTTGCCTGACTCCCAGTTTTTATGAAGTAGAGGGAAATGAGCTACCTTTGAGGTCTGCATCTCAGCGTCCAGCTTCGTTAGGGCCAACCAAAGCACTCAAGGAGGGTTAGACAAACACAGATGCACCCCAAATGGATAGCATGAGCCTTATTTCCTTAAGAAACATGCTAATGTGATGTGGTTGCAGTGAGGAAATGATACTTTTCCTTCTATCTGAGAGCTCCTGGCATGCTGGGTCTATCTGCAGGACACAGTGCCCTCCCTTGGTCCTTGCTGGGCTCTGGATCTGGACTGAGAAACCTGCCCTTCCTGAGTGTCTGGGTGGCCAAGGGACAGTTGCTGGAGCCTTGTGGGGGAATCTATGTGCTGCGATTTATAAACTTGGTCAGAGTTACAGACTTTGTAGGGGATTCCAGTATCCCCTCGAGGACCTTATGAGGGGGGTTATGTGGAGCTTCAGTGCTGCATGAAATCAATTGTGGGGAAAAAAAACCAACCTTACGAGTGACTTTATCATTGTGTGTAAGAGAGTGATGTAAGAAACTGCAGAAGTCTGCTAGCTTGATTCTTGAACATGTGGTGGAAGACTTTAATTTGTTTTTTTTCTTGTGAATAAGAGTTTTATATAAATGCTGGAAAATCATAATTATGACATAAACATTTCAGAGGATTTACACTTCCAAATATAATGGAGAAATCTGGGAACAGAGACTTGTTTGAAAGAGGCATCTCTGACTTGATTTCAGCATTGCCCTTTGGGATTATGCTAGCTCAGAGCCTGTGCCTGGCTGCTGCCTGAGTGATTTAGTGTGAAGCTGGGTGCTGGGCTGCTCTACACAGGTATTTTAAGAGGTAGGATGTAATGGTTTCACATTGGCATATTTCTGCTACATGTTGTGCTTGTTCCTGCCCTTGTGTAGGTTATTTTGTACTGGCAGTGCCTGATAGTTGAACCTTTTTATGTCCTGGAGAAGCCCATTAATCTGCTCAATCTCCTTTTTAGATTACTGAAATTTCATGTTACAGCAAGATGAGGGGTTAGGAAAAGTTAGCTGGTTTTTAGAGTGATTGTGTTCTTTTGTTTTGTCTTTTATCAAAATAATTGTCAGCAAGAAAACCCAATGTGACTTGGAAGTGTTATGTACTCACCACACCTACTCCTGAAGGAGTGGCAGATGGAAATAGGCAGTGCTTGGGTCAGAGCGCCCCGGAACAGTGAGTGTCCTTGGGCTGCACAAGTTGATGGTTATCTCTCCTTTCATCTAAATGCACATGG
Organism: Falco rusticolus; assembly: GCF_015220075.1. Lineage (NCBI taxonomy): Eukaryota > Metazoa > Chordata > Aves > Falconiformes > Falconidae > Falco > Falco rusticolus. The sequence continues at coordinate 6,014,626 of NC_051197.1, read as the reverse complement.
AGCCACAGAGCTGGTTCTAAAAAATAAGAAGAAGATACTGTGATCCCAAATGTCTTGTCTCTCTTACCTGTCTTACTTGAGGGGTCACCTCCTTTCACTGTGCACATCTTGTGTGGGTTGCAGATCGCCCCTTGTGCCTGTAGCTCTGTTTCTACACTATCCCAGTACTGCCTGCTCGGTGCTGTCACTGTCTGGCTCTCCAGAGGTTCCTATGCCCACATCATGAGTCAAACCCTAGGGAAAGTCAAAATCTAAACACCTACAGAGAGAGTGGGGGAGCTGGGTTTTCTGCATCACAGGGGAGTTTGTACACACCTCCTAGAGACTGCCTGAAACCATGAGCTGCCGAGGAAGTCCTGGACAGGCAGAGGGAGGGCTTGGGGCACCCTCGCTGGGAAGCAGAGGGATAGAGCGGGGCAGAGTAACCCACATGAGAAAGCCTCGTGTTCAGGCAGGAGGAGCAGGCTCTGGGCTCTGCTCTCAGCTTGCTTTTGTGAAGATCCTGATGAGGCATCTCTGTTTTAGGCCCCCACTGTCCTGAGGCACAGGACACCTGCCCAGTGCTCTCCCAGGGTGGCTCTCTTACACTTTTCAAAGGAAAATAAATCACTTCTGATCCACAGTACCCCACAGCAGGGAGCACCTGCCCCTGAAGAGCATTCCCAGCTCCAGATGTAAAGAAGCTTGACAGCACATAGTGTCAGAGGAAGGGGGGCATTCAAATGATGTCTCTGCTTGCTTGCCTTTGCCAGTTCTCACTCTAAGAAATAATTGTTTTATGCCTAATGCTTACTAGGCAGAGTTGAGGTGCCTCATTTGGGGTTCTGAATTCTGGGGGGCTGGTAGGTGCAGAGAGACGGGTTAACATGGGGCTGGTTACCTGACCAGCTCTTGTTTTCCCATGACAGTTAAAATATAGCATTAGGTGACAAAGCATGTGCTGGCTAACAGAGCTCAGCTGACATTTGCCTCATAATGCTTGGGAGCATGGCTCAGCCACAGACCCAAAGCACTTGGGTTTTTCTGCACGGCTCAGACTGATGATATGTCTGGCTTGTGGGTTTGGTGAGCAGGGGGGAAGCCCCATGCCCATTTCTTGAGTTCGCCTTTTCGTCTGGCAGCCCATGGGTTTCCTCAGGCCATCGGCTATACCTGGCAGTCTTGGCCTGTGGATCACCAGAAGTCAGATTATGGTGGGAGGAATTAGGGTGCCAGGAAGGGGAACCTTTCCCAGATTTGCCATCACAGGAAGAAAAGGCTTCTCTCTTGCTAAATCTCCCCTACTTCTGCTTCTCCATCCCTCCTTTCAGTGGGGTTGTATGTTTCCCCTCTGTGGTTTCTGAGTTTTGTGGCATCTTTTTTGGGAGTCTGCCATGCAGCGAATGCTCACATGTATTAGTGGCCTGCTGGCTGTGTTGTGATTTCCTTACTCCTGTGCTGGTGATATACCAGCCATCTGAAAATGGAAAGTTCCTGCCTTAGTGCCCAGCCTCACTTCTTTCTGTGGCCTTGCAAGCTTACTGCTAGCAGTAAGCTGCTCTGTGCTGGTACTGTCTGGCTGGGCTAGTTCCAGGGAAAGGCACTCTCCAAGCCCGAGTTCACTCCAAATCTCCACTTAGTATTTTTATAGTGTTTTACACCTTTCTGAGGTTGGGTGTTTGAACCAGATTTTTTTTAAAAAACTGAAATAAAAAGGGAAAGCTGGAAAAACAGCCAAAACATATTTTTTTTTCCAGTGCAACAAGCCAGGTTTTGAAGACAGCCTCAGATTCCTGCTGGCCAGCTGCATGGAAGGCATTGTACATGTATGTGGCAGCCTCCCTGCTCTGAGTGATTGGCTTTTGCAGGTTGGGCTGTTGGTGAGCAGTCTGGGCAAGTCTGCAGGTAGCCACAGGGAAGTCCAGAGCGGCAGCGTGTGCATTCTCGTAGACAATTTGTTTTGCAGTTCTCACGCTTCAGCTTGACCAAAACCATACCTGACCTTATAGCTACAGGCAAGATCAAAATGACTTAGCAACTGTTACTTATCCATTTACATTAGTCACCCATGTAATTAGATCAGGTGACAGGCGTGTAAGACCACCAGGGGACACTGTTGGATAGTCTATAGAGCCCTCCCGGGCCTGTCAGGTCGGGTTTCCCTCTCTGGTTTGTCTCAGCTTGTCCCTGCCTCAGCCTCCCTCCCTCCACCACCCTCTGCTAAGCTCGCTGTCCTTGGCACTCCTTGCTCTGGCACTGGATTCTTTAGAGCTGTTCCCTGCAACCCCGGCTATTCGTTTTCCTCTGGCAATTTTATCACCCAAGGTCACCGTGTTGCAGTATCTTGTGTTTTGTTCTCTCTCCCCCCCCCCCCCCTCCCCACCCCCCCCCCCCAGAGGCAGGTAGCCAATACACCAGCTTGCTGGGAGTGTGTCAAGGACCTGCACAGAGCTGCAGGACTTGGCATGTTGGGACCAAGAGACATAAACCAGACACAACCTGCCCTGAAGTTTGGAAGCACTCGGAGTAGAGATTTGAGTTTAGGCCTGTTTAGGAGATTAAGTTCAGTCTGGGTTCAGACCACTCCAGTTCCCCATGTTAAAAAATGTCCTCAAATTCTATTCCCTGTAATAAGAGTGAAGTGTAAGGTTCATTGCTTTTGAAGTTAGTGCCTTCATGGTTTGTGCAATAAGAAAGACGTGCCATTACTTGCTTGAAATAGCAATTTAGAAAAAGTGTCAGATTGCTTTTTCAGATGGCATTCCTTAAGGAACCTGAACAGGTGGGCATGTGAGTGATGTGGGTTCCTGCAGCCTTCCTTCTGAGAAAAGCAAGTTGAATAACTTGTGTGTAGGAATGGCCTCCCCTCAGGGCTGATCGAGGTGTCTGGGCTTGAGGTGAGGCAGAGAGGCGGTGTCAGTTGCTGCTGGTGAGAGGTTCCTCTCAGCACCCCATCCCAGCGAGAGCAGCTTGGCTGTGCTGGCTCTCATATAGGCAGCCTGAGGGATGGGGAAGTGGAGGAGAGACTGTGAGCCTTGTCTGGGGACTGTTCACTCATGGTGGTAAAAATGGATTTTGCACCTTACAAAGAGAAGGCTTCCTTAGGTCCAGACTCAAATGGACAAAATCACTCCTGACTGGTTCTCTGTGGTTAGACCCATGATTCACGCTTTCCTTGGGGCCTCCTGTTTCAGTACTGGCTGCCCCCAGCTGCAACTTTTGGAGTTACTTAGCAAAGTGATGGAGAATGGGACACTGCCCCAAGCAGCACAGAGACATTTTGCAGGGCCTCATTCTGAATATAAAACTGCTTTGTCTGTGAGAAGTTTTGGGTTGATTACCATTTTGGAGGGGAAGTTCCTCTGTTTAGGATCCTCCATAGCATGAGGTATGTTCTGCATTGCCAGAAGATCAGGACTAGGTTGTTACCATCTACTGTTATGTCTTTCAGTGCTAACACACAGGTTTAGAGGAAACATGGATCTGTATCTCTGCTCATGTCATTTGGCATAGCTGCCTTGAATTCAAAGAGTTTAGTCCAGCTGAGAATCTGGTCCATCTTGTACACACAGGGCTTTGCTTTATGTAATGGTCTTTCTGCAAACATCTTTGCCAAGTGCTAATAGTGCACCAGCAAGAAAGTTCATGCTTGGGCTTTGGTGAGAACTAGTGTACTGAAGAACTCCATGCATTGTGCTTAGCCCAACAAACAGGGCTTCAAACACCTCTGTTGTGGGGAAAGATTTTTAGGTGGCAGTTTCCTTTCTGCTCAGGAGATGAAGTGCCCACAACGGTTACTGTAGAGTATTTAGCTGGTCAGCTCATGAGTGCTTTTATATTTGAAGTGTTTAAAAAAGGGGATGGTGATTTTAGAAGTGAAAAGTAAAAATGGTCTGGCAGTCAAGTGATGTTTAAGGATGAATGTAGTGTAGGCAGTGTTCCCTTGTAATCTGTCAGGAGGCGGGAGGGAGCAGTCTGTGTTAATTATGCTTATGGTTAGCAGCCAGTGCCTGTGCTTCAACCAGAACTAACTGTGCTGATTATGATTGATTGGAATTCCAGAGAAGACTCAAAGCTCAGTGTGTCTTCTCAAAGTATGCTGAAATGATAATAATAATTCATTCAAGTTTTATATTCTCTATGATGCTTTGTCCCCTGCAATGGTAGAAGCATTTCCATAATCCCGAGTGAGCTGGAATATTCCTGGAAAAATTCTTCCCTAATGAGTATTGTCATTCAGAAGACTGCTGCAACTCACTTGTTGAATTAAAACTTCCCTGCAGAGCCCCAGATTTCATGTAGCAGCCTGGGAACTGATGTAAAGAAAAGGAAGGTGCTGAAACTCGTAAGAGAAAACTCCCTACTCCCCTCCATCCCACATTGCTTCCTGAAGTGGCTGAGGAGTTTGGTAGGGCCACCTGGTTCTCATAGAGACACCGAAGGGTCTTCATGTCACTGAGGTTTAGGCCATGTGTTGGAAAAGTAGTTTCCTCCTGTAGATGAAGAAGAAAGAGGTATTCTGACATGAGAATGAGGGTCAATGTCTCACTGCCATGTCATACCCAGAGTACAAGTGAGATCTGTGGCAAGACTGCATGTGCTTAAATTTTTGATGAATTATCCAGAGCAGGTGAGATGGCTTTATCCTCTTATTTTTGCTGCAGGGAGACAGCAAAGTCCTGATCTAACATACAACCTGCAACAGCAAGAGGTAAACCTGTGAATTTCTGTTGGATCATCACTTTTGCATCATGTAGCTCTGGCTGTTTTGACTCAGTATGAGGAGTCCTAGACTTGGGTTTAATATTTCAGGATACAACGGCTTGGACTGCTCCAGTTTTGAATCCTTTCTATGAAGTCTCTTGTTTCCCACTGGCCCTTTGATTAGCTACGTTGCTGAGTAGAGTATGAAAATTGTGAATTGGTCTGAATACGTTCTCCTGACCCTGCCCTGCCAACCTCTTTCGTATAGCAGGGTAAGCTGGGAGCAAGGATGGGTTTTTGCCAGTGGAAAGCTGGGATCTGAATCTAGTTTTTAGATCCATTGATTTCAGTGGATTTCCTTAAGGATTGAATCACTCCTTTATCCTGTTTAGATCATACCTGCTAATGAGTCTGGTCTGGTGATAAACTTCTCTGGAGGGTCTGCTTGGAGTTTGCAACCATGCTGTGGAGGATAGGCATATGCTGTTTTTTTAAGGAATGCTTTTTGTCTGAATTTACCCCTTGCAAATATCTTTGTAAACATGCACACTTTATATATAGAGAGAGACAGGGCCTCATGGCTGAGATGTGGTGCAGAGGAGGACACCAGCAATCTGCTTTCATGGAGAAAGCCTGTGGAAGCCACTCACTCTTGTGCCTCAGTTTCTGCCTTTGCAAACAGAGAGACTTGGTGACAACTGCCTTGCAAGATGAGTCCCACAGTGTGGCATTGGTGTCTCTCTGTAACACGAGGCCCCAGCAGAACAGCTTTTGCAGTAAGATATGATTTAAATTATTTAGGGTGTTGTCATGTGATCACAACTGATTGAGTTCCTGTGGCTTAACAAGTTGCCATCTGTTATCATCCCCATTATGAATTATGCATTAGCTTAAAGCAAGGCTTAAACCAAAGGAGTTCAAGCAAAGTCCTCACCCCAATGATACCATAAAACTGTCTTTAGGGCTGTTAGTACTGAATCCAAAACACCACAGCCAAACAAGAGAGCATGCTGGTCCAGTACAAGCTCTCTCTGCTGGTTCAAACCATCCTGGCAGATTCCCTTGGTAGTGGCAGGCTTTATGTTGGGCCAGGTGTCACTTGCCATCCTGATGTAGGCTCATAAAACCAGTAAAAACTTCATTGCCTGTGTCCTGGCTGTGTGGGCAGCAATGAGACCACAGGCCCACACCAGAGTCCCAAAGATCTCAGGACTGCATGGTCAGGGAGCTGCTGTAAAGAAGGCCCGGTGACCGCATGCTGAATTGCTGGCTGACTTAATGTGAGGCTCTGTGAAGCTGTCAGCTCTGGAAGTGCTGTGGGCCCTACTGTAAGACCTGACAATATACATGTTTGTGGTGGTGTCAAAGTGGCCATTTGCAGTAAAGCACTTAAAGCCCAACTCAGACATTCATCTGAGTCCTCTGACCTGGAAGCATCATGGTGAGAAAGCAGGCTCTTCCAGAACATTCCAGTTTCTCAAGCTGATATACAGTGCGTCGGCTAGTCAGTGCACTTTTCCTGTGAAGGAGAGGTGCCTCGAGCCACTCCAGCTATGCGTGCAGGCTACTTCCCTCTTAGGCCAAAGTGCTGCTGTTGCTCTGGTCATAGCTCAGGAAGATCCCACTGGCCAGCCTGTGAAGTTTTTCCCTTTTGGTTTGTAGCTTATGTTGGATTTGCAGTGGTGAAAGTGATTAGGGTCTGCTGTCCTTCCAAGGGTGCAATCCCCTGATGTCCCATCACCTCTCAAGTCACATTTTACAGGCCAGGCTTCCTCTGCCTGCGATACACCAGCACAAGGCAACCAGCTTGGCAGCCCAGGGTGATTGGGGCAGGCTTGGCTCTTACTGCACTTCTGGGGTTAGCTTGACTTTATGCATGTTTTCTGCGCAGCAGATTGGGTCAGTGACCTTGTTCTGTTGCAGAGGCAGGCCTTTATTACCATTCACTGAGATCAGAGCCTATAAAATAAACATTTGTCTCTGTGGAAACAGGCAGCAGAGATGACTGTAGTTAAATCAAGACTTACTTGGCGAGTGTGCACAGTAGGAACGCAGAAAATTCATGGCATCCACAGAAGCCAAGTGCTTTCACATAGATTGTGTGGCTGTCCTGAGGAGGACCACTAGGATCTGCCAGCCAAACAGGATGGATAGGCAGGGAATGAACGTTTCCTGGCACGAGCAGTGGTTCCAATGGTAATTCTTGTGAATTTGGGGTCATAAATCTGTTTGTGACTGCAAGGACACTAACAGTGGCTCCAGCTTTATCCAGTGTTCAAAGCGATGCTTTTACAGCTGGAGGTGCTTGTTCCATCAGCTGGCACAAAGGCTGACTCTGTGGCTCCCTGTCTCTGACCTTGGATATCTGATGGCAAAATCCTTTGGCTTCACAGGGAGTTACTCACACGATGTCCCTGCTAGAAATAGAACTATGTCCCTCCTCTTTAAAGCAGGGCTGGATTCTCTGTCTTCAGCTTGATGTGCAAAGCCCTTCCCCTGGGAGTGAGCCAGCCTGCATTTTCTACCAAATTCACAAGTGTGCATACCCCTTGCAGTTTTACAGAGGCTTGAACAGTCTTCAGCAAAGACAAGAATTCAGTCTGTCTTAACCTCTGGAAAGAGGGAGGTGGATAGGAAAGCAATAGCACCAGTGTTCATGAGATTTGTGTAAACTGGGTTGGTAATACTGGAGATCTTCTTTCACATTTAGTCCCAATGACTTTGCAGTCTGAAGATGAAGAAGAATGAAGCTCTGGATGCTGGGGCCATAGTGGATCAGGAAGGAAGGAATAAGAAAGCAAAGGAGGAAGAGTTGGGATTTAGTGTGGACCACCAGGACGGGAGAAAAGTGAGACAAATTCTTGAACTAAGTCTTAAATTGCTCCAAACCGCAGGGTATTGTGCTTGGGGGAGAGGCAGGGAGGGAATAGTTATGCAATTTCATCCTCAGTCATGCAAAGGCAAGTTATTGGACAAAGGGATTGTATTAGATATATTGCAGTTGGAGCCTAGTAGAGCATTCGATACAGGGTCTTACAAGATCTTGCCCTCCCTCCAATATTGTTTGGCTTGTTTTGGATAGGAACTCAGTTGTGGATTAGTAGAAATGACAAATACATGGCTCTGATCATGCAGATTTTTGAGCAATGTGACAATGAAAGTTTTTGATTCACCTGTTTTACTGAGGGCTCCTCCTGTGCATTAGCAAAGCAGTAAGGAGCGTTTTAATAACAGTTTTAGGTGCAACGTTTTGCAAACCTTACTGAGTACCTTGTACATGAAGCATGGCAGAAACCAGGAAGTTTGGTAATTTTGGTGAGATAAAAATAATGAAAGCGATGGAATGTTACAGGAAGAAGAGAAGTTTTTTTATCTGAGAAAAACATCTGAAAGCAAAATTCTTTAGGAAGGAGGAACCCTGAATACTTTAATGTGAGAGACAGCAAAAGTGAGCAGTGTATAGTTTGGGCTTGCATACTTGGGTGCGTGTGGTAGACTAACAGCAAGGCAATGGAAGTCAGGTTTTTAGGCCAGACTGTAAACTGGGGTAAGCAGTATAGCTCTGTGGAAATCTGTAGAGGTTTGGCACTTTATCCCTGCTGAAGATATAGCTGGGGTAGAATTTACTGCCAACAAATTACCAATCAACTGGACTGAAATCAGAACTGAAAGCAACAGGGATGAGTTAAATGAATCTGCTTCCCCCCACATATTAAAGAAGAGATTCTGCTTACCCCAAGCCAGAGTAGAAGGAGAGAGGAGGCTGTACAGGAGCCTGCCAAAACTGCAGAGGTGTGGGAGTGTTACTGAGCAGTACAGGAGGACTTGGCACACTTGAAAGGAAATGGAGTATGGCACCAAAATCCATTCCTTGGGAGCAAGACTGCTGGCTGGGAGGCAGCCTTGATAACCAAATCAGTCTTCCTACCTCTGTATAATTGAACTCTGGATTATGGCTAAGATTTCATTACAGGAAGGTCATGAGATTTTACCCAAGTCTCACAGAAGAAGGAACTACTCCATCCTGTAGCAGATGCGAATATTGTCTAGCCCAACCAATTGTGGCTCAATATGAGATTTTCTTTCAGAAGGCTGTGCACTCATGATTCAAGGAGTCCAGTTATTTACCAATAATGCACAGTCCTATCTCAGCTCCTGTCCTTGGAAAGATGCATGCACACGTGTCATTTATGTACTGTGGCCAGTTCAGGAACAAACCTGTGTGCCTCAGCAGTGTATTTCTCCATCTGACTTGCATCCAATAAAGCTCTGATCACATGTGGAGAATAGGAATACTTTGTTTAATGTTCTCCCTGCTCTGGGTGAGTTTCCACCTGCATCATCTGCAACACAGTAAAATGCAGTCAGCATTGTGAGAATGGAAGGGCTAGATCTGAAACAGTCCTGCATCACTCTGCATGGCTTGCTGCATCTGGGACTGGAGAATGATGAAGGATTTCCTCATTTGGTTTCCACAGTTCATATCAAAAGCTGCTCGGGCCCTTCTCAAGAGCCGCCAGTGAGGAAGTTGCAATTTACTGCTATTCTTCAGTACATTTTGCTGAGGTATAGCTTTTTATATTGCTTTATGTGGCATTTGGCAATTTAGCCTTTTGGAGCATCTGTTGATAGTAGCGTGAAACAGTGACTTAGACATTAGAGCATTTAAAAGGTCGGCTAGTCAAAAGATGTACAAAGTTGGTCAGACAATAACTTTGCATTATAGGCAGTAATGCTAATATAAGATGCTTTCAATGTGGAAGTCTTTCAGCTGAAATCTTCTGATCTAATCAATTGGTAGTTCATAGCATGATCTTACACTGTGGCTTCAAAATTCTGTACTCATGGCATTACCTGCCATGTACTGAACTTTAGCTACAGCTCATTGTCCTCTAGCCTGTCTTATGTGAACTGCAGGGGCTGAGTTCACATGGTGGAAAGCAGAGTTCTGTTCTTCCTCTCTTCAGTCTCTGTGCAGCTTCACTACTTGCAGTGGCATTATTCCTGGGTTACACCATATCTGGGCTTGCTATCTTTTGATTTGATAGTAGATCAGGGTGAAGAGGAGAGACTGATTGCTCCCTAGTCCATTTCAGGAGAGAACTAGGTAGTCAAAAGGTTACTTAAAAAAAACACTTAGTTTTATATCTTGATTTGCTTGTGTTTTTGTGATTTCATTCTATAAAAATGGCTCTGGAATTGTTCAAGTCTGTTCTTTTAGACAGTGGCATAGAGCAGAAGAGGCAGCATGTGTTAAGCAAGGAATAAGCAGCTAGGTTTCAAACACTTAGTCCTTCAGGCAACTCTTTAAGAGTTTTGCACCAACCAAAAAGGAGAGAAGAAAGGAGAAAATGGAAGGGAGCATTTATATTGAAATCTTTGTTTAGTTCCAGAAGCCTAGAGCAAAACATCAAAACACAGAGTGCCTCAGACAAGCCAAGACAGGGAATAGAATTTCCATTTTATTCCAGATGAGAAGTGGGTCTTGTTATAAAGGGTTTGGGTGACAAAGCTAGATTTACTTCAAATTTCTACTGCAATCTATTTTTAATTATTCATGTGTAGATTCTTGTATAGGGTTAACAAGGAATTTGCCAGAAGCCAGCCCACAAAGGCTTGAGTTGTAGCTTTCCAGCAGACATCCTGAAAAAAACACTGTCACAGGCAATCAGCATCCTTGGGGAGGTGGTCTGTTAGCAGGGTGTTTACTAATTGGGATCATTCTGCAGTGGATAATTGTTTGTGACACCCATGCTGATTAGACCCACAATATCTTCCCATCCTGCAAATGGTCCATGACAGTTTTGATGAATTTGAAGTTTGGAGTCTGAATAAATCTATGGAAGGAAAAAAAATGCTTCCACTGGAAAATGTATGTAGAAGAGCAGAGTTCTGCCCTGGGTCAGCCTCCAAGAATGGAGCCACATGAGCACGCAGAAAGAGGCCACTCGGTGGGTCTTGTCAGACTTCCTATTTTTTCCTCTTGTGTTTAATTAAGAGACTGGGGGAGGACCAGCCATACCAAATTAAAAATGGGAGAGTTCGTTTAGCTTGCAGAGGACAGGGATGTCCTAAGCAAGGACTTTTGGGCTTACTGGGAAACTGCAGATTTATTGAAATATCCCTGGAATGAGTTCAGATGCAGGTCAGGCCTTCTTGCTGGCAGACAATAGCAAGAGTGATGCAGATGTCCCCAGAAAACAGGCAGTTCTCTGGGCCTGGGAGCAGTATGTGAGGGTTGCAAGCATCATTTTGCAGAGGAGATTTAGAGATTTTTTTGTTTCTGAAGGCTGGACCAAAATGTATTTTACATTTTTGCTACATTTGACTGCTAGATTGAGACATGCTTTGTGGCCAGATTGAGGATCACGGAACTGTAAGAGCATGCTTGTCCAGTCCCCTGCTCAAAGCTTATTTGTCCTTCTGGCTCAAGCATAAATTGTATAGCCAAGATAAGCACCATGTAATGTATTTTCAGTCATTTGACAGAAATATGGTTGTCATGCTTTGTCTGGTTTGCATCTGTACTACACCCAAGGTGAGCAGCAGGTTTAATCTTTGCAGTCAAGTGATCAGAGCTTCAGCTGGATTCTGTAAACTCCAGGCAAGCACGCAGTATTTGCCAGATTTCAGAGTGAGGATGAAATTGCAGCGCTGATCTCAGGCCATGGATCTATGATACGACATTCTGGGCTTCCCTGCTCCTAAAAGGTCCTAAGTTTTCAATAATTTTTCTATGCATATTTCAGGATGACTCTAGCAAAAGTAGTACTGGACATACATTAAGTCTAAAAATCACTGCTATAATTCTCATATCTCCTGGCTGGAGCTTTTCATTGGGAAGTAAAGAATTAAAGAAGCATTTTCTGTAATAAACTTGGCAAGTCAGGGAAGTTTTTAGTGCTGTTAGGATAAACCTAGATTCATGTCATGAAATCATAGGGCTAGTAATGGCTAAAGCATAGGAGACAAGGATTCAGCGGTGTCCCAAGGCAGCAGAGTTCATATTCCTGTTCAGAACAAAGGTCAGTCATTCTCCTGAGTCGGAAACTATTTCTGGAGACAGAGCTGTCCTGTTAATAGCCATGCTCCATTCCACAAGGAAATGGAAGTTTCAGATGCAAATTGGCATGGAAAATTACGAGAAGCCATCTAGGCCTGAGCTTTGGAAAAGGGGAGCTCTTCATATCATCTCTCATTTCTTCCAGATCCTCCCTGTCCAGCCAGCAAGAAGTGTCTCGTGACAGGCCAATTCACTGGACATTTTAATGGTGGTCCTTGTGAAATTAACCATAGGAAGCTGAGATGTGTTATACAATACAATTGCAAATCCTTCCTCCCAGTGGTCTTATCCAAATGCAAACAGTTCTCTGAAGCTCTGACTGGATACTGAAGAATGTTCTCAGTAAACTCATCACCCTGGGGCCTGTGATTACACTGCGGCATTCAGTACTAATTGACCGAGTTGGTGGGAGAGAAACCAGTGTCTTGTCTTTGAGGCAAAGCTGAAGGTGCTTCTTAAGAGCTCAGACTTGTAACATAGAGTAAAAGTGTCAGGGTTCTGAATTTTGTAGCTTCATCATTTATGCACATGTGTTGTTCAATTCTATACAGAATCACTAATGTGATGAGAACTCCACCTAGCACGGCAGAAGGCTGGATGAATAAACAAAAATGCACAGGATGTGCAGAAAGAGGTGCATTCCCCCAGAAAGGCAGGTAGTGCATATGAGATACTGGCCATGTGACAGTTTGTATTTGAGATTTCACCAGGGAAACTCTCTAATTAAAAAAAAAACAACTCTGTTCCCTAAAATAAAATTTTCAAGTGTTTCTCAGCACCTTTGTTAGTCTTGTGTTAGACTGTGGTAAAGTCAGAAGGCTTGTCCAAAGCTATATGGAGAATGAAAATGTCCTGACCAGAAGTGTCCAGGTGCACTTTAGGGTTGCCCCTTGTATGTAATGAATGGGGTTTATTAACTGTTTCTAAAAATTTGTTAAAGGTTTCCCCAGTAGTGAAAACTAGGATAATCTTCCAGAGCATTCTGCTGAAGCCAGTGGGATCGTACAGAAGTGGTGTGGTCCAGCTTTCTGGCTCCTGTCAGAGGATTATGACTTAAATGGGATCAAGCACTCAGTGTTCTGAGTCGGAGCACTGGTTACAAGAGGTGATCATTTTTATGACTCTTACCAGGGCAACCCATCTCCTCAAACCCAGTGTCCTGCGCATTAGCTTAACTCTGATAATCTTCCGGAGCTTTAGCAGATTCACAGGAAGGGGTGGACCTGGAAGGATTCCTGGAGGCTGTCAAATAAGTATCCAGCATTTCAATTGCAATGAGCTCCAGTGCGTCTTCTCTAAATCTGTTTCAAGTTGTTTTTTCGGGGTCAGTGGAACACGGTATAAATCGCAGCTTGCTCAAGTCCTTCAGGCAGAGAATTTGGGGAATACATATGGAAATACTTTTGCCTAGTGTTCCCTGCTCTGCACCCCTCCCAAACAGAACATACATTTGTGTTGCAGTATAAAGGGAAAAACCTCCGAGCCTGGAGTAATGTATACAGTTCAATAATACATGAAATTCAAAGCCACACATTAATCACATTCATGTTTAACTTTCAGATTTAAAACCTGCAGGTTGGCTGGCCTTTGTTCTGCTAAGTGGAAGGGGGCATTCCAGCCTCTCTTGCAGAGTTCAAAAGCTGCCTCGGGTAACAAGTGCAATTGGCTTTATAGGTCTCATTGTATTCTCCCTTCGGGGCACAGTGAGAAGCTACTGCACAGGTTGGCCCCTTATCAGGCTGTTCAAAGGAAGAAAAGTTTGGATAGCAAAGGTTAGGCAGGTCACTTCGAGGGGCTGCTTGCAGGTTCAGGAGGCCAAGACTGGAAAAAGTGATGATGCTGCAAGTCAGAATCCAGCTGCATTGGCAGGTCTGGGCAGGAGGAGCAAGTTATTCAACAACCTTCCTTTTCCTCCTGTCACCATGCGGTTTCCAAGCCCCTTGTTTTCATTAGTGTTTTTCTTAGTGTTAGCTTATTTTCAGAATTTTCTGAACAGCATTTCAGTTTTGGAGTGCTTGTCTCTGATGTGCCCTTGTGTGTTGGATTATTATTGACTGTTCTTGGTGGTTACCTTTGTCCAGGATTCACTCACTCCTTCAAGTGCTGCAGCTTCCTCTCCTCTGGCTGTTCAGACCCCAATTCTTCCCTCCTCTTTCAGTCTACTCAAAATGCTGTTGCAGTATGCCTTTATCCTTTTCCCTTTTCCCAGCCAGCCTGGCTTTCCAGGGCTCCGCACAGGCAAATTAAGCCACAGAGAGTAAAGACTATTCTGCTGCCCTTTAGAATCATTTATTTTGGAGGTTATCAAGTCCAACCGTTAACCCAGGACTGCCAAGTCCATCCCTAAACCATGTCGCTAAGCACTGCATCTACGCATTTTTTAAATACTTCCAGGGATGGTGATTCTACCACCTCCCTTTGCAGCCTGATGCAAGCCTGATGCTTGACCACCTTTTCAGTGAAGAAATGTTTCCTAATATCCAGTCTAAACCTCTCCTGGTGTATCTTGAGGCCATTTCCACTTGTCCTGTTGCTAGTTATCTGGGAGAAGAGACAGACCCTCACCTGCCTACAACCTCCTTTCAGGCAGCCGTGGAGAGCAAGTAGGTCTCACCTGAGCCTCCTTTTCTCCAGGCTAAGCACCCCAGTTCCCTCAGCCACTCCTCGTCAGCCTTGTCCTCCAGACCCTACACCAGCCTCGTTGCCCTTCCCTGGACATGCTCCAGCCTCTCTACGTCTCTCTTGAAGTGAGAGGCCCAAAACTGAACACAGTATTCAAAGTGCAGCCTCACCAGTGCCGAGTACAGGGGGATGATCACTGCCCTTGTCCTGCTGGCCACACTGTGTCTGACACAAGCCAGGATGCTATTTGCCTTCTTGGCCACCTGAGTACACTGCTGGCTCATATTCAACTGGCTGTCAACCAGCACCCCCAGGTCCTTTTACGCCAGGCAGCTTTCCAGCCACTCTTCCCCAAGCTTGCATTGTTGCTTGGGGTTGTTGTGACCCCAGTGCAGATCTGGCACTGAGCCTTGTTGAAGCTCATACAACTGGCCTCAGCCTGTTTGTCCAGCCTGTCCACATCCCTCTGCAGAGCCTCCTACCCTCAAGTGGATCAACACTCCCTGCCAGCTTGGTGTTGTCTGCAAGTTGATTGAGGGTGCGCTCAATCCCCTCATCCAGATCGTTGATAAAGATACTGAACAGAACTGGTCCCAGTGCTGTTCCCTGGGGGAACCACTTGTGACCAGTCGCCAGCCAGATGTAACTCCATCTACTACCACTCTTTGGGCTTGGTCATTCAGCCAGTTTTTAACCCAGAGTAGTGTACACCCGTCCCAAGCCATGAGCAGCCAGCTTCTCCAGGAGAATGCTGTGGGAGATGGTGTCAAAGGCATTACTAAGGCTTTAGCAGCCAGCTGCCATAGGAACTTGCCTGCTTGCTCATACCTGTGACGGTCTTAGTTACAAACACGAGTGGGGTGCTGTGGCTAACCAGAGAACACATGTATTTGCAGTAGCTGATTTGCATCAGGGTTATAGTCTTTGGTGACCCAATCATAGCTAGATACGGTGGTAGTGATGGTTCTGTGGCTGCAGATATATTAGAAGTAACTTCAGGTAGACTAACTTGGGGCCTGGTAGCAGTCCAGCAGTGGTACTGTGGAGGTTAAGAAGGTAGCAAAATCCTCTCCACAAACCTGGTAAATAGGAATTAAGCTACAATTTTTTGGCCATCAGGTAGTTTGAAGTGCATCCACAAAGCTGTAACGATATGTCCTGTCCTCCAACTTCCAAATCCTTGTGTGTCACCCCAGGTAAGGCCTGAACTTAGATGTTCTGTCTGAATGGGGGAGATGCAATGAGCATCTCAACAGTGCTTATAAACGTTCCAGAAAAAAGGATATTGGACAGACTTTTTACAAGTAAACACACAGGGTGACTCAGTGAGACTGCCCATCACCAACAAATGAGCCTGAGCTTTGAAGTTAAATGGTCTAAATTCCAGAGAGTCCAAAGGTTTTACATTTTGGAGTGAAGTGCCAAATTCTGCAGGCATATCAGAGGTATAGTGTTGGATTAAGAGCTGTATATATAGTGACCTCTTGCTGGTGGGTCATCTAAGGACATTTTCTGTGCTAATGTCAGCTTCTGATGGTACAAATCATTAATGGCTGTTGAAGCGGTGGAAGAGTTTGATCCTGTGAGGTCCTCTCTGAAACCTAAGCAGGAGGATAAAGAGGTCTTTTAATAAGGGGTGGAATTCAAATGCCTGTTAAGGTCAAATGGTAAATTCATCACTCTCACTTGCAAAATTGTGGGCTGACAAACTGAGCCCACCAGCCAATGAGAAAGACAGCATGGCCTGAAAGACTTTCATATAGAATGCAAATATAGGGGTGCAGCAGAAGGCGTAATTTTCTTGTGCTGTCAGCTGGAGAGAGACTTTTATGCAACAACACTGAATTTAACTTGCAGTTACAAAGTATATACTGTTCTTGTAGGGCCACACTGGGGTTTTCATGAAGCAAATGGCAAAGCTCCCACTGACAGGGTTTGGCCTTCAGGAGCTTCAGCTCTGGAAGTTGTTCTGTTATGTGTTATATGTAGAAAGAGGAAAGATTCCAACCTATCAAGCTTTGATGCAACAACTTTTCTTGTTTATGTCAAAAGAATGAACTATGTCTTGTAAGCAGCATGCAAAAATTTCCAAAAGGCTGAATTATTGAATAGTACCTTGGAGTTTCAGTGCAAGATCATGTAAGTGACTTTCCAAATCTAGTCCCTGTGCATCTGCACTATCCAAATGTATGGCAAAATGTGGAGCAGGCTATTCAAAGGCATTAAGCACCCCGTCCCCATTTTAAGGACAATGTTAACTTGAAATCAATATAAAACCAGGTGTCTAACTTAGACAGTCCCCAGTGTTTCATAGTTAAAGGTTGCCATAAAGAGCAGTGTTAGTTAGGACATAGTGAAAGATCTCAGAGAAGTTCTGTTGACTTAAAAAAGAACAGGACTCAGCTCAGCTTCTGATCTAAAAGGTTTGACACACAAGCATCTGTCAGCTGCCCAGTAATAACTTGCTGTTGGTATATGCTGACCCTGTGACAATCCACAATAAATGGAAAATAATTAGATTTAGTGTTTTTAACTTGTGAGAAAACTACCCCATACTTGGAAAAAAAAATAAAAGGCTCCCCAGGGATATAAGCATGCATGTGGACTGAGAGAAGCTGATGTGTGGTAGGTAGTTCGTTACATTGGAGCCACTCATTTCTGAGTCAGAGCTCTATGATACAGCAATTTCCATTTTTTTCTAACTTCTTTTGTCTTTTCTGCTGCATCCTTTCAATTGCCCTTTTCCCTAACAGAAAGGAAGAGAGATTTCTGTCATGGTATTCATAGGCCAATACTGAAATTGTAAGTTTGATGCCCATATACCATTTCTTCTTTATGTTTTCCTAAATGATGGAGATAAGCTGTATCCCATTTTCCTAAGGGAACAAGACCCACAGCAGTGGTTCACTGCTGGTTCTCTCAGCTTAGAATAACATGGCACAAACTGCAGCTTTTGTTTACATCTATAAGAGTCAGATGGATGCTCACTCAACTACTGGAGGAGGCTCCTGTCCTTTACGGAAGATGTCTTTATGATCAGCCAAACTGATCCAACTTCTGAAAACTTGGCAGGCACCCTCTGGTTCAGACTGTGAAAAACATTAATGCACAAATTATAGGAACGTCTAGTTCTTTCATATCTCTCTTTTTTTATATCATTTATTCATGCAAGGAAGGTGTCACGTTTGAAGTGACACCTGTGCAAACAAAATCACATTTGTGATGTTGCAGAATGTGTGGTGGCTCCTGAGCAAGGCCAGGAGGGATAAAGTGTTTCCAGAAGCCTGGGAAGACC
This sequence comes from Falco rusticolus, assembly GCF_015220075.1. NCBI lineage: Eukaryota > Metazoa > Chordata > Aves > Falconiformes > Falconidae > Falco > Falco rusticolus. Next base: position 5,996,963 of record NC_051197.1, on the reverse strand, counting down.
AAAGGTGGCTGGAATGTCTACAGAGAGAAAAGACTGGGTCTCCCTGCCTCTGGTGCTAGACATTGGAGTGCCTACTAAATCTTCCAGTAGTTAGGTGGGCTGGGACCACCCGGTGGTGCTGCCCATGTCTTTTCTGTCTCACAAAGCCTAGTTACATGTCAGAGGTTCTCTGTGGAAAACCACCTGTCTGGTAAGATCCATGGCAAGTTTGCGTGGCAGGGTGTCCTGAATGGGGGTGTATTCAGGGTGGTTGAAGTCACCATCTACTGTGAGCATTAGCTGTCTATGCTGGCAGTAACTAGCTATTAGATGAAAAGGCAGCAGAGGCTGACACATTTGGTTCAAAGTTTATTAGTGGACTGTGAAGAGGAGTAGTTTCCATCACACAAGGGGAAAACTCAGGAAAGAACATTTTTTTTGTCCAAGGTGTGGGAAAAAGAAGCTCCTATGGCATTCTAGAGAGGAGAAACTAGTGGCTCTTTGCTTTACAGCAAGACAGAGGTGCCTTATACTTCTAGAAAGCTGTGTAGGCCTTGCTTGGGTCAAGCTCAGCTCCCTGGCTTCATGACAGTGCTCTGGCAGAGCAGAAGATTGGTTCCAATATCCCAAATCATTAAAAATTTAGTTAGGAATACTTTAAGAGAGCCTGCAGTTAATGTGAGGCAACAGTTTTTATCTAAAAGGACTTTTTCTTAGGAAGCAGTGACTGATGAAAGGCTTGCAGTCTTTCTCCAGTTCATATGGTGGCGAAAAAGTATTTTAGCCATACTGCAGGCAGCCAGATACAGTTCATAAAAAGATTCAGTAACTTAACATGATCTTATTTGTATAGAACTTGCTGTTCTTTGACCCAACTAACTCAATCCAGGTGGGCTTTAAAAGGAGAGAAATAAAGTGTTTCTAATTAAAAATTTGAAAAAGGTTTTGAAGAAAAAAACAACAGAAGAACATAAATTGTAGAATTATTTAATTCTAAAAGTTTCCTAATTCTCCCCATATTTCAACATGAAAGGTGGATCAGTGGCCAGCTTGTTAAGTGGAATCACTTGGCTACTGGCCCACACACATGGGTAGCAAGCCAGTTTTTGCCCTGCCTCTTCACTGCACTGCTGATATGCTGCAGCGTGGCAGGAGGAGACAGATGGACGTGAGCAGGAACACTGCAGAACTGGCAGAGTCAGCAGTTGATTGGATGCCATTTTTATAGCTGTTGGATGTTTGAATTTGGGAAAGGAAAGCCAACTTGTGATTTTAAGACAAGGTTAATTCCAGACCTTTAGTGCCTCTATGGGGGAGTGACTGGGAGTGACTTCTGTCTCCTGAGATTTTGCAACTAGTGCACATGCTTCTCCTTGTCAACTTCTTAAGATGACAAATTAGGAGAAAGGCTTTTTTTGTTGTTAAATCTTTTGGGGAAAAAGCATGTACAATATTTCTTAAGTAGGTTTAGGTCAGGGCAAAACTTATTTGATCTCAAGTTTCACTGCTATTTCGATCATTCTCTGTGGCATCTGGTGCCCATTTATAAGGTACAAAATAAGGAATCACTTAAAAGCATGCGCAAGCAAATGTGAAATTTGTGCTAAAACAATGCACTTGGGGATTTTAATACAATAATTGACCCCTTCCTTGTTTGTCTGTCTAATGCTCACTTTGTTCTCCGTAGATCTCACAAGATATTGAATTTACTGGCTAGAGAAGGGCTGCGGACTAGAGAAAACAGAAAAATTTGCTGAGAAAGCAGAAGAGGTTAGTGGAAAAATCCTGTTTTCTCTGGGCAAATAGTACTTATTCTCCTTGTGATCAACACCAGATATTCTTCAGCAATGGTTTCTTGTTTTTTGCTCTGCCCTGAAAGAGTTCTTCTAACCAGTACTGTTGCGTTTTACTGGTTTTACAGATTTGATAAAAAAATTCAGAGCACCATACAATCCATTTCAGACAATAGCAGATCAGTACTGAAAACCTTCCACTTCACAAATTCCCATCTACTAAAGAGATTGACAGAGAGTGGTGACAGCCCTAAGCTCTCTTGCTGTTGTTCTGCATGTTTGTCATGCTGGAGGCTTTTTATATTTTGCAGGTAGAACTTAAATTTTTAATGGAAAAGCAAGCTAGTGAGTGTTTTGTGGCTAGCATGCTGGGAGAGAGAAATGATGTGCATCTGGCTTATAGGTGATTTGTTGTGCTCAGTACAAAACAAATGGTCAGTACTGCAACCCCCCTGTGCTTCTCTGTGACATGGATACTGTGAAACCTGTTTACTGCCACCATGGCTTAAAGTGCTTGTTCTTTGCCTCAGAATATGCAACTTTTTCTGCTAAGAATTTAGAGTGCTCCCTGTGTGTCTGGTCCCACGCCTCAGCACTAGGAGAGAGCTGCTGGCGGACTTCACTGAACTGTTGTGGAAGTGGCAATGGGGACAAGAGCCACTGTTTCAGTGGTGTCTCCTCATCTGCCTCCTCTGGTTGAGTCCAGTCATCCCAGACTGCCAGACTACCTGTTCTGGGTGAGACTACTCCAGTCAATGAATGCAATGATTTCAGTATTTCCTGTTCTAACTCTTGGACTAATGCTTAGGTCTATGGCCTCTGATTTAGTTCCTTGCTTCTCAGATGCCAAGCATCTATTTGGATCCTGTAACCAGGCTTTTCTTTATGCTGGCAGATCAGGCTCCCAGCATGGCCTCATTCCTATCAGTAGGCACGCTTTACGTAGCCTCTTTGTTTCTCAGCCTGTTAGTTTTACCTGTACCCAGGAACAAGTGTTCAGCGGAGGAAGGATTGCACAGCCAGGCCCCGATGCAGGTCATCCATTTGTCTCGCTTGGAAATCTCAAGTTTTGAGGTCTGATAATTAAGTGTTTCATTAAGCTTGACGCTGTGGTGGAGCCTGGAAAAGTATGTGCTGTGTGTTGGAGCACTTTCACATGCCAGAGCGCAGGCCTCTGCTAGAAACAGCCACTGGGGGAGAGTTGTGGCTGCTGTGTTGGATAAAATCTTTGTCTGAAAGGATCCAGCAGGTCTCTGGGCGAGGAAGAGGTGCAGCTGGTGGCAGCATGTCCCAGTGACAGGCTGAGCTGTACATACACACTGCACCACCTGCAGCCTCTTCCCCAGGAACCTCCCAGGTGGAAGCAGAATGCTGAGAAGAGCTGTCTTTGGGGGAGGAGGAGACAGAGAAAGATACTGAGGAGGGCCAGAAAGTCCTGGGGAGCTGGAAGACTGTCAGAAGAGAAAAACATGACTGGAAGGGTACCAAAGACATTAAATATGTGGAGGAGATTTTCCCTGCATCTTCGGATGAACTGGAAGGCATTTGAGCATGGCTGGTTCCCTGTCAGCTCCTTATCACCATGTTCAGGCACCTCTCCAGAGCCTATCAGGAAAAAGAGGTTTCTTGGTGAATCATCTGCACTCAGTAGTTCTGCCGCAGACCATTGGTGCAAGGCAGTCTTTGGTCCTGTGGTTTGATGCAGCTACACTGATTTACATCACACCTCCATTCAAAATTGTTTTTGTCCCAAGAGAGATGCTTCTCATCATGATCAAAAGTCTTATTTTAGAAAGAACAAAATCAGAATTAAATGGCAAACAGTTCCAGTGAAGGGAGTTAAATCTTAGAAACAGACTGATGCTCCCAGAGCATCTCACTGCTGTCAGATTGTCCTGTAGTCAGTCACAGCAGAATTGCATGGGCCAGTCTGATTTTCCCAGGTGCCAGCTGGGTTTATGGGTTGTACCTGTACAAAAAGGAAAAACCTTGTATGATGCTGAGAACTCCCTGTTTAGGTGCCTGTGCATGGGCAGGTGATGTATACAGTCAAAGCTAGATAAAGGGTATTCTGCAGCTGGAAGGAAAAACTGTGTAGTATTTCTTTTACACCAGTGGGAATGACCTGTGGCCTCTGCTTTTCTATTCAGCCTGCTGTTTATTGCTCACAAACAATGGAAATAGCTCACATTTAAAGTGTTTGCTCATCTTAAAACCAAGACCCAATCAAAAAGGAACTCTTTGAAAGAAGTTTTCAGCAATAATTTACTTCAGTGTAATATGAACAAGCTTGAACTGAAACTTTTATGACCTATGACTTGTCAGATTTTTCTTCACAGACCTTACCCTTTAGCACATTTTTCATGATAATACAAGCCAATCTGTTTATTATTTTCAATTTAAATATGTTAAAAAGTATTGCATCCTCATGAAAATTGTTTCATTGTTGGGCTGTTTGAGTGGTCAGTGTAATATATCATTGTTTGATCTGGCAGAACCATCTATTTATAAACTAGTATGTGTCAAACCATTTTTTTGGCAAAACTAGGAAGACACCTGGTTTAGTTTAGATTCCTCGCTATGTAATTGCAAACATCGCTCAGTCCTCTTGGATTGAAACGCAGGCTAGGATCCAGACTTAAGAGTGCTGCTGTCATTCACAAGATGCTCAAGGGCCTCTGCTCTCAAGGTTCATGAGATCATAAATTCTTTGTTAATTTTTCTTTTTTCGTAGTTCAAGTCTAGGCACAAACCCAAAGTAGGGTATACATTAAATGTAAGCAAGGCGCAGTTGGTCCTGTTCACTGTTTCAGAGAGAATTGCCTGTATTGACCAACAGAGGTAACAGCAAGGCAGTTAGGGAGTTTGCTGATGAGATCACGAGGAGTGCGTCACCTTTGCAGAGCTGTCATAACACTTGGGAAAGCGGCACAACCCTGGGCCATGTTTGGGAATAAGAATTAGAAACGGTTTCTGCAGTTGCGTAAGTTTAAGGGAGCTGATGATTGACTTGCTTTTGAAAGGCACTATTCAATAACAGTGCAATAATGCCTTTTACAGAGGTGTCTTTGTAGTTTACCAGTTCCCTCTTGCTAGACCTTATATGCTGCATACTGTATCAGTACTAGATTTTAATACAGTTCCCCTTTTGAGTCAGGCTAGATTGTGCTATTAGATAAGATTCAGGATGTACGTGTCACTGTTGCTTGGTTTTAAAGTTCAAGAGCTTATATTGATGGATTCATATTGATTTCAACTATGATTGTTTACAGATCTTATAAAGGACACTGGGAACATAACTGTCAAGTGATGGGTATGATGAGAGTTGTATGCAATACTGTGTGTGTATTCAACACTTACAGAAATGTAGTAAAGATGAGAAAGAAGACAAGGTGAGAGTGAGAGAGAGGGAGAGGATGAGGCAGGAAAAGAAAGGTGTAGATCCTGACCATATACCGTGTTCCTGGTTAAACCAGTGAACCTGGTCCTTTCTGTCCAGTAACATCATACCGTTGCATCACTGCCATGTTCAGTCTTCAGCAGGCTTTGTTTTTCCTCTGTGGTGGATCTTCTCTCTTCTAATCGAGAAGGACCTCTTTGCAAGGAGCTGGCCAGTTGTCTAAATAGGCCCCAGCTCCTCTTGATTATTTTCTCTTCATCCTCCTGGTGAGGGAGATAGGTGGTCTGGAAAACAGAGTCCAAGTGAAATGGTTCATGCCTAGAGCAGCTAAGCAAAACTATGCTTTGAGGCCAACTTATTTTTCATAATTTATCTTGTAATGTAAGCCAATGCAGTAGTTTAAGACAAATTTATTTTAAGCCTTAAAGGGCAAAGGACTTGTATATTTAACCACAGGCTAAGTCTGACTTAAGTACACTGAAGTCAGCAATGAGTGTTACCTCAGTGACCTCCTATCTCCTACTAGGCAAAATCCTTCTGTTTCTGCAGCACGTGTTTAGACACTCCTCAGTAATACAACCTTGTCAGCGCTCTGGGAAGAAGAAATGGAGCTTGGTTGTGAGTAGTGAGCAACACTGTGTCGCCATTTCTAACGTACTAGGTACTCAGTTGTGTACTGAGTGAAGTTAGGCACCCAGAGGGCTGTGAAGGACTGCCAAAAGAAATATCAAAGACAGTGTCTGAAATATTTCCCCTCATGTTACTTCAGTTACTCAAAAGTACCTGCAGGCTGGATTCAACCAACTTTATGAGATCGTGCTTCACAACCCAAAGCAGCCTGGTGGATGGTGGTGCTGTGTTGCTCCATTGGACAGGCTTTCTGTTAAAATCCAGCCAGCTGGGGTCACAGTAGTGACAGCCTTCTCTGTAACACACCTCAAGTAACAACACTTGGTGAAGCAGAAGAGGTATGCTTTAGACCTTCTTTAGCCTAGAGAGTTTCTGATGCACTTCCCATTTCATACTGGAAGATGACCTGGGATGCGGGAAGGAGATTCACTAGCTTTTTCGTTAAAGCTGCTGGGGCCAGAGGGAGGATTGCTCTAACCACAGAAAATATTCCCTTGTTTTCCAGTGGTCCCTGTTCTTGAAACTCTGTACATATTTCACTGGGTGGCTCTTTAATGCAAAATTAAGAATCTGACTAGTTACATGGGGTTTGTGTCTTATCTTCTTGGATCCCACTATCTGAAATCCATCCAGCTTGCAAAGTAGGTACCTAAGTGGTTTGCTGGATCTGGCCCTAAATAATTGTTCCCTTCAAAATATGAAGTGTCATCTTTCTATTAATGGAGCATCTTCTCTGATAAGACCATTCCTTTTCTTAGTTGTCTAATACCAATTCTAGGCTACTTAAATTTATGGAAGTTATGTGCATATGCATGACAAATACTTTCATTTAAAACTAGGCAGTAACTTTGCCAGCCTAGTCTCTGATGTTTTGTGGGTCTGAAAAGGCAGATAAGCTAAGAACCTAGAGAAGGTAAAAAGAACACATTATCATCAGGAGTCAGTAAAGGGGCTACCTTTTCTGCGTTTGCATTAGAAATTCTTTCCTGTAACTTTCAGAAGCAGTGGGACAGACTATCCTGCACTATATAATTTCTTTGAGCGTATATTGGGCTTGAGTTGTTACCCAGTGAGAGGAAGCAGGATGTTGTGGATTGGAAGCGTTTCATACTGACTCTGTGTGGACTGAGAATTTGGTCCTGGAGACAGAGAGACATTTTCATTTTTGTTTTTCCTGTGCTAGTATATCACTGTAGAAGCAGTACTTTCCAGCTTAAAAAATAAGAAAAATTGTGAACATCTTTCACAGCTTTTAAAGGTAATATTTAATTTTTAAACAGTTCAATCTTTGTGTCCAGAGCTTGGGACAACTGCAGGCTTAAGTAGATTAACATTCCTCAACAAATGTGAGCACCTTGAACTATTTCTTAGACTGTTACCAGCCTGTCCTTGAAGGATGTGAATGCCCTTCAGTTTCCTGTAAAGGATGGCATTTTATTTCTTGTTTTGCCAGTTTTCAGGATCCCAAGATCTTTTATTATACAAACCTCGGGTTTCTGAAATACTGTGTCACCTTTACCACTGTAGGGCTTTGTTGAAAACTTACTATTTCTTGGACACACTGTGCTGGTGCTTACCCAACAGTTAGAGAGCAGAGATTCATGGTAATAGGAATATGACTCAAAGTACTTGCATCAGACTTAAGAATGTCTTTTTACCCTGCAGTCAATTATACCTCTTTGTTCTGCTCCCGTAATACTTCTGATTTCTCTGCTTCCTACTGTACTCGTCATGAATATGACAACTGAAGGACTCAGTCTTTTACATTTGTCCTTAATATCATAAGGGTAAAGAGGACACAGGCCATTGGAACAACAAAATTATTCTGTCTTCTGTATGCAATATAGAGTCCCAATACAGGAACTTCGCTTGCTCTTAAATGCTTGTTAGCTGAGCCCTGACAATGAACGCTACTTCCAGTTCTATGCATATCATAACAAAAAGTATGGCTTGTTCCAGTGGTGGAGGCATAGGTTTGTTTTATGAGTGTGTTACACAAGACACACAAGCTGGTAGATTCTGATTTTTATTTGGTGGTAATCTTGATCAATAGCAGCTAAATCATTTACAGAAGAAAAATAAATGGGAAGAAAATTTCACATTTATATTCCGGCTGTGCAAAGGGATCTTGGGTTTTCCCCCATCCTCTCCTCCCAGAGCTTGTCAGCAGTAGAAATTCATAGTAATAAAAGCCAGACATTTCTAATGCAGGTGTTTCTAGAGTGATTGTAATCTTTCTGATTAACTGCATCTGCAAGAGATCTCATCATTACAAGCAAAGCAGAAGTTATGAAGGAAGATGTCCCTAAAGCAGTGAACTGGCAATTAAAATAATATTATAGGCTCTGAGAGATGGGATTGCATGGGGAATTTCAAAATATAGCTAAGATAGGTCTGAAGACATCATTATACCACCAAAATCTTTGAAGCGTGTATCAGCATAATGGACTAGCAAAGGAGCCCAATGCAATTTAGGTAGCGTTGAAATCCAGCTTTTGGAGATTAAACTACATTACAAAGATCAGGGGCCATTATGAAATTCGGTCCCAGCAGACTGCCCTAAGTCATCAAGGACACGGTTGCAGAAAAGTGCTGATCTTGTGAAAATAGCATTTTACTGCTCGTGAAAGTGAAAGTCCCTACAACAACAGCTTTGGAGACTGGAATCTAGTTTCCTCGGCAGAGCAGCAACATAAGGTTTGGTACATTACAAACTGATTGGCCTTGTGCTGTATTTGGAACAACAAGATTTAATTGAGAGGGAAATTGATTAACAATTGCTAATCAAGGCCACATTTTCTTCTAGCCTCTCAGTTGGGGCATGTGAAATTTTTGCAAATGGTTGTCGTTCCAAGCTGAAGCTTTAGTGGAAGCAGAATAAATCTGCACATGTAAAATGCATATGCTGTAAGCTGCCTAAAGGTTTTCATAGTCTTTTTGGCCATAGTTTGAGTAGAGTTGTCACAAAAGGGTGGGACTGGGAAAGGGGGAGTGAAGCTCAGCTTCCCGATGGCAACACTTCCCCCTTCTACTCACCCTTGCCTTTGCTGGAACATCTTATTCCAGATCTTGCTTGGTTGCCTGGGGCTGAGATTTCTTTCCCCTAATGCTCATCACTCTTCTGAGCCTTCCAGTCATAACAGAATATTGTCCCTACAACAACCTTTTGTAGTGAGAAGTTACTTCCATACAATCAGATACAAAAATAAGTGACTATCCAGGATGTGTCAGGATAGTGCCTGCAACTCTTGAGTGCCAGTCCAAAACATTGTTTTTGAGATAATCCATCCTGCATCCTACTTTGTGGTATAAAACCAGCTGACACTTGGATGTGTGGCACAATTAAACTGTCTCTTCTTAACTAGGGGCATGACAATCCTTTGCTTTTCCCATCATTACTTGTAAAGAGACAAATGAAAGGAAACCTTCAGTGTCATACAGCCATGACCTAATGTCAAAAGGCTGTCTAAGTTGTTACTGGAGGAGATCCAGTTGCAGAAAGAAAAATTCTTGCCAAATCAGCTAGAGAAAGTTGACTGAAATATGTTTGAACAGACAGCTTGTTCAGCCATCGATGCAGCTGGCTCAAAAGAGGAAACAGTTATTCCTGGGTAACTGGAAGCAACTATGTGTGTATATGTATAAAAAAAAGATAAAAAATATATATTGGACAATCTTTCTCTTTGTCACCATTTCTCTCAGTGAGAGGTCTGAAATCCAAGGATAGTAAGGGAAGAACCCAAACCTAGGAAATTCAGAGTTGGTATCCTCCCACCCCACCTCCCGCAGTAATCACCTATTTCATCATAGGAGTGCATGGCTCTGGATATTGCTGAACACTTGTTCTTTGCAGTGGGAATGGTGTTTCACACACACTAACCAGCTGTCTCCATTCTGTCCTGCCTTAATGAGCCATACTAGATTTCCTTTTGCTTCATCATATACTGGGGAAAAGGGGAAGCCATTTAGTTTAGTGAACCTGGTTGCTAAATCCACAGATGGGGTTTCATCAACAGCTAAATATCAAGGCAGAACCATGGCATGTACTTGCTAGCAAAACATGAAAATGCCCCATTCTGCATTAATTTACATTCTGGGACTTGGCAGCAGCACCAAATTTTCTATTTGTTTTGGGATACCACAAGAAGAAAATCTGTTCCTTTCAAAGCATTTACCCTTCCCTGCCAACCTGTCTCTGTTAGGCTAACTGCAGGACACAGCTGCTTGGGACCTGGCCTTTCTAGTGGTAACTGAAGGGTTAAACTGAGCCCCAAGCACTTGTTCTTCCAACATACCTCGCACTCCTCACTCTCTGGGATTTATGGTCATCTAGTCACATGTTAAAAATATTATTGGAAAAATATGTAAATGAAAGTTAATAAGTGTAGCAGAATGGTGTAAAAGCAGACTTATTAGCAACAGGATGCAAGGCTCTGCACATGCTACATTTCTGTTGCTGGAAACATCATCAAAGAGCTTTCCAAGGCTGCAAGGCCCAGATGGATTTTACATCTTTATCCGTCAGCCCTGAGCCAATGCTGAATTCACAGGTGATGTTGACACCACAGCACATGGGGAGGTGCCTGGGTTCCATGTCTGTCCCTCACCCTGGCTGCAGTTCTGGCTCCAAGGAGAAGTAGAGGTCTCCTCAGGAAAGCGGTTTTGGGGAGAACTTCGCTAAAAATAATAATAAAATAAATGGTGCAAATGATAGTTTTGCCTCTGCATTGGGAATTTAATGAGGCTTTGGCCTTTAGGCTGAAAATGTACATAACAGCTATTCCTTTTCCAGGCCCATTGGAGCTTTTCCCCCTCTAGAGGCTACACATCTTTTTGCCAGCAGCCCACAGGGAAGTGCCTTAACCTTGTTCTTTTCTCCCATTGCTGGCAAAGAAGTTTTAGACTTAAATAGCAAAACACCAGTGCCACAAAACACGTCTGCTTTCAGCACCCATATGGCTTATGGCTAGGATTTCTGTGGCAGCTAGCAGCAGTGGCAACCAGTCTGGGCAGCAGGATACTGAGTGGAAGCAGCAGAAACCCGTTTACCCCAGGGTATCTGCCTTCCCTGTCACAGGCTCTGCTCTCTTAAGAGTGCAGTCCTCCTACTGAGAAACAGATGGAAAGATTTCTCACACTCAGTACCCTGGGGGGAGGACCACAGCCAGGTCTGTGGGTATACTCAAGTTTTCAGGAAAAGGACTAGATTGCCAAATTTGGGAATTAATATTATTTATGCATCAAACAGTTAGGTATGCTTGAACTACGGTCTGCAGAGCTCCTCTTGAATTCCTTAAGAGAGGCTGCCAGCGTACCAGGCTGGATTCCATTCTGTAGCCTAGAGATGTAGCCAGTCTCCCCTAAATTCCCTGTCTTTAATGGCATTTGCTCTCTGATTGCCCAGACAACACTGATCCCTTTTGCATCGAGCAGAGTACTTGGGGCTGCTGTGAGTCAGCTCTGCACTGCACTCTCTCTGCTGGGAAGACAATGCAAGATGCCAGCAGGCCCGGCGCCCAGATCCACACTGTGTGTGACAGGCCAGGGATTCTGCTGTACACATTTGTCCACTTGATCGGAAACCAGATGGGTGTATTCAAGTCACCTTAAATCTGGTCTTTGGAAACCTCAAACTGAGACAACCTTTAAAAAAATGAGCCTTCAAACAATAACAACAAAACCAGCATGTGACTAAAAGCTGGAATGAGGCACTGCCAGGATTTCTCTTGGCAACCCGTCATTCTAAGAATGTGCTTCTTGCCACACTTGTGCAAGGCACATTATTGAACATTTCCTGACTATTTGCCCAGGATGCTATAAATGCTGTCCAAATAGCAGGGTCTCGCCTGCTGCTTTGATACATCTGGCTAAATTGCATTAAGCAGCACGCCAGAGGCTGATGGAGTCCCCACAGGACGTGCTCCGTCTGTCAGGCTCTCCAAAGAGCCTGGGTGATGAATGATAGCGCTAACATTAAACAGCCTGCCTGTGATGTTTTTCAAGTGTCCCTCCCCAACAACTTGCCTGCTGCCCTGTCTTCTAGGAGATAACCCAGCACAACAGAACATTACCTCATTAAGAAAGCTAGCTCTAATTAAAAACAGACAGGGCATCACCTCCCTTATGTTAGCTTGAAGGGTCCACCCTGCCATTTAAATTCTTCTTTGGAAGATTAATATCCATACACATTGTGAAGAGTGACGTTCTTAGAAGTAGTTCAGAGCAAATGTTAGACATGATGAAAGTGAGCATCAGCAATAAAAATTTTAATCACAGGTCCTTCAGATGTTCATGCCATACTCTGGAGGGGTTATGTATATGTGGGGGTGTGTGTGTGTGAGAGAGAGAGAGAGAGATTGATCTCTCCATCCCTAGCTTATGAGAAACGGGGAGATCTGATTTTGTCCAAAGCCCGTGTTAATACCACCCAGGTGTATTGTTTAGGTCTAGATTCTGTATTGCTATAATAGACCTGTCTGTACCCAAAGAAGCAGCATACCAGCTGAGGAATATCAAGAACAATTCACAGTTCACCCATGGCAAAGCCCTCTACAAACATCCTGTCACATCAGTTCTTCTGTTACTCCCATTACTCTGAGCTTCAGGGTAAAGAAAGGCCAGGTAAGAGATGGATTTGGCTGGCCCCTGAATGGATGGAAAAGAAAGGGGAAAATTAATCATGTCCATGAACTCACAGCTCAGTTTTCATGGCACTCAGATTTTTCTTCCTTGATGACTCTCTGGTTTATTTTAAATCAAAGGTTTTAAGTTCAAAAATGACTTAATTTGGAATAATTTGAAGCAAGCCAGTAGCATCACTTAAGTCACTTGCTACCTATTTTACTACAGAACATTTGGCACAGAGCACTGCTGAGATTTGTGCAGGATTCCTATTGCAGGAGTGGCCTGACACAATGGAAGTGCTTTTTACTTCAGGATTTTACTGCCACCACCTGACTGACAAATCTAAGGCCCCACAGTGATAAGCACAGCAGCGCAGGCTTCAGCAAGCCCATTCTATGCTGCCCCTCAGGTATGCCAGTACAAGCAGTTCTGTTGTCTGCTGGTGAAACAAATTTCCCCCCCCCCCCCATGTGGATCAGTTTCCTGGGATGGTTTGTCACCCTGCCACCCCCAGTAGTGGTACTGGCCCAAGGCTGGGAGGTGAAGATAAAGTAAAAACCCAAAACCTAACCATCCTAGAAGCAGCAATAAGTATAACCTGTGTCTACTCTGTGGAGCACTGTTTTCAGCACGGCAGTAGGAGGAGAATAACTTTCCTATAGTATGAGGTTCACCTTTAACCTCAGAGTACCAAAACTTGCTGCTATCCCTTCCAGAGATCCCAAGTTCAACCTCTGTTATTGACGGCCCAGCTAGAAACCCCTTGTTTGGATCAGGTGTTTGGTTCATATTAAACTGGTCAATAGCCAAGATAAGAGTACCTGTGGATTCACATTTCTTTGAGAGAGGTCCAGAAGCATCATGGTTATACCCAGTATACATACAGCTGACAACAGCCTATTACAGAATATACATTAACCTTATCAGGTGCTGTCTGCTCAGCTGAATGATAGTTTCCAAGTTAGGCAAATCACAGTTATCTTAAGTTACAAAAGTTACAATAATTGTGTACTGAACAGCCTTTATTTTTCTTCATTGATAAGATGATCCTTGAAGCCATTAAAAGTTTGCCTAGCAGCCCACTATACTAGAAAACCTTTACAACACAAAAGATGTATTTTAAGTTGTCAGACATCACGTAAGTAGTGAAATGCAGCTGTCTCTGCGTGGAAAAGCTGAAGAGGTTTGTTTGGGGAAGCATGACAGGAAAAAAAATACATGTTTAAATATCTATAGATACAGCCTAGACACTTACAGTTCACATTTCGTATATAGAGTATGTCATCCGTATAGACTTTTGCTGAGCTGCCTTCCATACCCCTCTCCGTTGAAGCAACTCCTCCAGAAGACTTAACTAGACTTAGTCTGTGAGCTGAAGAAGTGGCTTTCTGAAATGCAGATGGCATGGGCAATAATTTCAGGTCACAGTGCCACTTGCACGTTTATAGTATTTTGTGAGGAGTGCTAAACAAAAACAGTGTACTTGATCAAGGTGGGGCCACATTGGTGCTTAATTAGTTGATCTCTTGGACAAAAGGTCTAGAGCCACTCAGTATACTCTAATTTCATCACACATTTAGTGGAAACAGGTATCCCGGAAGAAGGCTACTCATCTGCTGTGCATGTCTCTCCCCTAGCAAATATTTGACTCGGAACCTAAGCAAGGCAATTGAGGTCTAAAGCTGAAACACTAGACTTAATGCTAACCTTAATGTGTGTGTAGGGACATGACAATGGATTTCTTGGGGAAGAGCCAATTTGGATCATTACCCAAATCTTAGTCCCCAGTATCGACACTCAAGAATGATCAGGTGCAATTAAGAAAAGTTTCTTATTTCTGTGTTCTCCAGTTTCTGATTCCTGCCAGTGTTCAAAGCAATATTGTCAAGTACTCCAAGAACATCTGTTCTCTAGCAAAGCCCAAAGTATCAGGAGAATGTGGAAGCATACCAGGAAAACCTGTTATCAGGAGATCATCAGTCTAGTTATAGGAGGTCATCTGGAATGAGCAGGAAGCCTTAGCAAAGCTGGCAGACTTTTGAGGTGCTGTAACTACTGACAGAAGCACAATTGCGCTAGGTTTTCAGAACTGTAACAGACCTTACAGCTCCACATGGACTCCTACCCCTCCATTTATGGTGGTGTTCAGACTTGCAGACAGATTCTTATAATTCATTAAGCATTCACCCTGTTGTGAGTACAACCCAGAACTCTTCATGATGCTTTCAAGTGTTACAGGTTTAAAGACAAAACAAACCCAGGCAATAAATGAATTTTTCAGTTTGCTTATGAATAATCATAAAATCAAAAAGGAAATAATAAAATTCAATACACACACATGTTAATAACAAAGTGGAAAAGGCTTTTAAAAAGTCTCAGCCTCAGTCTGTGCTGCATCCTTAGTAGTTCCTTAAGGGATCCCTTCAGGGATATAAGTGGCAAAAGTTCTGGTACAGCAGAGTAGACTTCTCAACTTCAGTAGTAAGACCCACACTTCCATCCTAAAACTGGCTAGTTCCATATTCTCATCCTCACTTGCACACAAAGAGACAACTACAAATTAAACTGCTTGCAGCTGTGGAAATTGCTAAAGGAGAGGGTATACCTTGCTGATCTCTGAGTGTTCAAGCAGATTAGTTCATTATCACGTGTAATATGTCTGTCCCTCAGAAATACATGCATCTAGTTTCCAAATTCACCTTGGGTTACTAGAAAGCTGTTGCTCTTCTCTTCCATTCTGCTCATCATAATCTTTGTTGCCATGATATGGCAATTCTTAAGACATCCTGCTTCCTTCCTTCCTTCAACTAAAAATCATCCTTCGATATCAAAATTCAATAAAAGCTTTTGATCAAGACATCGTTTCTTCTTTGCTTCAGCAATTCCTCTAGTAAAAATTTTTTTCCTCAGTACCTTATTACAATACCAAAGGACATTCCTTTGAAGTACTATTTTCCAAGCTGACTGCTTGCAACTCTGCTTAGTTACTGGTACACTTGCCCCAGAGCACTTACATCATGAGAAGTTTATAACTCCTGAGATCTGACTCTGTTTAGACCTAGTGTAATGGATTGGATGGATCATTCAACTGTTCTGCCCTCGAGGAAGGCTGGCATGTGGTTCTGCATATATAGCATACTTAAAGGTTGTGGAGTCTTTTACAATTAAAGCAGAACTTACTTTCATTTTCAGGTAAATGTGCAGCAGTAGACCTTATAAACTGTCCCAACACCATACAATGGATTTGCAGTCTCAAAACAGCTTTCAGAAGAGCTAGGGCAGCCACAGCTCAGACATACTTTACCTGCAGATTACCTTCACAGTGAAAACTGCATTACAAGATCATCTTACTGCAGTAGCCATCAAGAAGCTAACACATTATCTTAGCACATTCTTGCATGCAAGGGGGACATGATGAGAAGTAGAAGGATGAAACAAAGCAAATGTTGGGTCACAAATATTTCCTGACAGCAGGACAAGAAAGATGCACTGTTCTACAAAGAGGAGTCTAGGAAGTTGTGGTAGGTCATCACATTCAGATCTGCCCTGACAAATGCAGATGGTAAGCATATCTAACTTTCTAATACACCAGGAGACAGTGTTTTTATAGCCCTAGTTACTTCACTCATCAAGGTAATTGGTTTCAGCTGAAAACAGCTACACTCCCTCTTGCCTGCCTCTTGGCAGATAAAGCAGACACCTGCACTAACTAACCAGGGTTGTTGGTTTTTTTTTTAAATGCTGTTAATACATTAGGCTCCTAAGCAAGATCCAGACTTTTAGGAATTCTGTATTAGCAAGACCTCTATAAGGTCTGTTTCTCTATAAATGAGTGAACAACAGGTAAACTCTGGCCTAAGCCTCTGGTACCTTGGAGCAGTGCCTATTGCATTTGATGGGAGCATATGAACACCCATGCCTCGGCCTGCAGCACTGCATGAAGATGTGTCATTACTTCAGGGCTGCCTGCATCTGACAGGCAGAATCCTGTACTTCTACATTATATCAATACAGAAACTGCAGCACCCTGCTTAAGAAGGCTTGTTTGAATGTGGTCAGATATTTGGGTTAAGTTCTTTTATTGCAAGCTGAGGCCTTCAAATAACATAAGACTTGCAAAGAGAGCTGAGAAGAGAATGTTTTTCTCATTCTCTAAAAACTGGGAATCTCAAGCTTTTTGCCTGCTGAGGGTCATTACAAAATCAGAAATATCTCCAATAGACTAAAGTTATTCCCCTGGGATGTGGTAAAGCCCATCTTCCATCCTGCCCAGGCCTTGCTCAGGATATTCTGAGTTGTCTTGGCATTAAGTAACAGATGCGTTTCTGAAGAGTTTTAACTAAGACATTTTCCAGCAGAAGACATGTCAAAATGGTCCTAACCAGACCTTACAATAGAGTCAATCAGTCATATATTTTGGGAGCTTCAATGGTTAATTCCAGCTTCTAGTTCTGTTGCAGGCAGGATTTGACACAGCTGGGACTGGTTAAATAAGAAACTTGAGACTTGAGACAGCACTATTGCAGGCCTAAACATTAGCTTGGGCTAATGACAACAGATCTCTCTCCTCTCAGCACCAAAGGTAACAATCAAAATAGTCTTGGGTGTGTCTTGCTCATTGGCAGATCCAGGATGTTTCAGCCCGTACTGCACAAATTCCCTAGCACAGACTCAGTTATGACCTTTACTTGCAGCAAGTAAACAGGGCATATCTTGACCTCAGTTTTTCACTGATGCTTAGACTCCCTATTTTAACACTAACCTTGCAATTCCCACAATCCCTTTCCAAAAGGGAAAGGACTCTAATTCTCCACAAGCCCTCCAGAACATAAATGCAACACTAACTTTCAGATAAAAGAATTTATTTGCCTAAGAAAGCTTTTCCAGAGAATGAACTGGTTCCTGACTGTAGAGTTAGAGTTTAGCCATATAAACTCACTTTGGGGTCTGTAGTACAGGATATGAACATGAATGAAACATTAAAAATATGAGTTGAGAATAAAAGCTCTCCCTAAATCTCCCTTATTGTATAAGCTGCTATGAATTAAAGCCCTTTCAGGCTGATTTTTAGTCATCAACATAATTATTTAGGAACATTTTCCAGACCAGTGTTTTTTACAAGTATTTTAACAACCTGCAAATCAGGAAACTGTAAATCAGAGAAATGAACTGAAATCAGCAATCACAAGGCAGGAGGCCCCTGGTTTAGGCTGTGACAGCATGCCGTGAGTAGCGGCAGCTCTGTTCCCTTGCTTGCAAAGACTGGGAATGATTGCTAGAGATAGGCCTGAGCTAAAAGCCACTGGAGCCTGGGATTCAACAAGGCTGAGAGAGTTCGACTCCAGTGCTGTAAGCCAGAACATAATGAGATCCGGTTCTCGCTGTGAAAGATAGGGCAAAGCAACACCCTGGGTTTGGGTTCTCTCCTTCTCCTCTCCAAGCAGGACAAACCTAGAACCAAAGGCCCTTTGCAAGGATCTTCTTCCTTTCCCCAGGATGAATGAGTTCTGCTTCACTTTCATACACCAGACTTGAGGTAATGGGTTTATAAGCCTTAGGAAGAGCAAACATTACATTTTGTTTAGTGCCAAAAAATATAGCTGTATGCTTTTTAGAGGTGCATCATCAGCCTGGGTCAGCCTCACCTCAAAGAAGAACCTTATTTCATGGTGTAAGTATGGCCTTAGTTTCTTTGGAAAGTTTTTTTGTAACTGAGTGAAACAGTTTATTCAAAAATACTGAATACAGGAAGACTCTAATTCAGCTTTTGTGAATATGGTTGAGTGGCAGCTCTTGGATTCAGTGGTCAGCAACCTGTAAGGCAGATGTCTAGTCTTTGGTAGAGAATTCGTGTGCCAGAAACCAAAATTGCTTATGGCATGGCAGAGAAGTGAACCAGTGAAGTCCCTGCTCTGTTCTGTCTGGGAGCGAAGTGTCATGATTAATGGCTTTCCTAGGAGCAAGCGATAGCATATATAGAAGTTTAAAGGTGAAATCTTGCCTCTTGCTACAAGAGGCTGAGAGCCCACATTACAGGCCTCTGAAATCTTCTGCCATTGAAAACATGACAATTACTGTTTACTAAAAGATGTCACTGCTCTGAGATCTCTATTCCAAGACATTCAATACTTCTCACAACCTAAGCATGGATTTTCAAAGCTGTTTGTGCAGATACGCAGGAAGTCAGGGCCATGCACCTGAAAGTATACTGACATCTCTTGAGATCCTGTTGTATCGGTTCAGTTCAGGGCTTCAGTTGTATCATCTGCAGAGAAGCTAGAGACTGCTTTGCCAAGCCTGAGAGGTGGCCAAAGAGCCACCTTAGAGCTTCAGAAAGTTAGTAGAGCTTGTTTAGGGTAAGGCAACAATAAGCACATTAGCTGTGCTTGGAGAAACACTAAGATTTGCCACAGGTGCCAGATACCTGAGGCTGAGTTAGCGATAACGTATGCTTGGCTGTAACCACACCCAGGGAATGTATAAAAGGTGAGTTCCAGGAGCTTCTCTCTTATAAAAGGGTTGAGGTGGTGGAAAAGGATGAGAGGAAGATAAAAAGATTGTATGATTTTTATTCTTTTCTGAATAACAATGTTTCTACATGAGTCTGAGAAAGGTTGTTTCTGAGAGGCTTTGTGGGGGTTTTTTTGGTGTTGTTTTTTTTTTTTCCTCATTCTATCTCCAGGTTTTTCCCTAGGCTTTGCAAGTTTCCCTTTTAGCACAGAATAGGTTAGTGTTCTCTAAAGCTAAGTGGTGGCTCTCCTTGCTGAACTTCCTTCCATAAGGAAAATGCATTGGGGTTACCAGAAGGGCTGGCAGCAATTTCTTGAACAGTCTTTCAAAAGTTTTTTAAAAACTAAGTCATAGCAAATAACACACACAAAGATATTCAGTACTCCCCTCTCCTTGTACAGTCTGTCAGAAATGCTGGCAGCTGCTGCAAGGAGCTGAAAAAATCATCATTATACCCTAGGCAGCTCGAAATCAAATAATATGTGCACACAAAAGGTTTTCATTTTGGAGCTATTGTGCCTGGCCTGTTTTGGAGGAGGGGAGAAAGAGTCCCATTGTCTCTTAAAAAGCAAAATAGTGGCCTGGTTTTAGTTCTGCAGGAATGGAGTGATCTGTGTGCTATTAGCTGACAGTAAAGACATCCTCTTTGCAGGGCTTGCTCACTGCTCCACTTAGTTTGCAACTGGTAACTGCCAAATCCCCACAGGGTAAGAGGCCTTGTGCTCCAGCTGTTGGAGAAGTAATATCCCCCACTGCTCAGCATGATAGGAGAGTAATAAAAACATCATTTCTAATAGGAAAATGATGCTTGCAGAAGCAAATGGAGACTGGCTGGCTTAATAGAGAGGGGGGCTTTGGGAGGGACAAAGTCATCCTTTGCAAGCTTGTGGATGAAACATTAAAGTAAGCAAGAAGTGTCCCAGAATCCCTCAAATCTAGGCAGATAGTGCAACTTTATAGGCATTTGTAATTGCTATCTAAAGTCCTGTTAAACTTTTAACAGACCCTACAATTCTTTATGAAAAAGATGTTTAGGAGCTTTCTAGAAGAAAAATAGTCCTATTTTCAAGGAATTACTGCTACTTTTCTCAGAGCCTCCCTTTTGTTTCTCACTCTGCTTTTCTAAACAAAAACAATTATTAAAGAAAACTACTGGCTGTGGGCACAAAGTATCCACAGTATTTGAGTTTGGGCTTTGTTAAGGACTTAACACTGATCACAACTGTGAATACAGAGCAGTTGAACGACACTTTTATAAGTCAATTTTTCATTATACAATCTTGCTCAGGCACTCTTAAAAATATATAGGAAAGATTGTACCAACACTGTAAACTTAATAATTATTCCATCATGGCCTGTCTTGCTCAAGCCTGTTCATAGAAGCTGTCTTCAGATTCCAAAGAAATGGATTTGTAAGGGGAAAAAGTTCCCTGAGAAGTGAGAAAATCTGAGTTTGTTGCATGTGCTTGGTACAAAAGTTCAAGGTGCTAATTCTAAAGCGATCTTTCTCCAGCTGCCTCATGCACTGAGCTGGTCTCCAGAAGTTGCTCAACATCCATATGTTTGTTTGATCAGTTAGGCTTTGGAATAACAACATACACAGTAGGCTTCTTTACCCTTATCTGTCCAGGAAGTCCCTTTGCAAAGAATTGCTCTTGGCAGGGAAAGTGTCAGCGTAGTTCATACTGATGAGATCACTGTAAAGTAGAGGTTAGCTTTGGTGGTATCCCATGCTGCCTTTCTTCAAGAGAGAGAAGAATTGCACCCACTGCCATTTCCATTGTTTTTATACAACTAGGTTAGATAATAATTATCTATCTATATCTTAATGAAAAGAAAGGAAGTATTCAAGGGGCCTTGCTGAGTCTCTTTTAGGTAAAATATGTAATTGAAAATCCTTCCTGAGCTTTTCCACAACCTAACAAACTCTGAGAACTTTAAAGTGTTTTAGAGGTTTTGAATGCAGTTCCTCTTGCAGTAAGCACTGCCTTCTCAAACCACATTAACTAGGAGGTGCCACTGACTGCAAACAGAAGTGGTGCAAACTCGTTTGTGAGTCTGTCTGCTTAGATGCATTTGGTGCTAAAGGCATTTTTAACATCTTAAAAAGATATTGCCTTTTCCCCACTTGAATAATCTCAGCTGTACATAGATATTAATATAATAATTAGAGAACAAATATATTAATCCCTTCTATTTGTGTTCAGCTGTTTTTAATGAAGAACCTTAAGTTTAGTGTCAGGAACAGTTTGGACCCCCTAAATGTGTAAGCACATGGTGTCTCTGTCCAAACAAGGTTCACAGAAGCTGTCTCATTTGAAGCACCAGGATAGCAAAAAAATAATAATCCTATAAAGAAAGAAAATGAACTGTGGGATTTTACATGTTTTTCATTAGTCAAAACATAAGCATACCAAGAAAATGCACAGGTTGAAAACTAATGTTTCGAACTTCTCAATGCCAGGTTAGATCTTCTTTCTCTGAAACTGTAGGAGTTTGTCCTTTGAAACAGAAACAACTACTTCAGCAATGAGCATTAAAGGATCTATTATGATAATGAACTGAAATGAACTGGTCTGTTTCCATTCAGCTGAGCACAATGGTATAGGCATGCACTAGTTATTCTTTGTAATGTTGTTACTAAACCCAGATTCATGAATAAAGGGATCTGAAACATCCCTCCCTCTTCCTTCTGGGATACTGGCGCAGAGCTGTGCCTTTTTCACTTAGGGAGAATAAAGAAATCTCGTTGTATTTCTGACATCTAAGGAGAATGATGTGAAAATATCTGGATCAAGCTTGTCACTTACTTGCTTCAGACTGTTTCATGTTCAGAAGTTTAGTGAGTCTTGGATCAAACACGTTGCATTTCAGACTATATTTAAGTTGGCTTTCATAAACACTCAGCATCAATCTCCTTAGAGATGCATTATGGATCTCGTACCCAGGCATCTGTAAGGTACCTTCTCTCTTTTTCTGAAGGGTGCTCGTATGAGTGCAAGAACCATATTAGTAGCAGAGATGGGGCCAGAAGTGTTTCTTAAGTCATATATTTTGAAGAACAAAGGACAATTAAAGCTCAGTTAAATACTGGAACCACACCCCCATCCCTCCCACCCCCCCAAACAACCCCTCAAGCAGTTGGTTCTATGGATAGCGGACCTACAGAGAGAGGACTGGAATTTGGATGCATGGAACTTCTGAGTCGATGTGGCTAGAAAGCCTCCAAATTATATGAAACACGTAACTCTCATACATAGCCTTGATTGTTTGAAAAATAAATATCTCCAATTTATTTTTGAAATACAGGAAAGGAACATTCATTCAAAGGACTGGACCTCCATAGTATCCTGTCATTGCAAAAAACCACAGTGCATAATTCTCTCCAGAAACATACTGAGTTGTAAAGACTAGAAGGCATGAAATGGGTAAAGTCTTTGTAATCAGTGACAGTGTTCAGAAGTTGTTGGTTTTGAAGCTATCGGTGAATGCCTCTGTTGTCAGAATAGAGGGATAATATACAGTCTGTTTGGATCATAATGATTTATATGACCTTACATTAGAAGCACACGATGAAATTAAAACTGCATTCTGTATGGAATTTAAAGAATTCTGAATGATCTAATGTCATTAAATACTACAGAGAAGAGTTAATTTTGCAATTTCTAATGTAGTTGTGAAAAGCACTAGAACATTTGTAACCTTAAGTAGAGCTGATATCAGTTAGCCTGACACTATATTTATTTATTTAAAGGGCAAAATTATAACCAGAGAGTCTTCAGACTGTGGCTTAGTGTATTACCTTAAAGAAGCAATGCTGAGAATGACCTAACACAATAAAATGCACAAGCCCATGAGACAAGACAAAATTGTTGACATATCCAGAAACGCCACGTATTGCTGATAATAGCTGAGAGCAAGTTTGAGGTTTTAGAAACTTGTTGATAGTGAATGAGATACTTTCTAGAAACAGAAAGGAAACTTGCAGCTAAACTTTATGTATAGAAGCTGAGGGCTATTGCAGAGGCAATTATTTGTCTTCAAGAATGAGAAGCCACCTTATGCTGAGAATTACAATAAAGCTGAAGGATGAGTTAAATGACACACCAGATAATAAAACACAGTAGAGATGACAGAAGAGAAGAAAAGTATTAATAATGTGCATGCATTTTACAAGAATATCCATGTGTGGAGGAGTGCGTGAGCATGATTAAGGACAAAAGTGGGAATTATAGTGTAACTATAAAAAGATAGAGAAAATACTGTGATCTCTTTAATAGTGAGGTGGAAAAAAGAGATACTGGCTATAATCCAGACAGCTCAGCTGTTTTGTAGAAATACCACATTCTGAGGAGCTTTGAGAGACAATTACAATTCTCAGGACCAATAAAGCACCAGGGGCTGATAGTGTTCCTGCTGCATTATTGAAAACAGGAGGGCCTACATGAACTGAAAGACTTTAGAAACTGATTTGGTTTGGAAGCTTGAATAAATTCCAAGTGAATATGCCCAATTCTGAAGAAGGGAGAAACCAGAATGGAAGAAATGTTGCAGCATTTTCCCTTCTCCATATAGCCTCTTATGTCCAATCTACTTTATAAAAAAAAAAGTTTTTCACAGAGGGGAGAGTCTTGATCTGTTAGGTGCTCAAGAGAGGGCAGGAGTGTGGTCAGGAGATATATATATATCGGTGTGTGTATGTATGTTTGCTCTGTAGCTTTTAGGGATGTTTAAGAAAGCTTGTGTATTTGTCACAAATGGACTTTCAGCAGAAAAAGGATCTGGATATCTTGAAAAAAAGTCTTAAAAGGTGCAAACGTGAACTGGGTGAAATGGCAGAGGTTACACATTCTGCTCTATTTGACCATGGTGAAAGATTAAGCTAGAGAGATGCTTAAGTATCATTCCTGACACTTTTAATGTGATTAATATGCAGTTAATGGGATTAACATACTTATAGTGAAATTCTCAGAATGGTGTGAATTTAAAAGGTTTACATTTCCTTTTCGACCATGCTGCTGAGTTAATTATCGTGAGAGAGAAGAAATATAGCCTAAAAGAGAGCTGGAGACCAGAAGGTACTGCAAATAATTAAAAAAAGAAGAAAGTAAACCCCAGTTATTAGCTTAAGATCATCCTGGGAAAGCTTTTCTGGGAGTCAGTAAATACAGCAGATTATATTGATGTTAAATGGTCTGAACACCTCAGAGGAAACTAAGGCTTGTTAAAAGCGAGAATGATGGAAAATAAGGTTACTTTTTCTGCAGGTAACTCAGGTTCAAAATAGTGAGAAAGACCAAGCTGCAGAGATCCAAGTTGTTGGACCTCTCCTTAGATGGAAGGATGACCACTAAATAACTTGAACAAAGCCCTAAGATAGATTTTTGGAGAATGTAAGGGAAAATGTGTGGAGAAGATTTAATAAAGATGAGCTTGAAGTCTATAAAGAACCTAATATAGTAAAGGTAATGAAATCCCTAGCCATTATGTTGGCAGAGCCTACATTTAGGATGATGGAAGACAGAATAACTGACTATTTCTTGGAAGGCTGTTCTCATGGTATTTGACCTGGGTGCTGATCAAAGAGACAGCTATTACTGAGCATGACCAAGGGCCCTTAGTGTGAATTAGTAGCAATGGAGAAAAAATGCCCTTGAGAGTCTTAGCAAATTATGAAAAGAGCCAGGGTTTTTCTGGGTTTGTAGAGCTAGTAAATAAGTAACTAGCATTGCATTAAAAGCTGGATGTCATAACAGTGTTTCTGTAATAGCAGATATGATGCAGTAAAAGTGCACTGAGGCTTTTGCCTGAAGTAGGTTGGAGGGTAGATCTGACCCAATTATTATGCATCAATGGAGATATGAAAATCAGGGCCAATATAGTTGGGAAGATTTAAAAAAGTTAGAGCTGTTGGACTAACAACTGTGAGAGAAAGCAGTTTGGCTGAAAGTCTGGACAGTGATTATTGGAAGGGTTCTGATGGCTGCAGTTCTGGTTTATCATGTGAATTCTTAGGCAAAAAGTGTCCATGCTGTAGATAAGGAGCTGTAAATGCCTGAGACTTGGATAATTCTGATATGACTGTTTGTCCTTAATCTGTTTCTTCACTTGCTTTTGCATTCTAACCTTCTCAGATGTTAGCACAATATTTTTATGACTTGGACTTATTCTTTATGCTGTTCACTTGTAGGAGCACTTCTGTTCTTAGCTAGCCTGAAAATAGCTGGTCTGGGATATGAGCCAAAGTTCTCTGAAGCTCATGGAAACACTTGTGGATGAGCTGTCATGCAGCTGGTTCTCAGGACCAAAGGTTTTCATGATTCTCTGCCAGGTTCAAACTCTAGATGTTGACATAGTTCCATAGAACTGATCCCTTTATATTTTTCATCTCTTAAAACTTTTTATTCTACACTGACATGTAGTCAAGTCAACATTAAGTGATCACTTGTGTTCTATGTGTGATTACATCTTTGGAGACCTGATATGCAGACGTTTCCCAACTCCAGAAATACTTTGGTTTAAATTCCTTGATGTTCTGTGATTGCAGGTCAGTCTTCCTCCTAGTATCCTTGCTTGGGAAAAAAGAAAAAAATTATGTATGTATTTATTTATTGTTGTACATATACTAACATTTTCATATACATGTATATGCAGACATATGTACACACATATATATATATATATGCACACAAGGCTCAGTTCATTACGTTGTGGTCTCCCTTTCAGCTCACCCTGGCCTTTTTGCTTATTCTCTGTCCCTCTTGCTATGGCTTTTCAACTCAGAACTTTTCTCTGTATCCCACTTCCTCTTTACAGATTTAAAGGATGAGTTGTTCTTCCTCCAATGGCTTTTGTTCCCATGACTCTTTCTCAGACTTTTGCATTAGCCATTAGTATCCTGTTGCCCCTGATAGCTCATTGAACTTGGTCTTGAGTCAATGGTCTTGTTTTGAACCGATTAGAAAAGATTTCCTTTTCTTTATCAAAGCTAAACAAAACCAAGGAAATTAAATTAAATACAAAACTATGTTTAACTAACAGTAGGGTTGTGACATGAGGCAGGAAGCTCAAAGATAAGGGTGATGATCTGCCCAGAACTTCAGCATGGAGAGGCACTGTTACAGGAATGCAGGCCAGAATGTCAGCCATGATACAGCATTTTTGTGGGGTTTAATCAGTTGTCTATCAGTTCAGTGATTGTCTGGAGTAAGTAAGAAAATATTATCTATCAACTGGGCTGGGAAGAAGGGGACATGTCATCCTCCATTGCGCATAGCACCATCACTGCAGGCTAAACTCTGAATACCTTAACACAGTGAGTATAGCATATGCATTGTGGACAAAGATGCAGGAACCATAGTAATGAGATTTAGAAGGGCCTCTAAATGACTGTCCTCACTGTTGCTCATTCATGTATTGATGAGATAATGTCTGTTGGGCATTTCAGGCTACTTCTACGGTAAGAAACATTGCTAAACTGATGTTGCTCAACAGCTTTATTACTTACCCTTTTCAGATACTGACTTTTAAAGCCTTGTACAGGGACAGAGGGAAAGCATCAGGTTATTCTATTCTTCCCTTAGCTTTCTTGATGAAAACTAAAAATTGTTTCTACACTTGATGTTAAAGGAGTTGGATTATTGCTATGGTTGAAAAACTCTTGTGTTAGTAACTTGAGTATTTATCTATTGTAGATTACTTCAGATTAGAAATGAGAGTTATGAAGAGTCCATTCGTCCTGAACCTTATGGAGATTGGTCACCCTTCCGCTCCATGCCGGTGTCTGCTAATTTGTGTCTGACAGCTTGATAGAGAAGTAGTCGAATATGATGGCTTTAAGTGTAGTGGACTGTCCTGTAGTTTCACTTGTTACAACCTCTATCCTAAGTAGACGTTATGATGCTCACATGTTCACCAGCAGACTGAGAGATGAGTTCAGAGTTGAAGGCCAAAAGAAAACTGTTCTCTCTGCTAGCAAATCCTTGGGCATAAAAATACTGGGTGGGTGGGAAGTGAGTAATGCACAGTAAGAACTGCAGGCCTTTTGACTTCCACCTGCTTTTCTAAGGCACATGGTAAATCTTCCTTTTTGAAACTTGAGTCTCTCCATCATCCTTACTTTATGTGAGTTCATTTAAATTGCACTGAATTTAAATATTTCTTTGAATATTTATTTATTTTTAAATAATGTGTTTTAAATTCTCTCAAGAAACAGAACATAGGATCAAAATTCAAGGGATGGCTCTCTGTTGGAGTACTGCTGACAGAGAGCTGTAAGGACAAAAAAGCCATAGCTCTTGTAATAAAGATAAACAGAACTCAAAACTTGAGATAACTTCCTCACTTGTTATAAATTCAGTTTGGTTTGTTTCTTTCAGATTATTTGGGCACTGGCAACTTCCAGTAGTTTCTGTTGGGAGGTACTACAGATATTGTACCTTGGAAATCTTTTTCTCAATTTTTGTAAAATGTATGAACCTGAAGGAACTATGGACAAATTCAAACCTCATATGAAAGATATATAATGCTTTAAAAATGTGAAATGTTGCTGGGATGCTGGCTGGTCAGAATATGCTGGGACAGGTTTAGTGACAAGATGTGTCTGGCACAGTAAAAGGGCCTCTGATGTCCCCATCCAGCATAGTTCAAGACCCTGGGAGTGGACACAGGAAGAAAACCTCCTCTAGCTCTGCAGCGGACAGCAGAGTAGCAGGGCTCAGCCCTGTGAATGCTGACAATGCCCAAAGACAACCCCACTTGGAGCTCTAACATCATCCTGTGCAAAGCAGGTGTTGTCAGGAACTAAACTTTCTTTGCCCTTGTTATCTGTGGCTGTTATCAGGTGCAGCCACTGCCAGAAGAATGGATGCTATAAAAGAATAAATACCAATGGCCCTTAAATTATAAAAATGCCTGAAGCTTGGGACCACCTGGAAGATGATGTTGGGAGAGAAACAGATGACTGATGACTTTCCTTTTTTTTGTTCTGATTGCTGTTGTCACTCCAAGTGCCAGCCCTTCACAGCCTTATCCTGCTCCATCTTAGCATTAGTTTAACAGCATGGATGGTTTCCGTTGCCTGTGGCAATTTAGGGCTCATCCATCAGGAAAGACCTGCCACAATGTGTGTGAGAATTTGTCTTGGCAGGAAGGAATACCAGTTACTTTGCCTTAATGATTGACAGAGTCCCTGTAATTAGAGTTACACAAGCTGATATCCTGCCTCCTTCTCTCTCCTACCCCTAATTGGGATAAAACCTGTGTGTTTGTATTTGCAGTTTTCCCTCCTCACTGGAACAAAAGAGAGAGTTGTTAAAACCCTGTTTTGGTTCACTTTTCTTCCTATGCAAACCACTATCTTCTCCTTTATGGTACTTGTTCGCAGAAGATCGTTTGAAGCTGAAGGGGACATGTTTTTAGAAGATAAGGCCAGCTTTTTTTTCTTTGCATAGCTGTTTCCCCCAGTTCCAATACTGGAAGAGAATCCCTGATCTCTCTCCCTGATCCTTCTTCTGCCAGTATCAGATTTTCTTTGCATGACTTGAAATTTCCTCCTCCTATTCTTCTTTGAGGTTTTATTCTCTTTTGAGCACACAATGCAAAGAAGGGACCAACCATGCAAAGGGGGGACCAACAGCAGAACGAGGCAATGGAGAAGTGGAAATGACTGACCTGAGCAGCAAGCATACTCCTTCCTCTGTTACAGGCAAAAAAAAAAAAAAAAAAAAAAGGGAGAGAGAGAGAGAAAAGAAAAGGGAATCACATGGGAAGTATCCCAAAGCAAAAGCAGTATTTATGAATTAGATTCTCCAGAATACTCTTGCTGTGAGGTGGTGACCAAAAAAGCTCTTTAAATGCAGTGTCATGTGACAAACCCAGAGCCTGAGACTGTTCCCCATTTGGTTTTTGTTATTTAATAGAAATTAGATTGACAGAAAGCTCTTTAATGAAAAGCCTTAAGAAAGAACATATTGTTGATCTGGAAAAGCTGATAAACAACTGGCAGCCATGCATGGTATTTTCATGCTAAACCAAGATAAAAAGATTCTCTCCCCTTTCTCCCCCATGCCCCCTTGTTTCTTTTTGGGATGATGTGAACATATGTTTTGTCCCCATGAAAGGGACGTGATTTTGATCAAGGCTTTGGCATGTCCAGCGAGCCTAAAGCAATTTTTGTGTTTGCAAATAACAAACCCGATCTTTTTAAGATTGGCAGTCTCCCACCCTCGCATGGAACAAACCACCTCACAGCTTTTACTGTGACACAGAGGCTGGCGGATGGCTTCCCAGTGAGCCAGAGGGAGTCTGCATAGCATTGCTGAAACCTGATCATCTCCTCAAAATGAGTTTTGTAACCAAAGTGATGGCTCGCTTCCTCAACTGATGCCTGCAGTCAGATCCAAGGAGCTCTAACGCTTTACACCAAGTAATAATTAGCCTTTGGCTTGTGTGACACTTGAAAATGTCTGTACCAATACCTAAAGACTCATCACTGAATTTCTTTATTTCCAATTAAAATAAATAAACATGTAGTAAGCAAATATTCACTGTTGAGTCCTAAATGCATATTATTGCACTGTGCTGTTTGTCAGGCCTTGTTCTGGTGCATGTTGCTTATGATCTGCCCATACGTTTGTTACATTTTCCTCTGTAAGAGTGTTTAGGATATTTCATCAATCATGCATGCAGTTCCTTTGTTGACTTTTGAAAGAGTGATGTGGTTTAATTTATAAGAGCCATGTTGAGAACATGTTTCCTTTTAAAAAGTGAAACTTCTTCTTACCGGTACTTCATCTGGAACTGGCAGGGACAGAAAACAACTTTAGCTGGCCTTGAGGAGTTTGCTCTGCTCCAGAAAGCTTATCAGCTCTTCATGTAACCTGCCAAGGCAGCCTTCACAAAGGGGTCAGTATAGTAATTAGGTCACTGTATACATGAATGCCACAAGCTGTAAGCAACTCTGACAAAGTCCAGGTCTAAACATATGTATGGGAATTTTCCACCATGCAGAGATGGAAAGAAGCATTTCAGTGATCTAGACGATGCCTGAAGACACTGAGCGTGATTTTAAGGAAGATGTGAAGGAATTCCAGTCTTCATGTGTCATCCCCACTCAGTCTCGGGGTGCCTGCTGCTACATATTGTGAGGGTGAAAACTTATTCTAGTCTGATTCTTTGCAGCGTCAAGGAGTCAAGACCCAGGATGTTCTAAATCAGACCTGCTGCCATCATCCTGCTGCATGTGCTGCCCTCCCATCAGGAAGCTAGTTACCCAGACATCATACTCTCATGCTCTTTTCCATGACCAGCATCAAGGGACATGAACTGCTCATGAGACTGGGAACCTCCACACCTCAGTTACCTAAGTCTAGATCACTGTGTAACACAATGGCAAATAGTTGGTCTGTGAAATCTCAAGCAAATCTTACTGACATTATAGGTTTTCAATTCCAGATCTGCATGCATAGTACCTGTTTGGTGAGTGGATTGTAAAGAACAGCTTATAGGGGAATTATTGATTAAGAGATTAACCAATCAGGTACTTTCCCAAACAGTGATTGTGAAGCTTCTCTGATTGTCCCTCTACCTTGTCATTTCTGATGTTTCAATCCAGAATTTGATGGAAATCTGGGCAGAACAGAAATAGAAAATAAAAGGTGCTGTGAGATGCCACGTGTCTCGGTGCGTGGCTTTTGATATTGGCATTGAGACTGGGAAGCTGTGGCTCACTGTAGCTACATGAGCTCATGTCTGTGTTGTTCACATGCTCCCACTTTCCAGTGAAACAGGAGAGGGTGCGTTGGCATCACATGAAGAAGCTTTTTTGTCTCTTTCAAATGTCAACTTTCCCTCTGGAGACTTGTTAAGCACAAAATGACAGTGTCCCCAGGTCATGCATTACTCAGCAGCAACATGAGGCCCCCAGATGTGCTGTGGCTGCAGTTCACAGGATGTTCTTTGTCCGGGGGACATTGTTCCAGGTTTTTTTTTGTTTGTTTGTTTTAATGCATCTGGCTAGAAAAGGCAGGAGTCAATGTACCAATTTTACTTGAACTTGAGGCGTCATTTTCAAAGACAAAGATGATCCCATTTCCCATTCTGTCTTCGGCTCTTAAGAAGAATAGTTTTTTTCCCCTTCATATGGGCTTTAAAGACATGGTCCTGCACTGCTGTCGTTCACGCCTGGAGTGTGCATAGAAGTCAGGATGTATTCCATATCCTAAGTAGTCACTGGTGTCTTCTCAGGCTGCAGCTGATCCTTAGAGAGCAAATGAGTTACAACAGATCAAGTATGTAAAAGCTGAAGTTACCTTCCATTCTGACAATATCATAGCAAGTTCCCATGTTGAGATAGCTTTAAGTTGTCACATTTTGCAATCAGAGTAAGTGAGGTTGAGATGTGGCAGTTTTACAAAGTTCTTCTTTCACTTCAATTTGAAGTTGTTGTAGCATATGGATGTGTTTAGGGATTGCAGGAAGGGTCACCGTGTTTTTGTAATAATTGTAGATTTGAAAACTAAGTTTTCTTCTGGTTGTACATGTGTGAAAGGCTGCTCCACTTAGAGATTTGTCAGGCATGAGAGCACACAGAGGGGTGTCTGTACTCCATCTACAACTTCTCATAAAGCAGTTTAGTTGCCCAGCTCTGAGTCTTCACTGTGAGTTCATATGCCCAGGGTGCTCTGCAACTTCATACACAATAGTGTCTGCCACTGATTTCAACAGAGCTTGGTTGCTTTCCCCCGCAGCAGCACATCCACATGGCATAAGATTTTTTTGCTGTCACATAAATATAAAATAATGAAGTAAAGCCTAGGAATATGCCAGAGAAAGCACAGTGTGCCTCATATGAACTCAAGATGTCAGCTGTCTTTATGGAAAAAGGAAGGCAGATTTTGGCCCAGTTAGAGGTACTCTGTTAAGAGACATGTGAGGGATGTTGCGGAATTACTCTGAGACACTATTGACAGTAAGAAGAGAAGTGGATGTCTTCTATAAATGGAACTTTTCTGTGACAATGAGTTCTGAATTCCTAAAAACCTATGAATTGTTTAGGACTCATTGGGAAGTACTCTTAGTGTTAGCATCAGCTAATGGGTGTCACTGGCTTCATGTGCAACAGGTTAGCAGTGTGGTCTGTACATCTGTCGACACATGAGTATGTCTAGAATGTGAGTAGTTGTTGCTGTGTGAGCATCCTTTCTGCAGAGGTCTTCAATTGTAGGCAGAGTTTTATAGGCCCTTCTCCCAGTGTAGGTGCTATAGTATTGCCAGGCTGGGGGGATCTCTGTAGCATCTCTCATCGCTCCTGCTGATCGGCTTTTGAGACCCTCAGGCGTTTGTGTGCGCTGCTAATGATATAGACTCTCAATAATTGTCCATGGCCAAGAAGAGAGGTAAAGTTGCTTGGTTTGTGGAAAAGAATATAGGACTAGAAAGGAGATCCAAAAGTAAGAGGAAAGGACTCAGAATACACTTAAATTTCCCAAGAATTTTAATAGCTTTAAAAAAATATTTTTTAAAGGTACAGTAATAGAATACTTTTAGGAAATGTTTTTAGGAGTTCGATAAAATGAGGACAGGAGGGCATTAAAGCTTGAAAGAAAAGGTTCATTTGAGCCAAAAAACTATTGAAATGGAGTGTGTTTCTGTAACAGCTAATAGAGCCAACAGCATTTTTATTAAACTTATGAAGAAATATATCCCCAATTCAGGTGAGCATTTTTTTATCCTTTAGAGGCACGTGGTGAGATCTCATCTAATAAAGATCACCAATTTGGATAAAATAAACCATTGGGGGGGGGCTACAGTCGGTGGAAGCAGTCTGTTTATGAAACGTCGTTGCAATGTTGATCCAGTGAACTCTGCAACTCCATAATCAGGCGCTCTGCCATCAACAGGTTTCAGTGTCCCAGCATTTGAAAACGTTCAGCTACCTCAGTGTTCTTGACTGGGTGACAGGCTTGACTTGTGTAAGTAGAAATCAGGAACACTTTTGAAAATTTTGTAGGAAAAACCAAGATTTCTTCTAGGCATGGGTTCATAAGGAACATGGGCCGGGCATGATGTCTTTATCTTCCATATAATACTTTTTATCTCTACCAAATGGTATTGTGAGACAGCTTTTCTCTCTCTTTACACATTCCAAATTTAGGGATTAACACCCAGATCTAGAGTTAGGAAATAAAATGGACTCTTTCTTGTCAAAATTAATTATTACAATAAAAAAATCATTAGCTTCTCAACTCTTTTGTATCTGGTCATTAACTGATCAAAGTAGCATGGTATTGTCACAGAATTAATGATTGCTCTTTCAGAATGTCCCATCTCAATTGAATTACTGTGCTAGGAAAACTCACAGTTTTGAGTTCTTTTTATTATTATCCAAAGTAATCTCTCCCAGCCCTGCAGCATCAGATCCTTTGAACTATCAAATGCTCAGTTGGGCACAAACTGCTGAATTTTTGCCACCATTTTTATCAGGTTGATTCATGACATTTATATCCAAGAGGGGGGGATAGTAACTGCCATCTGATGTGCCTGACATAGGGATCTCCAAAAGGAAATCCCAGTGAAGCAGGCATTCTGTTCTCTCTTGTCTTCTATTTTCCCTTTCAAGGCTTATGAAGGCTACAGGAGCACAGTCTGTATTAGATATTAGATACAGGACATTAATCAAGATTTTCTTGTGGAGGAATTGGCAGTAAGAACTCAGCACAAACTGATCAAATAAATCCCAGAAGTCAGTGGTGCAGCCCCTAGGAACATTAACATAGACGTCCTCCACATGAAAGATGGGTAAAACAGAAGGGGCTGCTCTCTTTTTTTATAATGGGTATAATTCTGAATCGAGCCTCTCTTTGAATTTAACCACTATTAGAGTAAGCTTGTTTTCAAAGGAGTCCCATCCCCTTTCGATCTGGTTTTGGTTGGTTTCTTTTTTTAAACTCATTTGGTAAATTCTATGTTCATCCTTGTGGAAGCTAGATTGGTGTCATGGGAGCCTGCTGTAGGTCCAGCTGTAGCTCCATGATTTCAGTGCTTGTAGAACTGGATTAGGGATAGAAATAGAGAGTCAAGGATGAAAACCAGTGGAATCCAATATCTTTCTGAGCCTGAGCCTGAGCTCTGGTACTGGTGAAGTCATGCACAGAAATTTCTGTGAAATAACTCCTCTATGAATGTTGGATATGCAAAGAAACTCCGATGGTACGTACCACAGAGAAGCAGATTCGAGCCTCCACAGGCCTCTGTAGACACTGAAGTTTAGTCTGAAATCTATGGTGGTATTTTTTTTAAACCCTCTCCAAAACCTACAGGAAAAGTTAGGTATTTTAACAAATATTTTAAAACATTTTAAAGGGAAGAAAAGAGCTTATAATTAACATCTCCCTCGATCTCCTGTTTTTTCTTTTAATTTAAAAACATCTGGACTCCAGTGTTGACAGATAAATTCCTTAATCTCTTTACTTATGTTAAATGTGCTCTCCAAGTTATATTTCTCACTTCTAATTTAGTGGGTGAAGGGTGTGTGTGTGGGAAGAGAGCCAATGGCTGAAATATTTGCAAGAGAATTGGTGCAGTGACTTTATTGTTGGAAACACACCTGAACAACAGATGCCCACAGACCAGCCTCCTTTTGGCTACCTACATCTGTCTTGGCAGCTGGTGGTGGGTGAAGTCTTCACACTCACAGAAGTCAGGCTGCAAGCAGGCTGAGCATGCAAGGGCCACTTGTTCTAGCATTGTGAAGGGCACTTAACCCCTGACCAACGGGGTTTGCTCATGTCTGCTTTCCTCCTGAGTCTACCCAGGGCTGGTTTAAAAGCTTTATAACTAGTGGTATGCTCAGTTCGTGGTCCTTCTATAGATTCCTGAGCAAAACTAGTGCTGTACAGACAATTCCTTGCTGGCCTTCAGTGAACTTGGGCTGCTGTGGATGAACCCAAAGCAGCTTCATTCTCATGGGAATCACTTGTAATGTTGCCAGGAAAAGCAAACTGTTTGTTTTAGTGGCAGTCACTTTTCACAGGTTTGTGAAAGGCCATTTGGAATATGATGCTAGGTAGTGCCTGAAGTTTAATGGAAGGTTGGATAACAAAAACTGGCATATAATTGCATTTAGAACTGTGAAATCCAAGATTACTTGATAAATCTAAGCCTGTTTTCCAAAATGTTTCTCCCATGACAAGCCAGCAGTGTGCCCTGTTAGGCACCTCCCGCATCTCTTAAGATGGATTTTGTTTAGTCATGATTGCTTTGTGGTGATCGGCTGCCAGAGGTGCCTTTGTCCAGAGTGAATGTGTTTTGTCACTTAAATGGAGAAAGGCACATGAAGTCCTGATTATGCTGGGAAATATAATGGACACACATCAGTACTATTGGTAAGGGATTGTACTTGTAAGCTAAGTACTCCTTACTACTTCTGGAGTTTTTTTCCTTAAAGCTCCGTCTCCTGGAATCAAGTGATTCTGCAGTGCTTCTGGCTTTTGGAATTAAAAGTATGTTGTTCTCAAAGTTACAGGAAAATGCTTTAAAATACAAGCCCTGTGAGCCATATAAAACAAAAGGCAAGAATTAAGAATATGGTGGTTCTTGTTTTTGGTTGGTCTCTAAACTGAATGATTTCCTTGGGAGTTGTAGCAGGAGAAAGTGTCCTGACTCTTGAGTGCTTGGAGTTTCCGAGGCTGAGGAAGCAATCCCTCATGGAGTGGGGGGATAGCAAAAGCCTGTGCCTGGGATACATGGTAGAGAATGAAGATTGTCAAGACACCTGCACTGACATTTTTAAGGCAATCATCTCAATTTTCACTGTTCTGTCCCACACTTCATAAATGAATAATTGCAAGGAATTTTTAAGAGTCTTCATTTCTACTTCAAGTCAGATGGAATGTCAGTAAGAAATGGTGACTAGAACTGAGCAAATAGGAAAAAATCCTTATGGATATTATTTCAAATTCCAAAATGACTTTGGTTGGACTATGTTCAAAAGCCTCGCATGTTAGCTTTGTGGAAACACTTGGGTGCCAGCATTTTACTAGCAAATAAGGATTTTAAAGCTCAAAGACTTCAGTGAGTCATTGGAAGTGAATTTGGTAATTTGGACTATCTAATACAAATTTTGCATTGTGTTAAGCACCACATTCATCCAGGTGGCAGCATCGGGAACCTGAGTTCTTTGCATTTCCCTCAGGGGATAGTTGAATGTTAGTCAGTAAACAATCTCTGGCATTCAGAGGAAAAAGACTCAGAATTCTCTGATTTGAAACAGTGGAAATTTCAGATAGTGAAGCTATTCCAGGAAACAGTGAGCTACTGTGTTTGTAATATTTATAATTTAAAAGGATTAAGAAGTATACTGCCGTAACATCTAAAGCTGTTACCAAGGAGCTGACAGTGAGAGTGTTAGAGAAGCTACAGGCAGTTCTTGTTTTTTATAGGTTTTATATAGAATTTATATGTGTAAACCTGTATCTCTTGCTGGTATCCATGCAGCTAAGATGTGAAGAACAAACCCCTGCTCATCCAAAGGCACCCTTCTCAAATAGTTAGGTCTGGATAGCAGCAGATTCAGTAAGGAAGCTGAAAGTTCTGACAACTCCAGGTTTATCAAGCAACTAACACTTAATCCATGCCAGCTGCCTGTGGTTTCCTTCCTACCACTGCCAAACCAATACTAAATATGGGTTTCATATTAGAAATAAATCTTTTAGTATATTACAGCATGGTCATGTTTCTTGAAGTATGCAAAAGGGTGAGGAATCAGACTAAACTTTGAGCATTGTGGACAGTTTTCTTTCAGAGTCAAATACTGTTTTTCTGAATTTGGGCCTTTCTTACAGTTATTTGTCACCAGCCATGACTTAATGGGCCACAAACTGGGAAGAAAGAACACTGGAGTAGGGTTTGGTATAGTGATAAGGATGTGTATGGAATGGAGGGAGAGAACATTGGGTAGCAGGTGTGTAATGATTAGATATCTAGAAATTTGCTGATATGGTGGATGAACAAGGGTGTTGTTGAGAGTTGAGATCATACTCAAGAAGCAGCGTTCCCAGTCTCATTGCTTTCACCTCCTGCCAACCAGTGTGCCAGGTGGCCTAAGGAGTCCTTTTGTCTTTACTTTACATGAGAAGTTTTCTCCCTTGCTGTCTTGGGCTGAGCTGAGCTGAGCTGACTTTAGAGGGTCCAGAGCTGAGCACTCTTCCCGAACCATGCAGCTCTGTGCTGGCCAGGAGAGACAAGTGGACATGAGGTGAGGAGCTGGAAGGGGTGAGACCTCAGAGTGTGTGAGCAGGAGAGCTGCTTCATTCTGGGCTTGTTAGTTGGGTTGTCTGAACTGTTGCACTGCTCTGTGCAAGGAGACAGAGTTTTAAATTGTAATTTCAGAAACAGTACCACCTGTGTTCAGAAGGGGTGGACCTGACACAGGATCTCTATGATGGCACACGGGTGGAGCAGGAGAGCCATGGAGACCATTGCCTTTTGGAAGTCTTTCTTTAAAGCAGTGTAACTGCAGGTTACATAGCTGTTGTGAGCAATCCTGGTGTTTACATGATCCATTACGAAGTTCTTTGGCAAGTGCCCACCTGCCACAGCTCAGCCAATGTAACCAGCCAAATTCTGATCTCACATCCCTACAGCCCCACTGAAATGGCCGTGGATTTATATGGATCTGAATGAAGTCAGGACCTGGCCTAGGATCCACAGGAATGGTCAAAGTTGGTGTGTGTAGCTGCACACATATCCTTGCCTCTATGCTAGTTGTGCAGGCTGTGAATCCTTTTTAAGGCTGCATTGCCATAACTTTTAGGTTGTACTAGCAATTGAAAAATATTATTTCTAGTTGTCAAAACAGAAAAAAAAGTGCAAGAAATATGGATTTCACATCTTTTCATACAGCTTCTGGCAGCTAGTATTCTTTCTGCACTTGTAATGACAAATAATATTAACCTTAGCCATTTTGCTTGGCACCTGGGATTGTGTTTTTGCAGTCACTATTCCTCCCAGAACAGGGAACAGTGTGTAATCACTGCTTCAGTTTTTTACCAGCCTCATGTCCAAAAACAAGGCTAAAGCCAAGGATTAAATGCTTTTTTTTATGGGAAAAAAACCATGTCAGTCACAGGATCCTCCAGATCATAAAACACCTTGCTTCAGAAGACAGTAGAAAATATCTCTGTTCTCTAACAAAAATGGCCTGTATTGGGAGCCCTGAAAGATTCCAACACCAGGGTTTTTGGTCAGCCAAGCACTGACTTTGGTTTTCTTCAAAACTGACTTCTCTTATGTTGCTTCCTTTCTTCATACCTGACTATGGGAATTTTGCTTCCCAGAATTTGGTTTGGTAAGGGCTTGCAAAGAAATAAGAAAAGGGAAGCGCAACAGAAAAGAAGAAAGTAGTTCCTGAGTTCAGGATCTGCCTGGGTGTGATACTAGTGAAACTACAAAGGCTTTAAAAGTAGGCCAGAGAAGTGGTCATATTATGACAGCAATGTAAGACAGACTATGTTGCCTTCTACTATGTCATTTGTCACCTTCCCAAGAGGCTTGAAGAGGCCCTTCTATCTCAAAGCTGTGTCCCTTTTCACAGATGGAACCATACACATCGAGATTGGTTAATGTTTTAGATATGATCCTTTATGAATTCACTGGGCAGATAGGTGTGCAGCACTTGAGGGGACCTCTGTGGTTGCTGAGTCCATTCTCTGCATACTACAGGATAAACAGTCATGCTGTACAGTTTCATTCATAAACTCATGCCAAAGTCAGTGTGCACAGTCAAATGATACCGTGTGTTTTCAGTGCAGGGTGGTCTTTTTAGTTTTTGGAAGACTAAACCAGAGAGCTTTGTAACAAAATGGATGTGATATAAGCAATTACTACATTGAATATTTCATTGCTAGACTTGTATATATGCAAACCCATCTGGTTGGACCATATTTTAAGAGAGTATGGATGCTAGATTATGTTATTAGAAGGAATGGGGAACATTATGATATGCTATAAATTAAACAGTGAGAATCCTGCATCAAGAACTTTCCTTCCCCATCATGTTGTAGGCAATCTCTAGGAATACTTCTGAGTACACCAAGGAGAAAATAATACAAATGTTAAGCCTAGAAAACCTTCACTGAAACTGACCGGGCTATCACCCCCCAGTTACCCGATTTTGCAATAAAGCAGAAGCTAATCAAACGCCATGGACCTGTTCAGAGTGCAGGGAAGTCTCCCATCTACCACAGATATTTACTGAACAACCTTAGTATCTCAAATCAAAACAAATGGGGCAACTTTATCAGTAGACTTTCTCTGCTTTTCTAATCCTGTTTTTCATGCAGGCGCATTGTAATAATCCAGGCTGGATGTTGTCCAGGCAGCTGGTGGATGTTGTCATTCTTCCATTGACTTGACAGTGAAGGTGTGGGCCAAGAGTGAGAACCTGGAAGAATAACTGCCTTGACCACAGAGGGGTGGGAAAAGGCATCATTGGCAGTTTTGGAAGTAGTAATTACTAAGAGTCATGCAAAATCCTCTCCATCTCTTTCTGGATGATTGGAAGGATTCAGCTCTGCATGCCATCACTGGGTTTTTTTGGCTTGGAGAGGTATTTGGAGGTTCATTCATTACTTGTTATAATCCCTCCCAGTTCAGCTGTGCTGAAAGTGAAATATTTACATTAGAAATAATATCATCACTGCCAATAACTGAACTGTCTGTTGTAGAACCTGTGAGGGAAATGAAGTCTTTATAGTGCACTTTGCTATGCCATTCTCTTGATCACTCAGAGTTTGCTCCCTTGGTACTATAATGTATGTGTGACCTTCAAAATAAACCATGAACGCAGCCAGCTTTTTACTATATTGAATTAAACTTTCAAATACTTCCCTTTTGAACTACCTACCACTTGAATCTGTGACCAGTTTTTGGGCCTTCTTGGCTAGGTCTGCTTTCTTCAGACTTTGTCTTACTCTCTGCAGATTTATATTGCCCTGTTAACACAATTCGACTCCAAACACTACATCACAACTGTGGGTTTTTGGGCAGCTCTCCAGCAGTGTGTTGAATCTCTCTTTTGCCTTGCTTTTAATAATTCTATTATATGTGGACAGAGCTGCTGCTGCTTTTAATGCATGTCTTGCTGAAGCTTTGCAGGCTCCTTCAGATTTACACAGGACTCTGTTATAAAAGGAGAAACTAAATCTCTTATCCATTCCACTCCCAAATCTGTGTGTTTCTCTGATTTCCAAACACTTCATTTAGAAAGCTGGCCAGAGAAGCCTGAGCTAATGCCACGTGCCTCCTGCAGTTCAGTTGTTTAGTCCAGGCAAGCTTTGCTTTTGTAAACTTTTTAGAGATAGAGAATTAAATGTGAAACATGAGTCAAACAGTTTTTGGATGTGTTTAACTTGGAACATTTTGTAGTTGTGATGTCCTGATTCAGTACAGGAGAATGTACTTTTTTGCCCTCCAACAGCTTTGTAAGATGGCTATCAACTGGATAGATATGTACTTACTCATCTTGCTCCTGATTAATTTGCTTTGGTTACTCTATCTCCAGCAAGGTAAACCAAAAAACTGCCAAAGAAACCCATGATCCTGTTTCTGTGATTTTAAAATTAAAAGAAAGCCCAGATCTGCAGGAAATACTTCCATCCTTGAACAGGCAGGCACAGAATCTGCTTTGGGCTACTACTGTAGCAGAAATGCTTTATGCAGGCCAGGTATGAGTGAATGGTTAGGTAATCCCTGAGCATATCCATGTTGTGAAACTCTTATCTAATCCATAAACCTGCAGGCAAACCCCATCCCTGTTTAATATCTGAAGGGCTGCCTGGGGATTTGAAAGACCCTTTGGTCCAGGTTTGAGTAATTCTTTACCCTGATTCTTTCACTTCAAGGGTCTCCTTGTACCAGACCACATGCGTTGGTACTCCAATGTCTGGTATACTGTTTTGCAGCCTTGTTGATGAATGCTGCCTTTTTATCCCTCTGGCTTCATCTGAATGACCTTAGGTTTACTTTTTCACTGCCAGGCCTGGCTTGCAGACCTCAATGTGTGCAGCAGGTGAACATCAACAGAGTTTGCATGTTGCTTCTCCGCCACCCTGCTTAGTGCTGAGGGCAAAGGGACATGCTGACTTCTGGGGAGGTTGTTCTAGGCACAACTTTTGTTTCACCGGTTGGTACCCAGTTTGAGGAAAAGAGGCTGCCAACGCAGAGCAGACCATGGCATGCAAAAGCAACTCATTTGTCTCTGGGCTCCTTCTGGTGGGAGGCACACTGACCTCCCCTCCTCACCCTCTGGCATGTTTTTTTTCCTTTGTGTGTGTGTGTGTGTGCACCTCTTTCCTAGCTGAGCTCTCCAAGTGCAGCTTCAGCCCATGGCCTGTTTAACCCTCAGGTTTTTGGGCTGAGGGCTCATCCGTGATTGATGGCTTTGCACCAGCCAAGTGCTAGAACAGGTATCCACAGGGAGTCCACATGCTGGGCTTTCCACAGCTCTGTCAAAAAGTGCATTATGCCTCTTCTGGCAAATTATCTTGTAATGGTTCCTCCTGACATCTCCAGTGCTTGTCTGTGCCGGATCAGACAACGGTGCCAATCACTGGCTGTGCCCTCATGTTAAAGAGCTTTGCACTGCATGTAAACATTGCTTATCAGTGACTTCCTGTCTTGTGGGCAAGGCATGAAGAATTAGTTTTGGCATGTTAAAAAATAATGGTAATCTACAGCCGCTCTATCTGTCCTGTGTCAAGGTCAGAGCGTTCCTGACCCAGGTTCTGGTTTAGATGGCTTGGAGCTCTGTGCGTGCTACATGGTTTAAAGGTTTTCTGTAACAAAAAGCTATTCAAAACTCTGAATGAAAATACAGAAAAAGCAGGGCATGGTCTGTTATCCTAAGTCAGCCTGTGGAAACTTGTTGCCAACTGAGCCAGTATTTTCCACTCATTTGAGATAGTAATGGAGGTCAATGTTCATTTATTACCTCAGCTGGCCTAAAATGTCACCAGTGGTTGTTTATCTCAGCTATGCACCTCATGCAGCTACAAGCTGTAGCCTTGGCTGCTTGACAGTGCAAAACCAAGAGGGACTCTGTCTGAAGTCATGTTTTATTCAGTTACCTCTGGCCAGATTCATTCTGTTACCCTTGCATGGTCATGTTATTTCTAACAGTTGGCCAAAGATGCACCCGTGTACATCAGGAATGACTCAGAAAGCCACAGTGGAAGTGGGAGGATTAGCAGAGCCCTAGTGTCTCCACCAGGAGAACAGAAGTTGTGTGTGCGTGAATGGCTCTGTGTTAGTTATCCCCAGGTGCTAGGTCCCCTCACAAACATTTCAGGTTTTATCTGTGGTCTGCACTGTCTGTGTGAAGGAACAGTGCTAATCTGATCAGTTTTGGCAGGTTATTTAGTCAGACCTCTTGTCATTATCCAGACTTTTAGTTCAATAGTCACTTGGCTGTCAATAAACTAGAAGCTTCTGTGGGAACAGAGTTTATGTGCAAATGATCCAATTAAAGCCTTTTTTTGCAAAAAAACAGCAACAAAACTTGCAATTGGTTGTTACAGGAAATTACTGAAATTCTAGTTTCAGCCCAAAAGCAAACATAAAACCATTGTATTTTGGATATTCATATTTCTTCTCCCACTGGCAAACATACAGATCCCGTTCCCTCAGCTCTGGACCCAGACATGTTTTCTACTCATTTCTGGAGCTGTAGACACACTCCAGACTCTGAAAATGCAGTGTTTGTTCTATTCTGGAAACTTCAGGGATGGACAAAAGTGAAATCTATGGTTCCTCCAGATTTTGTCGAAGTTTGGATTTATGTGCAGACAGAAGAGCTGGAATTTCACTCTTGTGATTGGGTGCTGGTCTGCATTTGACCTATCTGTTTTGAAAACAGATCTAAAATTGAGGCAAGCAGAAACAGATACTCTGCAGGTTGGACTTCCTTGAAGATATTTTTTGGGGTAGAGAGGTTCACTTTTCTCATGAAAGGAGTCAACATGTTTCCTGCTTGAAGTCTTCACTCCTCAAGGAAGAGCTGGCTTAGTTACTTCCAGATACATTCATTTTTCTTTTAGAAATTTGATATTTGAATGTATGAGAGCAGGATTTCCATTTCAGCTCAGAGAGCTCAGGGTTATTGCCACTGTTCCCATTATTACTTCACTAAGTTCTAACTTTTCATGATTCTTTTATAGCATAGTGCTGAGTTTTGACTCCCTGTGACTGGTATGCAAGACCATTGCTTTGCATTTGTGACTCTTGCTCTCCAAAATTCAGTTCTTTGGTTTTAACAGCCCTTTAATCTCCTGTTGTTTATTTCCATATTCATTTTAGTATCTTTCTTGGTTGCTCTAAGTGTAATCCCTTCAAAGTTCTTTCTTTCTTTCTTTCTTTCTTTCTTCCTTTTTCCTGTTATGAGTGATACATCAGTTTGTGATCAGCAGATGAGCAGATCAAGCTATCATCAAACCAGCCCATGGTTCTAGATTTGTGATGGACTTTCACTATGGAAAGTAATGAGCTGCTGAGTGAGCTGCTGAAGCGGTAATGGTTGTTAATCAGATCAGTCTCGGCCAGTGACTATGAAGGGAAGTTTTTCTAACCTTCTGATACCTGTGGTTGGAGTTCTTCAGGGGTCAACGATGGGGTGTTTGTCAGCCATGATGTTTATCATCCAAGGTTTTTCAAAACAGTGTGAGAATCTCCCATCAGAGAGTTACAATGGTGTGTTTGTCACTTTCATCTGCTGGCATCTATGGTATGAACAAGACAGGGGAGCATGGGGAGGGCGGTGGTGTTCTCTTGCAATATTTGCTGTCTTAGTCTTGTGTGGTCTTTGCCAATGTGTGTTTATTTCCCTTTTTATAGCTGATGTGTTTTTATTCTCCATTCAGGGAAATGTCTGACTGTCTAAAAGTGTTACCTTTTAACCTGTCCTAAGACAGAGAAACGAACAGGGAGCAAGTTAAGACAGAACCAGAAGTTTTGACTCTACTACCTTTGCTCTCTTTCAGTGATTCTTATCTTCAATGAATTTTTCCAACATAGTGAGTAAGAAGACATGAGGCTTAAATTCATGCACACACAGACAAGCCTAGGTATGATAGTTAAGCCATATAGTCTTTTATGGGCATTTCCTCTTTGATGGTTAGGATATTGATTGCAGCTGTATTTTTCTAGAGACACCATTGGTCACAGATGTGTGCTGTGGAGGGAAATGAAAGGCATTTTGCTATGCAGAGAGAGAAGGGTTGATCCAGTTTATACTGGGTATGTATGCTGAGAACCCAGTGTCAGAGGGGAATATCAATCCTCCAGGATCTTCTGAGGCAGCCCATGCAAGACCACGGGGATACTTCTTTTGGAGTTTTTAGGGGGTAGTAATCGTGTTTCAAGCAGGAAGAGCATCTTTCTCTCATATTATATCAATCTCACTT
This sequence comes from Falco rusticolus, assembly GCF_015220075.1. Lineage (NCBI taxonomy): Eukaryota > Metazoa > Chordata > Aves > Falconiformes > Falconidae > Falco > Falco rusticolus. The sequence goes on along the minus strand of NC_051197.1, from coordinate 5,952,570 downwards.
ATATTAATGAATATTAAGTCTAAATCGTAACCCTATTTCTTTTTCTCAGATTTTTTGGGGTATAGAAGGGGAAGTAATTGAAGAAAGCCAGAACCAGAAGAGGTACATCCTGCATCATGTGGTGACCTAGAACAAAGCTCAAGATGTTGTGTGAACTCAGGAAATTTCAGGTCAGGATTGTAGTTCTCCATCTTTGTTCCTCCTCATTATTACAGATTTATCTGCTATCTTTAACTACAGTAACAGTCAGAGTAACATTTTCTTAGTGACAGTGTATTTTTCTTTCCCTTCTTACCCCCCATTTATCTAGACAAACACAACTTGCAACCACAGCAATAGGGAGCAAGCAAAGATGTACAACACTGGGCTGTTTGAATGATGGCTGTGCTTGGGTAACCACTGATTTGTCCCAGAGGCCTGTGTCCACACTTGTCCTCTAAGATCAGGCCATGTAGAAATCCATTCCTTTCCCTAAACCTGTACCAGTCTGACTAACGCCTGGGACATGGGTGCAAAATGAAAGCGTGTATGGCTTCTGAGAAGCAGGAACTGGTATTGACTAGTGGTCTAGCAGTAAATAACATGTGGGTAAACTGACACAAGGTCCGAGTAGAGTAAACCCCACATTTCCCTTCAACTTCACTGCTGGTATTGAAGTGTGGTCTGTCTCTACTGTGGTAGTCTTACCAGTGAGGAACTGGGGAAGCAGGGGAGCTGTAAACCCATTTGTTTCACATAATCTGTTACATGAACTCCGTTGTTGAGGAGAAGGGGAGAAACATAAAATATTTATTTGGAAAGTGCAGCTTGTTCCCATTTGTGACTAAGCAATTTAAGAAGATTGAACTTTCTGGGGGTATTTTTGAGTGGGGAAGGGGGAACCCTGTAGTCATGAAAGACTGTGAAGTGAGATTATTTTTTCCTAAGGAAAAGAGCCCATTAAGAAATTTTAATATACAAGCTATGAAGCACCATAATGTTGACCTTTCTGCTCTCAGCCTGTTCAGCTCCACTTTTCCTGTAGAGCTTTCTGCCTCAGCATCCATAGCTCTCCTCTGATGAAGACTCCTCCCTTTACCTCTCTCCTCTCCTCCACCTTTCCTCCTTTGGGGTATGAGGGAAATGAGGTGAGGGGTCATTCCTAAAAATCCAGCTCCCTGTGACCTCCCACAAGACTGAGGTAGGCTCTCACCTTAGGTTAGAAAAGAGGCAGTTGTTAACTCAAGCAGTGGGAAGGGATTGGCAGCTGGATGCAGGGTGCGATGAGCTGGACCTCTCAGATTTGGACAGAAGAGGTCCAAATCAAATCGAATCTAATGTTCGTTGGAAAGCTGTGACAGAACAACCAAAATATTTTGAGTTTACAGCAGGAAATGCTAGGTAAAAATTTATGGTCTGGATTGTGCATGAAAGTAGAGTTTGACAAACTTTTTCCTTTCGTCTTAAAAGCTCCGAAGCTCTTCACTTGTTGGGGGAGAGTTAGCTTGAAGTAATATAAAAATGTTAACTGCAGGGGCTTTCAGAGGAACGTAAAAGAATTAGGATCTTAACTGTCAAATAACTCATATCTATTGCAGGAAAACGCTGTTGAACAATTTATTTTCTAGCTGCTAAGGTTCGCTCTTGCACCTCTGGGAGGGGTTAACATTTTAATGCGGGATTAAGGTGTTGCATACTAGAGAAGAAATGTATCAGTCTCATTATTGGGAAATGTACTCCCCTGTGCCCTACAAATGAGCCAATTCATTTAGACTGAAAGTGCATAGGTGTCCTTTGGTGACATACAACCACCATGAAACACAGCAGAAGCATGGGATTGCAAGAAGTAAATGTCATATCGAGTAATTACCACTGAAAGAGGGCTCTGTTTTTAACCTAGTCAGGGAAATTGATGGTCCGGTATGGAAGGGGGAAGAGGACATTTCATGAGATATTTCCATAATAGTTTTGGGTTGGAGTGGCCTTTCAAAGGAGCTGTTTTAACCAATGCCTTCATCCCCACAAACATTACATAAGAGCCATTGGCAAAACTAACACACACGCGCTTCTTGTACAAAGTACTAAGAGCAGCCCAGATGTTTACAAAGCAACCACAAAAGACCGGAAGAAAAACAAACATACAGGGATGTTTTAAATGCAGAGCATCCAACAAACACAGGAAAAAAACATCCATGTTCCTGGCAGTAACTTTTGAACATAATGAAACCATTTGGGGCAACCCTTCTTTAAACTTGCCCCATGGCAGGTTTGAATTATCAGTTATGTTTTCATTCATCACGTAAGGTCAAAGACTTCATCTTTCAGTATAGGTCTACCCTTCTTTAAAAAGGCAGATTAAAAACTTAAGGCAGATCTTCATCTATTTCTTGATGATTAGTCCTAATTGGTTTCCCATGCTTTCCCCTACTTCCCTTCTTCTGACAGAAGCTCTTCGGCAAGGACATGAAAGAGGGTACTCTGGTCCACTTGTCTTCCCCTTAGAGCAAACTGGTACTGCTCATGATTCCCAGCTGGTCTGCAAGATGCCTGGGACATGAGCAGCCCAGACTTTTGCAGGTCCAAAAGTGCATTGGACCTCTGTGCAAACTGCTGTATGCCCACCTCCTTCAGGCTGACGTTTTGGGCCCTTTTCTGGGGACTCCTCAATGGTTTGCAATCTGAGAGGAGATTTGACTGGAAGCACTTTCCTCCCAGGTTGAAATGCCTTTTTGTGACAATGATGCAAGAAAAAGGATGGCTATCTGAACAACATGGGCTCTTGCAGAGCTGGTCCTGAGAGTATGTATTGCATTGCAGTGAGTAGTCTGGGTTCTGCACCAACTTCCTGGTCTGTTTTGACCGAAGCCACTACCCTTGTGATTTTTAGGTCAGAAACAAGAGATTTTTTCTAGGAGGTATTTTGCTTGTCTCTTTTGTTTGCTAAGCGAGAATAGCTGGAAATGGATTGCATTTGGACAGATGCTTGAATTTGTACAGTCACTCCTAAAATGCAGCTTACATTTTCCAGATGGCTTAATAACAAAGCTGGTTTAATATTCTTTGCACATATATAAAAGTATTAAAGGATCTTACAAATTCATGTGCCTGGGTGAGGTGGTCCTTAACCCAGGATTACCAAATACAAAGCTAATTTGGATCCATATGCAAGCTTCACAACTTTGACCTGTTGCTAATTAACGTATCCATGAGCTTATAGTGAAGGTACCAGAAACAGTGCTGCTTTTTGTTGAAGACCGTGTACTTTAGTCCTAAGCACTACAAAACACTGTAAAAGCTGTTTACTTTGGCTTCTGGTGTCCCGAATTTGCTGAAGAAGGTCATGGCTTTTGTCCTCTTCTACCTACAAGGCAAAATGCTTGAACAGAGGAGGAAAAATGCTCCTTTCAGACTGGAATGTTGAGGCTGAATTTATCGCATGGGACTTGAAAGAGGAATTTTCAGTTCCAACTTGTTTGAAGAGGAATGGGCTGGTGAAAGAATTTAAGGGCACTTCTGAAATGCAGAATGTTGCCTGTCTATGGAATAGCCCAGAAAGGAAACATCCGTGAGGATCTATGGCTCAGATATTCCACACTGCCTGGACAGAATAATGAAACACTTCTCTTGAGATTTACGAGCCTGGAAAATAGACTGCAGACTTCCATCAAGGCCTGAAAATACTACAGACTGTAGTTGGAGTCTCTAGTACATCTCTTTTTATGTAAGCCATGCAGGGTGGGAATATTGGGAACGGATCAGAGATGAAGTGTAAATGCAAACGCAGAAAATAAATATATTTTTTACTGTTTTGAGACTCCCAAGCTGCAATTGTGAAAGAGGTTTTATCTTTCTAGTGCAAATTCCCTGTTCTTTTTTTTTAATTATTTATTTATAACTAAATACCACCTCCAACTTCCTACCATTACACTGCAAGGTGAGGTGTGGTGGGGGAAGCATGAATGCTGTTGGAAGCTTCTCTCTTTTTAGCAATTACTAACAGGCAATGGAGTTGGTGAGTTCACACTGCTTCGCTATCCTCTGGGAAGGCCACGGGCTGTCAGGAGCATACTGTGAATGCTGTTTCATCACCTAATGTGAATGCTGATCCATCCCTTCCTGTCGAGTGAGGGATGAGCGAGGCAGTGACTTGTGCACTTCAGGATAATGCCATTTTGTATTAGCAGAAATCACAGAGGCCTAGAAAGCAGGATGTCAAGGTTAGCCAGACTGTCTCTGCCCCAAAGCAATGCCAGCTCTTTAGAGGTGTGTGACAGTTGTTATTCTGCCCTGTTCCTGAAAAATTGCAGCACTTGAGATTCCCACCCTTGGTTTGCGCTAACTACACAGTTGATTTTTTTTCCTTGGTTGTAATGCCAATCTCTCTTGCTGCAAGTGTTTTCTATCAAATGTGTGTCATAAACCGTGAAGTAGATAATGTTGCTTGGCAGTCACATCTGCTGGCGGTATTGTTGGTATTATTTTATCACTGCCGTGTTTTTTAAATGTTCAACCTACAGGTTTGAGTGTGGTTTTGGATGTGAGAAAATCTTTGTTGCCTGATTAGATACGCCAACTCAAGAAATGAAATCTCACTCACCAGTCCCAGATCTCAGTTCTAGAGCAGGGACCAAACCCTCCTGCATACATACTTAAAGAAGGACTTGTTTGCGCTGTCACCTCTCAGCCACCTCTCAGCCACCTCTCAGCCACCTCTCCTAGTGCCAGACTCTTCGCAGAGCTTTTGAGGACCAGCTCTGAGCTCTGCTGAAAGCCCAGCTAGCAACTTGGGTGTCAGTGTGGAGGTGAACTCCGTGGAGGTGAACTCCTTCAGAAATGTTGTGCTGAATTCCACTATGAAAAGATCCCACTCTGCAAGGTTTCCCCACATGCACCCCAAAATTGCTTATGGTCTAAGCAAAGAAAATAAGTAAATCCTGATCTATAACTATAGTTGAACAGAACCTGGAATGAAACAGGAAAGAGTGTGCAAAAAGCATGAAGGGGAGCACACACTCAGCACCATAATTCTAATAAGGTTATAGTGGAGGCTTTTTTTTTTTTTTTATTCGTTGTTTTCCTAAGACATCTACATTGGAAAAGAAATAGATTTCAGTGGCTGTTCAGAAGAACTGCACGTTAAGGGCAAGGATTGCTCCACAGGTAATTCCTGTCTTACTCATCATGCCAGTACGTTGTTGGCAACCTAGTGCAAGCTGTTTCTCTGTGGCTCTGCATTCCTAATAGGAACTGGCTGTATAAACTCACTGTGTATGTGGCTTGACTGGTGATTTCCTAGTAAGGTGCCATGTGCAAGGACAACCCCAGTTGCATTCGCAAGGAACTTTTTTGCGGGTAGAGAATTAGAACAAGTGCCTTGTGTGTGATGATTGATACTGCCAGGCAGACAATAATTATGATTTACACACGATTTCTTTATTCTTGAGGGGAAATCCCAGTTGCCAAGTATGTTAACGATGTATGTAATGGTGTGTTAACGGACACCATTAGTTTGCTGGACAAAACTGAAACCTCTGCCAAAAAAAACCTTCTCCAATAGTACCTTTTATGGATCAGCAGATTCTGAAAATGCTTCAGAGTGGAACTGAATTGCAGGGCACATGCTTCAGGAATGGCTAACAGTTTCCTAACCGCAAGTTTAAAGGTATCTGTTAGTAATTAAATTTGCTCAAGCATTTTGTTAATTTCAGCATCGTACAATTTCTCTATGAGGTGCAATAATTGCAGTCCGGAAATAGTTTGTTTTAACATTATGACTAGATTAGTACAGAAAGTAGTCCCAGCTTGTAGCAGCTCATGTTAACTTCTGTCAACAATATCAAGCTGCTTGTCCCTGCTCAGGAATGCACTTGTACCTCCCTGGTGCTAACAGGACCTGGTGCTGAGGTCCTGTGAGGTTCGTGGCAGATGACCCCAATACACTAGCAGCCACAGTGAGGGGTCTGGCAGGCCCTCTGGCTCAGGATGATTTCTGAGTGCTGAGGAGGCTCTTGGTTCAGCTGCTTTTGGAAACACTGACAGCAGAACTGGTCTGCAGGAACAGCTGAAAAACTCATGCACAGGTAGAGGCAGGGTGGCGGAGCACTTTTTTAAGGTGTTTCAAGGTCTTGGCAGACGTGGCAGGCCTTGGGCTGTACCTGAGCAGAGTTAGAAATGCTCATGGATACAGGTGCACGTTCTCAGTGGGAGCTGCCTGCAGCTTGGCACTGAAGAAGAATTTGTCCTGTGGAGGCATGCAGTATCACATACTCCCAACCTGCAGTGCTTTCCCTTAGGAAAGCTGATCTCAGTTTCCAGTTTGAATTCTTTTCTATAATCCATGGTTCATAGAAAAATTTGTGAACTGGGACATTTCTATTTACAAAAAAACTGGTTTAATTCAAATTGTGGGGACTTCAGCAGTATCAGATGTGTCGAACAGCAACATCCTGGAAGTGTTGTGCCATAGTATTTGCCCCAAGGTTTGGATCAATGGACAGATGTGAACTTCCTGCAGTCTCAGAAACCTCCAAAACATGTTTTATAAAAAACAAACCACGCAACCCATTTACTCCAGAGCAGAACTTAAAGGCTCTGCCTGTACTTTCTGCTCGGCTGTCCAGCATAGATGTACTCAATAAAGCTCATTGAAGCAGTTTATTGCCTCAGTTATGAACCTTCATGTATTAATACAAGAATTTTGAAGCACAAATATGGGTTAAATAAATGGTTGACAAAGCTGGAGTGATCCAGCAGTGATGCTGGTTCTTCCTTTGAAAGGTTTCCATTCATCTCAGACATGATAGTCTAATCTTTGACCGAGACAAGAGTTTTACCTGGATAGTTTCCAGTCATGTAAATGGGAGCTGTGAAAACCCCGTGCATATCAGCAGCAGAAGTGGCCCCTTTTTCAAAGGGAATGGTTTTGGTTGTTTCTTAGTGCATTACAATAACCAGCCACCAAACTTAATTGCTTTTTGTACCACTTTCCCTCCCCTCCTCATATCTTTATCTCTTCATGCCATAAAAATACTGCATTTTAAAATGAAATCAAGGAGACAGAAAACAGAAGAGACATGTTTTGCATAAAAGAAGAAACATGTGTTAGGAATAAAGGCTTGAAATGGGCAAACATATTGAAGACATACGTGCTTTCCCTCTCCCCCTTTTGCACCCTCACAGGCAAGCAGGCGTGAAGCTGCTCTCGTGTCTCGCCTTGCTGGGAGGGGGCTTGGTTACGCCTGCAAAATCCACCAGCCGTGGTCCCAAGAGAGGGGTCAGGCAGGCTTGAAGCAAAGTGGGAAGTTTTTCCACCTTGAGCTGTTGCATGTAGATGTGAACATGTTCTGGTACTTTTATTGGAGCAGAACGCACTGCTGGCACAAGCAGGTGAAATTCCTCTGGCAGAGCCAGAGGTGACCCTGGATGGTTTTTAAAGGGAGTGAATTGTTCTCATTGCTCCTGGGAAGGACAGAGAGGCCTGAGTTAATCACGTTCATCCTCTGTGATGATCCTGCTTAGGACATTCAGTGTATGCTTATACTGTAGTCAGGCATGGGTCAATTTTAAATGAACTACAGTTGGCAGGGGTAATCCGGCATGGATTACAGAACTTTCCCATGAAAATTTTAAGGTGACTTACTTAGAAAAAATTTCATACTGCTGCTGACCTCCTCCCCTCATCTGAGCTGGGGTCTTAGGCTGCTGCGGCTGTGTCTGTGCTGTCCTGCAGTTATGCCAGGGCAGGCAGAGCTGAAGAGTGAAGGGCTTTCAGGGAGTCTGACTCCACCTGGGCCTGCTCCTTCTTTTGTTCTTTGCCAAGAAAAATAAAAATATTTCCCCCCACCAACTCCTTAAAAAGGGTCGGGGGGGGAAGTTACAGAAATATTTTAAGTACTTGTTGTTTTTCCTAAAGGAAAAAAAAAGCAATGTGGTTTCATTCTAGCCATGCAAATATTTACGTAAGCAAGAGAGAAGCAAGATCAGAGGGAAAAACTGGATTTGGTTGTGACACAGGCTTTGGTGCCAGAGATGTGGATTTACTCTTGGCTCTGCCAGAGGTTGCCTGTGTTAACCTTGAACCAGTCATGTTCACCTCTGTGCCCACAGCTGCCCATCTGCTAAAGCTGATGAGAAACCCCCTCTTTTTTTTTTTTTGTATTAGCTGCATGGTCCTGGGACAGCTTCAGGGTAAAAAGGAGCTTTTCAACTCAACAGGAACATCTAAGTGATTAGTTAGTGTAGTAACAGTGGAAAATTATGGCAATTTGAGCTAGAGAGGGTACCTCCAAAATTTGTACAGTACCGTGCACACTGTGCTTGATTTGCTGGAGTCTTCTAAGTGCTACTGTAATGCAAACAAAGGCCTGCATTCAGTAAGTAGCTCCTCAAATTTCCTGTGGATATCCCCAGCAAATCTGTATTTAAATAAGCAATAGTTTCTTAATCCTGGACTGCAAGTTGCTGGGGCAATTTGTACTCAAGGTGAATGCTGAGGTTAGGGAGATGTTGAGATGTATAAAAGAAGCTTGCCATCCAAATCGTTTCCATCTGTTTTCATTATGCCCCACTCCTGCAGAATAAACCAAACATTTTAGCTTTCAGCTATTTCCTTCTGGACTCTGTAAAGCTACCTGTTCTCAGAAGCATTATTTGGTGTCTTTAAGTGCTTTAGTCTGATGTTTTTACAGTTGTATTCGGCCAGGCAAGAAAACTGCCTCTAAATAGGAAAGGCAGCTGAAAAAAAAATGGAAAAGCAGTTTGATTAAATGAAAAAATGAAAAATTCAGTTTGAATTGTTCAAAGCATAAAAATATTTTGGTAATACATTATGGATATGCTAGAATTTCTCGACAGTTGTGTAGTTTTGCACTATTTTTTTCCACTTCTCCCCTGCTGAACTGGCCAGGGCCACAGAATTTAGTAAAACGGTATACAAGCACGTGCCCAGTTTCCTCCATATTTCTTTTCATATGTCTATCTTGACACTTAAGCCCAAGTGACCCAGAGCAAGGCTCAGAGTTGTGTTTCTGGGGCTGTGGATGACATGTCCACCCCCAGTCCTAGCAGAAATAGGTAAAAATTTGAAATCTTTGTTTTTACTTCTTGTGCTAATATAAACATCAGTCTCAAAGGAGCCAACATTTTGCTAAGTGTTTTCATGTAGAGGAGTGGTAGAGGGGCAAATTACGTCAAAAGTGTTTTAAAGAGTTTTTTTTTACTTTTGCAAACCGCAAAACAGTTAAGTGTCTGCTGCAGTCATCCTGTACTTTCCTCAGATCTTAAAGATGAGATAGGATCAGATCTTTCATCTAGCAAAGTGTCTCTCCAGTAACTGAAAATGTTTCTTCCCAGAAGTGAAAATATATTATGCCGTCTCTTTTTGGTTAATCTATTTGTGTTTAGTTCTGAAGAGTGATTTTTATATGCTAGTTGCCCAGTTGCCTAGATGTATATGCTACCTTAAAAGAAAAGTAATTGATTTTTAGCCAAAAGGACAAGAGAAAGGTTAGGAATGTGCAACACAGTTTCTCATAACTTTGGAGGAGGCAGATGTTTCTCTTCTGGTTCCAACCTTCATTTTCTTTGCATGAAGAACGAGTTCTTTAAAACCAAATAAATATTCCTTTGAGAAGAGCATGGTTCCCACTGTTATTCTTTACATTAACTCTTTTGTAGCAAGACAGAGCTTAGCTTGTTGATTTTTATTGCAAATGTGGAACAAAAGAGACTAGTGTAATTTTTTTTCTATAAATGGCTTCAATGATTAGGCTCAAGAACTGGTCAGAAGAGTAACAACAGCAACAACAAAACCTCTGACATCTGACACGATATGAAAACTCATTACTCATTCTAGATAGTGTAAATATGACAAAAAATACTTTTTTATTGCAATTAAGATTTCATTTAAACATTCATAATTGCAAACATAGCAGCATATATTTCATATTTATGAAGATAGATAGGAAAATTGCATCAACTTGCAGTAACCAACAGCAAACTTCCACTTTCTTCTTCCAGGCAGAAAGGAAAGACAAGTAAAGGTTGTTTTTTATGGTAGAAGTGCACAGGATGGATGTCGCCTGCCCCTGACTGAAATGACTTGTCTGTGTGTGTAGGGCATGCCATACGTGTGTTGGTGGTGGAGACATTAGGATGCCATTTACCTCCTTGGGCACTAGCACCAAAATGGCAGGTAGGCTTAGAATAGACAAAAAGTGGAAAATACCTACTTTCTGGTTAATATCCTACCTCTGGGGATGCCCCTGAGACTGAAGCAGCTAATTCCATGCTCTACACCCTCTGTTTCCCAGGGAAAAGGACTGAAATGTTTACCAGGGCAGAAAGCCTGGCAGGGGAGAGCATCTGTGTGTGGCTGGGAATGGACACTCCAAGATCTCTAGGGTCTACTGAAGCAAGGCCAGAGGCTGGGGGTCACTGATAAGGTAACCTTGGCCACAGTTTGGATTTAGTCATTTGTCTTCATAGTCTGACTGATGGGAAATGCAGACAAAAGCCTTTGTGAAGCTCTGCTTGCCATATGTAGCTGTACAAGGCTACTAGGGAGGCTGGCCTGTTTACCCACCAGTCTCTGAGAGGCATTTGGTTCCTAAGTTTATAAATTGACACGGTGACCCCTTTCCAGAGGATGGAGGAATGGCTGAGGAATTACAGAAACCACTGTCTGAAGTGTATGTGTGTTTGGCCATGGTGGGATCAATGAACTCTACCATCTTCCTCTGCTCCCCGCTCAGTGCTGAGTGCTAGGCAATAAGGACTTTCAGAAGTCCCTTCTGGGAAATCTTGGGAGGAAAGAGGAATGTGAAAAGCAGAGACAGGTAAAAAGTGCCAAGGAGTGGTGAGTTCCCTCTAAGGAAGCCTGTTGTAGTCAGTGAAGCAGAACTAGTGTGCTGAAAGATGTGACATTCCTTGTGTGTACTGAGTCGTGATGGGAATTTGGTTAGCCAAAGCAAGATCTAGTGGTGTAATAGCCAAGGGACAAAGTGTATGTGGATTTGTGAGACTAAAACCATCATCCAAGCAAGACCAGATGGGAGTGGTTCAACCATTTACCTCACAGACCCACTGGCTGCCCTACCCAGGGAGAGCTTTATGGGTTGTGAGACCCTTCTCAAGAAACCTGTGCTGAGTTGAGATTAAGATGGAGGGTAAAACTGGAGGTTTTTCCAGAGGAGAAAGAGGGCTTTTCACATTTAAAAATCACAGGTAGCTCTTCAGGGCTGCCTGTGATTTATTATTTCCACATTGTGTGAGTGGGGGGCTCTCAGCCCACCCACAAGCAACCTCTCTTTCCTATAACAAACAGAAGAACACAAAACATATGAGTGAGTCCCACATGTTCATACTCAGCTGACTTCTTCCTCACCTCTCTGATCAGTACTGTCCATCTCCTGCTCAGCTGTATTTTCAGCTGAAGGAACATTTGGTAGCAAAGTACTAAGTCTACTGGGACATCTGGGCACATTTATGTGCCATTGCAGAGATGTCTGGCACAGTGAAACAAAGTGGTTCTGTTCCCCATCTAAATGCATCTTTATGTTATCTTTTCTTCTTATAGAAGGGGGTTTCATGCTGTTCGTAGTTCTGGAGATTTTAGGGTGAACATTTACAGTCTTTTCCCCTGGCCTCTCACTTTTCCTTCTAGACTCTGCTAAAGACCCAGTACTTTGTACCTTTGGCAAGACCCTAGCAGATGGATATTAGCCCTGCTGATCAAGGGGAATCTGAAGCTCAGTTGCCCCATTCTGCTCAATAGCAGTATTTTGCATCTGGGGCTTTCGTGTGTTCTCACCTGAAGTTCTGGCATACTCTGGCTGCATGCAAACAGAGGCATTGCTGCCACTGCTGCACAGTATTTGTCATTGAGCCACTTGAGAGTGAAGAACCTGTTTCCTGTTTAGAGCTCAGAAAGCTCAGCCCAGCCATTTCCTTGCTATGGGTTTTGGAAAGGAGCACCATTTATGTCCTTCCAAGAACTCTGAAAGGCATCTGAGTTCACATCTGACAAATTGTCGTTATGTTCCTGCCTGCATTCTACCTAAGTAGGGTTGGGGATCCTGGCCAGATCCAGTGCTGTGTAAAAGGGTGGATTAGTGCATGCATGATTTCATCCTACCAAGGTATGTGGCTTCTGGCCTGAAGCTGCTGCACACCATAAAATAGGCACCAGGCCTGTGTTGGTTTACATGTGTCTTAAGTAAAGCCATTTTGGAGTCCTTATACTCCAGTGTATGGGGATGATTGACCTGTTCCTCACATGATTAACAATAAGCCAGATGCAAAGTTTGGGTTCCTGCTCTAGTTGTCTTGAAAGCAATTTTCGATGCACAAAGTTTCACTGCTCTAGCAGAACAGAGGAGACCATTACATCTGATGCTTTTGCACATGGATGCGCCTGTGTCTGTTTAAATGTGGATAATTTCTGGCAGAAAGCATTGATGCTGTATAGCCAGTGTGAAGTATCTATATGTGTGTTAAACCAGAGTTTGCATTAGTTTATCCAGGGAGGTTTTCCAAGTACTTTGTAAGATAACTGGTGCAGTAGAGCTATGCAGGAAAGCTGAAAAGGTGCCTAGTTCTGGGTTTGATTTACACACTGTGTCTTTCTAGATAACATATTTCTAAAGCCCAGTGCAATATACTGAAATGCCTTACATGACCTTTTCTGAAAAAGGGGAGGTGGTTTCTCAGAGCCTCTATCAAGAGACAGTACTCTTATCATCTTACCATCAAAAGCTCTCCATCTGCTGTTATATTGCCATCGTATATATGTGATGCTGCTGTGAGGCAGTGACAATTTCTATTTGCCTTCAGACCTGGGAAAATTTCTGTGGAATTTAGCGGAACATCTGATAAACCTTTGGGTGTTGCCACAACCTAACTAAAAACGGGCATCCTTCCTGCTCTGACAGCAAGGAGGAACATTTCAAGTATTCTCTAGAAGTCATTTCTATACAACTGCACCAATGTAGTTTGGTTTCACCCTAAAGGATGTTTTCCTATTTAAGAGAGTACTGCTGGTGCTGAATCAGAGTTCTGAAATTGGAGGAAGTTCTTTAGCATATTAAACCTTAGCACACATCTCTTAGCAGGCAGAAAGTCCATGCCCCAAAATCTGAAAAAGCATTCTGTTGTAGGTGGAAGGACATAATGTTGAATAAATCATATGGAACTATTTATCAGCAATCACTTCTTTAACTTTTCCACAGTCTTCAGTTTCAAAGCACATTTTGAAGTGACTGAAGTTTGTACGGAGCAGTTTATTTAAAAAATTATTTTAGGAAAATTACCTCAGGGTTGATTGTGTATTTATGAAGGGTTTCTCTATTTTTTTTTTCTTTTTTCTTTTTAAGTATTAACATAATGCAAGAAAATGGCTTTATTAAGAACAGTGGAAAAATGTGTAGAGAACCAGAAAAGATTTTGTGGCAGTCTGCAATGGGAAAAGTTTTGCTTGTCATGCAGTCACAAATGACAAAGTCAGTGGAAAGATCCTGATTTCCATGGGCTTTGGATTAGGCTCTTTCTAGTGTGAGACTGTTCACTGCAGAACCTTGAGCTGTTTCTGGTTATGTCTACATTCTTCTCAGTGAATATATTTAGACTTCTCTATTTTTCTCCCCTGCTGTTATCAGTGATTATTTTTATTAACTTCATTTGCCTACCTCATCCTCTGTGGTTGCTGCCTTCTCCTTAACCTGAATCCTGTCCTGATCCTTAGTAAAAAACAAATTAAAAATGCTCGGGATTCAAACAAACAAATGGTTTTTGCCCTGCAACAATTGTTGCGTGATCTCTTGCAAATCCACGCTGGCCACTGGGCTCCTGACATTGTTCGTTCCTGGAACAGTTATGGTCTGCTGCAATTTAATTATGGTGTCTTTCAGTACACAACACAGCATGGTGCTTGTAGTGATCACTAAGTGATTTTCTTAATCATGAAATAAATCTGATTGATTGTTTGTATTTGGTATGTGATTTACAATTAGATGGTTTATGACTTCCCAGTGCAGTCAGTCTTTTTATGGTGAATCCACATGTTGGAGTAGAACTAGCTTTTTGCTGTTGGTTGTTGTGAGCTTTATGATTGGTGTTTTTTTTTTAAATAAAACTCAGTGTTTTCCAGATACTCGGCACCTGTCTGAACCATGCTGGTTCTCCACAGACTTAACTCGGGGCCTCCAGAGATGAGCTCAAGGGTGAATTCTATATGAGCTATACTGGCAGAGGCCATGCTCCTGAAAGTTAGGCTTCATGTCATGGCCTCAGCAAAGTGCTGTATGAAGCCTGCCAATTGCCCTCGGAGCTGGGAAGAGAGCAGGGAATAGGTGTCTGCTCAGGTCAGTGCAATGCAGGGCTGGAGGTGCACGCAGGAGCCCTGGACATGCTGGGATGTCAAGGTGCGGTTGGGATTCCATATAGACAGACAGATCCCTTTCCCAGGCATCCATGACTGATGAAAGGGAAATTTTTTTCAGTGACATGGAATGGATTAAATAGACAAAATATGAATGTTTGAATAAAGTAGTAGCCACAGCTCTTGTGTAGACAGTAAACAATGGTTTATTGACAGTAAACTCTTGCTCTTAGGGTAAAATGTCTTAAATCACTTATTTCCTGAAAGGCTCAGGCAGGGTGTCTTTGGTCACTCACACATGTTTTGTACTTTATCTCAAATCAAAACATCCTGATTTCCAGTCTCTGGAACACATTACTTGCTCATGCTTCCCCTGTTTGAATAAAAGGTGGCAATCCCATCTGTGCACTCATCAAGGCTGGTTTAGGTAGTATCTATGAGTTAAGAAAATGCTGCAGATAGATGAGATCCTACAATTTCTGTGGCAGAAAACATCGTTGGACTGGATAAAAGGGAGCTGTGCTGTTGGATAGCTCTTCTTAGTTCCCTTCAACTTAGACTTTGATGTGATTGCTGTGAAGGAATAGAATGTTTTACCTCTCAAGCAGGAGCCTCTGGTCTCTTATATGGCCTAATTAAGCTTCCATGGCTTGAACAGCTTCCCTGAAGGTTTCTATTGTGTCCCACCACTGCAAAGAGAAGCCAGCCTGAGACCCTTCACAGTAGGCTTGTCTGGGTGTACTGCGGGTGTTCACCTCTGTGTCGACTTGGTGAGTACAGAAGTGTGGCCTGGTGAGTGACAGGGTGCTACTGGTTGGTGTTGAACCATCAAAATCTTCTGAGATTGAGTCTTTGCTCTGGTCTAGAAACTGCTGCTCAGGTTCATAAAGGTCACTTTGGCACAAATGAGTCCTGATAAGTGTTTGGTCTGTTTGTTACCTTGCATGAGCCCCAAAGTTTAACATAAATATCTCAAACAAGCCTTAAGTCCAGCTAATATACTGAATAGAGGCGACTGGTCAGACTTCTTCAGGACAGAGCATCAGCTGATATCTACTCAGTACAGCTACAATAGTTAGCCCCATCTAGGACTGTAGAGAGTCACAGAATCATAGAATCATTTATGTTGGAAAGGACTTTAAGATCATCAAGTCCGACTGTTAACCCAGGACTGCCAAGTCCACCAATAAACCATGTCCCTAAGCACTGCATCTATGCATTTTTTAAACACTTCCAGGGAGAGTGATTCTACCACCTCCTTGGACAGCCTGTTCCAATGCTTGACTGCCCTTCCAGTGAAGAAATTTTTCCTGAAAAATACTGTAGCTGTGTACTGTCTTCTCAAAGACAGGTCTTACCTGAATCTTTCTCAGGCAAGCTGAAGGAGACCTCAGGGAAATTGTTCGCTACCAAAATAGAGGGACAAGATTCTTCCTTTGTTCATATTTTATGATGGATCCAGCAGCAGATCCCAAATTTGCAATAAGTGGACAAGGACTTCTTGGGAGGATAACTTACCTGCCTCATCATCAGTATCTGGAGAAAGGATAAGGGAATTCAGGTTATATCCATGGCTGAATAGGCAATGGCAGCAACCATGATTGCCTCATATGTCAAATACTCTTTTTTCTGTGCAGTACATTGAACTAAATAACTTATTTTCTAGATGGTCTGTTAATAGATGTAAATCCTTTCCTCACACAATAGGGTGGGGTATCTGTAGCTAGAGCATTTATTTAGGGTCATTTGGTCCTGAGGCAATGCTGAGGCACCTTGTTCTGGCTAAAGATGGGCTTACAGAAGAGGTTACCGGCTCCCGGCCACATCCACCTGCTCTCCACCTGATCTCTTCCTTCCCCAGCCTCAAGCGTGCAGATAGGTACTTGCTCTCCACTCTGATACTGTCAAAATGAGTCAGATAACATCATTCTGGTAGTTGAGGGATCTGATTGTTTTGACAGCATTGGCTTTAAGAGTGATTGCACAATCAGTTGTGCTGGCAGGTCTGGTGAGAGAGCAGGGGAGTAACCAAGGATGTACTGAGGATAAACCCAGGCAAACAGAACTCACTTGCTTCAACTCACGCAGAGACAGATGTGCGAAGGAGAAACACGTGGGCTGTGAGCACACTGGATGCTTCCTGGAGTGAGTGACGATTGCTCTGTGGTACACAGCCATGCACTGACTCCTGTGGCCTGTGCACAGGTACCACACTCATCTTCCGTAGCAAAATGACCTGAATTACTTCCCCCGGGCTGCGAAGACATGCACAGCAGCCCTTCTTGCAGAAGAGGTCATTCAGGGCAACTTGCTCATCTGTGAGGCAGTGCTGGGTGGCTCCAGCACAGGTGCTGTGCAGGTGCCCCGTGCAGTGACAGAGCTTGACTCCTTGCCCAGTTGCTAGGAGGAGAGCACAGGGCAGAGGTGGGGAGCTGGAGGGCTGGACTGGTCTGGCAAAAGTGGTGTGTAGTAGGGAAGGCAGCAGCAGGGGACCAGAGAGTGGGGGCTGCCTCGGCTCTTCTCCTTTGGAAATGAATCTATTCATCAAAGTCTTGCCTGTGGTCCTGAATAGTCCACAGCCTGGGCTGATCACTTCAGATGTCTTTCTTGAAGCCCTCAGCTTCCAAAGGACTCAGATCTGGATACTTCCAGGTTTCTTTTTCCAGTGAGGGACTTGTGGTGACCCTCTCTCAAGGGCCCTGGCCTCAGGAGGTGAAGATTGCTGAGCACTATGTCAGCTGTATCCGAAGTGGTTTTTGTTTAACGGTCTCCGCTGCTGTTTATATTTTCTAATGTGCTGCGGCTGGCGTTTGTTGCCATTAAAACTTCATTTGTTTGGAGGATCTTTTCAACAAACCAAAATCCAATAAATCATGAGTATAATATTTATTATTTCAACTGGATAAGAAGAGGAGTGGGGAGTGGACAAATTTGTATTCCTTCAGCAGCATGTTAAATGGGAGACCATGGGGATGTGTTAGCCACAGGACTTTGTCCCCGGAAGAACAATTAGTTGGCTGGACAGGACTAGTTGAGTGACAGCTTCAAATTTGGAAGCAAAAGTGGAGCAGAAATACTCTTGAGTACTCCAGCTTTATCCTGTCTACCCATGTAATCACATCCACAGCTGATGGTAGTGAGCTCAGGGCTTCTGGATTAAAACTGTCAAAAATACAAGCCTCTAATGCCTGAGCTAGCAATCCTGGGCTAATAAACTGGTCCCACTTATGCTGGTGGCAAAGCTGCTATTGTCTGAGGTCAGGATTTCACTCCAGGTCTGGTTTAGTTCATAGACAGTAGCAGACTCCAAACTCTTCATCCTGCTGTAGGGTATGTTACATTAGCTTGTGGTGGGACAAATGACATGGAGATCTGGAGCAGAATGTGGAAAATGTCATCACAAGCATCATTACATTAGAGTTGTGTGGCTGTATTTATTTGTTGAATAGTGAACTAAATTAAAAGTAGTGTGGGATTTAGGGCTGTTCATGTGCTTTTGCATTCAGCCAGTGTCCTTTGGCTGAAAATGCAGAGAGAAATATGAGAAAGTCAGTCTGTGATTTCAACATTTAAAATACAGAATACATTGCCTATTCACTCAGAAATTATGTTTAGTTTTTAATGTGACATTTTTTTTTCAGTTCCAGAAACACAAAAACTTTTTGATTTTGGACTGACCTGAACATAAATAGTCCTGAAATCTGCCTACAAGACTAAGGCAAAATCTTTGCATTGTCCAGTTAAGCTCTGAGAACAGGTATGAAGTGCAGATCCAAGTGATTAGGAGATGTAGCAGGCTCTGTAAGAAACGCAATGCATATATCTAGTATTTCTATGGAGAACTGACAGAATCTGTCTTTTCAATAAATGAGATGCACTTCTGCACCTGTAAACCAGACCCTGGGTGTAAGCAGCTCCAAAATATTCATACAAAGATTTGGCCTCAAAGTTTTACATTAAATAGAATTCCCTCATCCTGCATAGTAGTTTCGACCCCATACAGTCCCAAAAGCCATCAGCTTCACTATTAAGGCCTCTAGATGCTACTATAATACCATAGAAATGTAGGATCCTAGATGAAATAAGTGTCCCATCTGTCAAAAACAGGACGTGCGGCAACCCTTCCCAGTGAGTCATCTGTTCAGCATTCTCAAGTCTTTGAGACCTCTGCACTCACCAGGGAGCTCTGACATTTACCAATGTTATCTTTCTTATTTCAGTTTTGGCACCTTCTTCCTTTCCTCAGAGACCGTACTGGGCAAAAAACACATGATGAACAGCAGAGATCATCTGTCATTTTTCTGAAAGGTTACTGGGCTTGAGTGTGTTGTTTGACCACAGATGGTGGTAACTTTACCAGAAAAACAAAAAAACCAAACCAACCCATACAGTGAAAAAATTGTTAACTGTGCTGAGTTTTACATTGAGGGGTCCATTTGTTGAAAGGGAAGAGTAATCCTTATTCATACTGACTTTTGGGATGACTAAACCCTCAAGAAGCAGATTAGAAAATGTTATGAAATGCTTTTCTTACTACCATTTGCTGTGAATCAGCAATAAAGTAGTCACCCCATTGGCAGCATTCCCACTGAGGTCAAATAAGCCAGGGTTTCACCCCTGGAAGTCCTGCTGTGCAGGAGTGACTCTCCGTCAATCTGTGTCCATCCGTTTTCACTTCTCTAAGCAGTTGCGAGTCTACTTATAGTGTTTCATAATACAGGAACAAAGGGGTTATTCAATGAAAGTGAAGGAGAAAGAGATTTAAAGCAGAAGAGAGTAAATACTTGTTGCACTATAATGTCCACACCTGGCTTTTTATTGTTGGTAAATGTCAAAGTACTTTAATGAGAATGGTCAGTACTCCAGTATCCCTGTTTAAAAAAGAGACAAAGAAAGATAACACTACCTGTTCAAGGTCACCCAGCAGACAATGCCAGAGTCAGAGTGGAAGATATCCTCCTACACTATGCAGTGGCTTCTGTTTAAAATCAAATTACTGTGATGCTATAGAGCTCATTGCTCCTGGTCAGCATGACACCATGAATTTAGTGGCATGGACTGTTTATGTGGAGAACAAGCAAATGGCACTAGAAAGATGTAAAAAAAAAATTCAGGTCAGACAGCAGCTCCTGTTTTTGTAGTGATCTGTCTGATTCCAGAGAACAGGAGACTGTTTGGCTGGATTGCTTGTTTCTTTTTAATGATAATGCAGAGTACAGAGCTGGCTTCTGGCAGTCAGGGTTTTCTTGAAAACCCTGCTGACTGTCCCAAGTATTTGGTGGTCCATATAGAAAGGGGGTGGTAATTTTGGAAATCTACCCCATGTGAGGTGAGCAAAGGTGGTGTTGGTTGTTACCAGAGATATTCCCCCATAAGGGTAAAAAATGACCCAGCTTTCTTGGAGTTATTCAGGAATGGGCAATGGACTGAGGCCTAAACTAAGCGTTCTTGTGAGGCTTCAGGGTTTACCCCAAAAATCAGGTAGGATTCATGGATCCTTGCACCTCCACACCAGGTCTGATGCTGTCCTTCCAGATGCATTCCAGGAGGCTTTTGCCAAACCCATACTGAGTGCAGCTGGCTCAGGTGAAGATGGGAGGGTTGTTCACCCTCTCAGGCAACACATCCTGCCATACCCGTGGACGGTCACACAGTGAGAGTCAAGTATGTTCTCCAGCTGAGCTACTGTCCCTCCTTTTACCTCTCTTCAAGAAGCATGAGCCCCCAGCAGCCCATTAACCCTTTCCAGACTCACATGGCTTTGCACATGTGCTTTTTAGTAGCATAATTCTTGGCAAGAGAGGCAACCTTAATATTGCTATTGGACCTATGTGCATGTCTGTTGTTCATCATGTGTAAATTAAATGGACTACCCTGAACTAGAGAGAGAGAAACTAATGATTGCCATATTGTTTCCAGCAGTCGTCAAGTAAAAGAAGCTGTTTGAACTTTCCCCTAAAGACACTTCTGCCTCTTGCATTTTAAAATCTTGGGTTTCTACCCTTTTCAAGGTGATTAATTTTGTAATGATGCCTTTGCTACCTTCCTCTCCCCAGGGAGAGGGAGGTAGGACAGGGAGAAGGAACTTTTCAAAACTAACTCCATGTGCAGCAGTAAAAGGTGTGATAGCTGCTTCTCTTCCTTTCTCCTTGAGTTTCCAGCAAATTCCCATGTGATTTCAGATATTTAATTATGTTTTGTTTTAAATTCCTCTTCAATGCACATATTGACATGTTTCTTTCTGTCTGTTTCTGTCCTCCTTTACCCAGTAAAATGAACCCACTGGGAAGGCGAAGGTCCAAATAGAGGGTGGAAGGAAGGGAAGCATCTTTCCTCATTACTGGGAGCAGACTGATTGATAGTGTGTGACTCTGAGGCACAGACCCTCTCCAGGGTGGAGATCATAGCCTCATTCTTAGCATAAGGCTTAGCACAGGCAAGAGATTGGAACTAAGAATGGGGACTGCGTTTGGAACGTATAACTAATTGTGGTGCTTGTCTGGCCCTCTTCCCAAAAATCAGGAGAGAAATGCTGTAGCAGGCATTGTTTTCGTCCTACAGGATATTTCAAGTGCCGTGCTTTGTGACTAAGGAAAAGACTGCATCCCGCTACAGCTGGCATTTAGAGCCAACTGTGATGAGAGTTGGCCTTCTTAATATTGCTTTTGTAATCTGCACCTGGGTGTATCTTGCTCCACAACCTTGAAATGGACAGTAGGGAAAAGCAGCAGAAAAATGAGAAAGTCCCTCATGTTGTTTGGATTGTCAGTAATAATTCAGAGTGAGTGGAAAAGGCCTTCCTTGTTAGCAGGGTGATCCCATCATCTTGATATAAGAAATAATTTTTTTACAGTGAGAACGATCAATCACTAGATTAATCAGTCAAACCTCCACAGAGATGTGGTAGACCCCTCATTGTGGGAAGCTTTCAAGATGCGATCGGACAGGGTGCTAGATAATCTCAGATGGGCTCCCTTTCCCACAAAAGGTTGGACCAGATGGTCTTTCAAGGTCCCTTCCAACCCGGGCTGTTCTGTGATTCTGTGATTATCAATATATTGGTTGGCTGGGTGTGTAGTTTTCTAATCAGAGATGGTCAACCACTGTCCTTCAATTCTTGCCACAAGTGAATTTGTGCTGTTTGCGTGTCATTCCTCTATTACCTAGTGTCTTTACAGTCTTACCTTGCAGTTTTAGGGGTAGTTGGGAGTCCCCTTAAGATTATCCACTTGGCTGCTATCTGCTAGACTTTTCTCTGTGCTATCTCATTTGATCAAAGATGGAGCTCTGGAACCTGCAGTGGAAAACCTGCATTGCTAAATGAGAACAGACTGTATGAGTTCACCTTCTGAAGGACATTCCCTCTGATCAATAGTCTGGCTCAACCTGGTGGCTCCCTGGAGTTGTGCAAAGAACAGCAAGTACGGAGGTCTGAACTTTACCTCTGGTGCTTCTGTACCTCAGCTTAACCACATGTAGAATGTGGGTCTGTGGATCACTCCGTTATCTTCAGTCTGATAATCCAGAATACAATGCTAGAAGTTCCTAGGACAGTTGAGTCCAAAATAAAAAATTACAAACTAACACCCCCTACTCCCCTTCCAACCCCTTTGATTTGATTTATCAGTGGCAGGGTCCTTTAGTTTGCTCAATATGGAAAGCGTTCTAAGGAAGGAAATGTTGGAAGACAGGATCATGAAAGCTGAGACAAGTTGTGTGGGTGTCATAAACACAGACACCGAAGTGGAAGAGAATAGAAAGCTGGCCAAGAAAATGTCGTCGGTGACCCTTGTGAATACGGTTTTGTTGGAATGGGGAGGATGGAAATCAGCTTGGAGAGGTTCCAGTATGCTGGAGACAGGGAATACACCTGCTGTGCTTATCTTGTCCTTAATTACAGATGAATCCAGTTCTTCCAGAAGCTTCTTAAGTAAAGTAGGTCCCAGAAGACCTACCACTGTGAACATTTCAGTGAGCACCTTCGTTCTTTAAATTGCAGAGAACTTTGAAATCTAACACAGGAGATGTCAGCTGCCTTAGTGGGTTTTCAGATTTTTGGGTATCATCATTTGATTCTGCTAATTTGCATTGTAAAGACAAAACAAGCCACGTCTCAAACACTGGGATTTCCAAGTGAAGGCAAAGTTGGCAAGAAGAGCTGAGAGGCATTGTGGGAAGAACCGGATCAAGGGAAAAAGTGAGCAAAACTGATGGCAACTATAATATGGTCTGATAGCTTAGGTGGGCAAAGTGTGGGCTTGGAAGGGGTCATGAATTTCCTGGCTTTACGGGAGACTGTGAAGACAACATCTCTCACAGCCTTCTCTCCTCCAGGATGCAATTTCCTCCCCATTCTACTGACAGATCCTTTTCTGCTGTGTATATTTTTCTTTCAACCAACTCAGCAAAAGTACTGAAAACTGGCAAGGCAGCTCAGAACAGTAAGAGATCTTGTACAAATTCTTTCTTCCTTCACAGGTTGTTGGGACATACTGTAACAGCAGATTACAGATAATAACAGCATTTTCTGTCAAAGATAATAAAATATTTCCACAGCTGACCAACTGCAGTGCATTTGCCCTGGCAAGGTTCTGAAACCATTATTTTTATAGTTCTCTCCAGAGAACTAATTAGCTTGAATACTCACATAGCTAGCATGATAACCTTGCTTTGCTTGCTGTTCATGAAAGAAGGGCTTGAATGAAAGCAATGGGTTGGATCATTCATCTCAATGGCTATATGGTACAAACCTCCTGTTACTTTACAAAATACCCAGATCTTCTGTGTATGAGTTCTTATTTACCCCTGCAGACAGCATAGACCCTCAAAAGACTCATAAATTTCAGTGGGAATTGGCTATAACAGGCTGAGTTCCTGAAATCATTCCTTATGGTAATTCTTCTCTGAATGCATGCTCAGCAGAAATATCTGCTTTATCAACTGTAACTCGTCATGGGGTCTTATGGGCAATGGAGTCATTATTCCACCCTCCTCTGGGCCTGGGCATTTGCTCTTCAGCCGTGTAGCAAGTGCAGACCTTGAATTTAGGTTTGGCGTTTAGGATACATTTAGGTGAATTTCAGCTGTGCCTCATTTTCTAATTCAGATTTGCCTACTGTGCACATTGCTTAGTTTTGTAGAGAAGCTGCTAAGATGGGTATGAAAACCAGGCTCAGGTATGGTACTCTTGGAAGGGGTGTCAGGGTGAGGCTCACAATGACTTTAGAAGAAAACAAAATTCTTTCAAACCGGACAGATCTAGCTAGGCAGGCAAGAGCGGTAACAGATACCCTGAAACTAGCTGTTCCTTGGCCTAACATGGTTGATTTGAGCCTTAACTAGAGCAGTGTGAACAGAAAAAAGTATGCATGCCTCGTGCAAAAGACTGCTCTACAGTCCTACTGTGGAGAGACAGCCTTCTCTACACAATCAACAATTAATGCGTTAGCTGATGCTGTGAAAAGCTTGCCACTGCAGAGATCATCCATTCTCCCCAGTGAATGTCTTTAGTGTTATGTACCTCTCAGAGTAGAAACAACAGTCATTTTGCTGTCATAGATCAGGGAGGGTATAGGGCACAGTCATGGACAGATGATTGCTTTGAGACCAACTCTGCTGGCTGAAGAAGTAGCTTTTTAAGCTATTTTGTGGGAGGAATCGTTTGAATTCCCTTCTGACTGCTGTAAAGTACTGTGGTTTGATGTAGCCTTGCTGAGTCAGTCACATGTTGCTACAATGGATGCCACGCTCCAAAAGCAGCAAGGCCCCTTGTACTGCGGGGTTCCTTTTACCGCTTCACACTGTGGGCAGGTTGCTTACTGGCAAATATCCCCTCCGAAAGCTTTGAACAGACACAGTTCTGCTGCCATCTCTCCTTTGGGCATCAGGTAGGGCAATTTGTAGAGGGAGCCGGTGGCTTCTCAACAGAAATCCATATAGAAATTGTAGGGTCTTTCTCCTGGCCTCACGTAAGGTCTAAATCATGTTTGGAATAGTGCATCATCATGAACTCATCTGAAAAAAAATCAGGTTGTCCTTGCTTCCAGCGGAAGATTGGATTAGATGACCTCCAGGGGTCTCTCCCGACCTACATTTTTCTGTGATTTGAGGAGTGAATGGTAGCAAGCTCAGGACCTTTGCAGCACAGGCTACTTTTATTTCTACCAAATGTGAATAGGTACATTGTGTGGATACCCAAAGGCCCTGACAGACAAGCCCTGGCAGTGATCTGAGCTTTTACTCTGCTATCAGCCTGTGTCTCTGACAGAGGATATCATGCTTGTAGCAGCAGGAGTGAAGGTGTGAACTGGAGCAGCTGAGGATGCTCTAACTGTTTGTTCCTACAAGCTGCGCGTCATGGGCCAGTCATGTTGTAGACCATGGCAGCCGATTGCTCAGATAATGGGAGACAGAGCTCTAACTTTACACAGCCAAGCTTAGGAAATCAAGCCAAATTGACTTGAGCTTGACTTGAGTGTGGAGAGGGGATACTGCAGTCTTCCATACCGTATGAATGCTAAACAAAGCGTGACATGGCCCAGAACCCAAATGCTTACGCAGTCTCCTACCTCTGAATACTGGTTTTGAATTGGCTTTGATTTTTATTACATATTTGTCCACAGCAACTCTCAGAAATTTTGAATGCTAGAATTACTGCTGTAATATATCATTTCAAACCCTTGCTATCGTTCTACCCATTGGGAGTTTATGTAGCATACTGAGTGGTACAAAAAATATGCAGAGAGAACATTTTGCTTCCTGGAGATTTCAGCTTGGTTTGACAGCTCAGTGCTGACTCATTCAGGACCTGGTGTTGCTCTGTAGTAAAGCAGTGAGGACTGCTGCCTGGCAAGTACAGCTATTGACATTCTGCAATGGATGTGAAACCAGACTGTTACCATCGTAGGTGACTTTTTTCCTTGGCAGTGCAAATGCCGTGGCATTCATCCGGAGGCCAGCTTAGAGCAAAGGCTGCTTTCCTGTGCCAGTAGGTGAAGAAGCAGAAAAGATCCCAAACTGGTCTCAAAATGCTATAGCAAGATTTCTTTTAAGGCTATTTTTGTCCAATAGTCTAATTTTATCTAGTTTTCTTACATAACTTTCAGAGTTACAGCTGAATAAACTTCCAGGGAGGGGAAATTTTTCTAATAGAGCTCTAAGTTTCTCCAGATTGATTCTCTGAAATCATCCACAAAAGGCTTCCGAAGTGTGTATGCAGCATAGGTCCTTTGTCTATCAAGGAAAGAGCAGAAAGAGTAGAAAGAGATCCAAGGCCTGTAACAGCTGAGTTTGTCCCTCATTCTGGAGACGACAAAAAGAAATTACTAACTTTGGGTTGTTTCTGGCAAGAAAATGAAGTTTATTGATAGTGATGGAGTAGTTTCCAGATAGGTTAGTTAGATGGAGTTAGCACACCAAAAGCATTTCTGCACCCGTCCTCCCAGGACTGCCCCTCCTGCACTCCTGGCCTGACCCTGCTCCCCCTGCCCACATCTCCTTGAGCTCGAAGCACATGAACAGTGAGTGGAAGTGTATCATGGCTCCATCCACCTCCCCTCCAGTCAGTTCAAGCTCTAGCAGTGGGGAGAATGGAGATGTGGTTCTACTGCCTGCCCCGAGCTGATGGCTGCCCCAGGCAGCTGCCCACTCTGCCTGTGCCTGGAGCAGACCTTTGGTATTGTGAGCGTCAGGGTGTAGCTTAAGTTAACTGTGTTCTGGCTCTTCTCTGTTGTTCAGGAGCCATGTGAGGCAGATCGTGAGTTAGCAGAGGATTTTTTAAGGGTCTCTAGGGACCAGGTGGGTCCCTGGCTGCTGCAGGATATGGCCTGAGAAAGGCTACCTTTTCTTTTCCCAATTCCCTTTTCGTGTTTACATCTGCAGCAAGAAAATCACCAGAATCCAGGCCAGATGTCTTCTCCAGCCCCTCCCTGCATCTAAATGGGAAATGTTCACTGTGGCATCCTAGAAAAGCCAGTCTGCTGACCAGCCAAGCATGAGAGATGGGGAAAACAAGGGCTGAAAGAAATGTGAACAAAACCAGAACAAATTTAACTCTAAACAGGAGAAATAGCTGGAAAGGCAATGCACTTGTGCCCCTGCAACTCTTTATTTTTATTTTTTTTTTAATGAAGAGGAAGCTAGGGTAATGGTATTTGCAAGAAATTTTGTTGGTCAATTTTTTTTTAATAATTGAGAGAAGTGTTTAAAAAAATGTGAACCAGAATCACAAAAGTCTTGAATTAGAATGTTTTCTAGCTGTTTGTCTTTTCCCAAAACATAGGCTACACTTGGATGGTAGTTTAGGGGCTGTGTTATGCTAAAAGCATAAATTTGGCTAATGTACTTGAATAACTGATGGCCAGATGCAAAGCCCAGTGAAGCCAGTGAGAGGTCTTCCACTGGCTTCTTGAGACTTTGGATGACTCTTAACTATATAGGCAAAATAACACACAAAAGTAATCAACATTTGCCCCTTCTTGGAAACGCATCAGCCCAAAGGGGCTGTGGTCATGTATTTGTTATTGCATCTGACTCTGACACCCCATAAGGAAAGTGCAGATCATCAGAACGCAATGCGGCAACGTTTGAGGTCTTGGACGTGGAATTGTTTATTGAACAGTGACAGACTGCAGCACATCACTTTTAATAATGATAAAGGTTTATGCAAGCACACATCTGGACTTGGCTGGCTACAAAGCGCGTTAATAATGTCATGTTCCTGATTAGCCATAAATTTCTCTAAAGCACTTGCTGAAATAGGAGCACCCATGGTGACTGATTTCTGCTGCACAGCTTGTATTGTTTCCACTGCTGCAAACTTGGTGTGAAGCAATGAAATACAGCCCTGTGGAACTTCTGGTCCTTTTTCTTCTACTCTGTTTCTGTTACACAGTTTCACTATGTTGCTGCTGCTTGGACCAGATCTGACATGAATTATATTTTAGTCTCTTTTGAAGAAAAGTGGGTGAGATACATTTTTCTACAATCTTCTGATCTGTGCAATACAGGCCATTGTCCAACATCCCCTTCAGCGACAGGTATTATGGCTGAGAATGGTAGGTGCTAGCAGGTACAAACCTGTGCTAACATGGAGCTGGAGGTGCTGGAGCGTGTATTGTAAAGACATCCCGGCTCACAGTGCATGAACTGGCTCACCTGTGGACAGTCAAACCATCCCTAGCCTAGTGCTGTGCCTAAACAAGCAATCCCCTCCCTGAGCCACGCTGCACAGGGTTAACGCGGTGAGGCTCCATCTGGATGGGGGCTGCGCAGTTTTGCTTGGACACTGTGTTCCTGTTCACAAAGCCCTCAGTCTTCCTTGTTCTGTCATGACCTGCAATGTGTCCGGCTACTGAAGTAGACTAAGAGTTTTTAGGTCTTTGGCAGCAAAGAATGGCAGTTTTTTCTCACTGTCACTGGGCTAGGTCACCCAGTTGTTGTAATGGAGATTTCAATAGCTCTTGTGACATATAATCCAAAGATTATAATATCTGTGTAATGTCTCTCTCCAAAGACCAGCAGTGGTTTCCTCAGGGCAAGAAGTAACAAAGGCTTTTTGCACTGTGAAAGCCTTTTTCTAAAATTAGAAGTAGGGCACTGGTATTAGATCTTGCCCTAGGAATGTAATTGCAAAATACATATAGCTGTTCCCTGGTGTGTCTTTATATCTAGATTATTTCATTATTCACCAGTTTTTCATGGTCTTCTAATCTCCTGTTACCTCCCAGGTTTTGTAGGATGCCTAAAAAATGGCCAGGTCTTAAGACAGAAGGGAATGGGGAGCAAAAAGCAGTGAGAGCTGAGAGTAATGTTTCCTTCCATAAAGTATGACTACTCGCCCTGAATCCAGGGATAACAGATAGTCTGAC
The DNA here is from genome assembly GCF_015220075.1 of Falco rusticolus. Taxonomy (NCBI): domain Eukaryota; kingdom Metazoa; phylum Chordata; class Aves; order Falconiformes; family Falconidae; genus Falco; species Falco rusticolus. The sequence continues at coordinate 5,924,349 of NC_051197.1, read as the reverse complement.
ATAACAATATCAGCTGACTTTCTGCTTTTCCCAGAGTTAACTTTGGATCCCAAATACGAATCCTACACAGTGAAGAGAGGAAATCATAATTTCTGCCCACATGTGCTGTATCATTTATTGAAGCTCACCTGATAACATCTACAGCTTACTCTAACTTTGTTCTTTGCTATCTGAAGAGAGTCCTCCGAAGAGTTCCTCTTGGTGGGAGGTGCAGCACAAGCAGAACCTGCTGCCATCTGGAATGGGGAAACTGAGGTACCAGGACACTGATTATTTGGAAGCAAGGGGTGAACCCACATGTTATATATCAGTACCTTTATTCTTGCAAAAGGCTCAGGAAACAACCAGTGGTATGTGCAGCCTTTTCTGCATTTGAAAGAAAAACTTAAAGCTCCTCTATATGAATTAGAGCAGTCAGAGCAAAACTATCAGCTAAATCTGAGAATGAACTGAGGATCAGAGAGAGTCCCCCCACAGCTCCCACTCAGCAGCGCTGTATATTATTTTAAAGGACCCTTATGCAAGAATTATGTTGCATTCTGAAAGAGGAGATTGTTTTACTTACTTGATGTGGGAAGGTCCTCGAATTACAGCCCTTCCTGCTTATATTATTACATTCTAGGGTTCATCCTGCTGCAGTTACCCTGTGCTGCACGGAAAGCAGGATCCATGGCAGATAAATCCACAGCCAAAGTCTTGTTGTTACAACAAAAGTCTCTTGCCAGAGAGCCTGAGCTATTGCAGACTTCTCATTACAGCTGAATGCAATTAATAGCTGGTTGGTGTGCTCTGGAAAAAGCGTGTGGGAGACAGGTCACAATGTCCTGGCGCATGAAGTCACTGTGTAGCTCTAGAGCAGGTACAGCATGGAATGGAGGCTGTGGGGACAGGGAATGGCTCCAAACTACCACTGGACAAAACATTCCTATCTGCATTCTGCCTGAAAGACTGAGTTTTTACTTACTCCTCCATCACAAAGTGATCTACTTTCCAGGGAGATGAAGGAGTAAAAGGTAATTTTTATCCAAGAAGTGGAGCGGCCCCAACCAAAACGATGACTGTTATCATGACCAAGATTAAATATTTGTGTCCTGAAATTCCCATTCATGAGTCTTCTAGTCCTGACTGTACATGTCCCTATTCCCACTAGTGACCAGCTCCCTGGGTGAATTCCCAGCCATTCATGTCACTGGTGCATCACCCTTTTTACTGGTAGGGGGGACCACTGCGTGTCATGGCAAAGGTAGTCCTCCACACTCCTCATCCAATGAGAAAATGGGGGTGTGATGCAGAACTGCGTCCCCCATGAGGCACGAATGGCACTTGGGCTCTGAAACATTTCAGTTTTGCCTCAGAAACTAGTTATTTTAAGGAGGAGAAGAAAGAGTTTCTGATCCACTTTCTAACCTGCTGTAGTTGAAAGCTAAGGTTGATGATTTCAGCAAGGAATAGGGGAGCTCACACAGGTATAACATCACAGCTGTCTGGTTGTCCAAGAAAGAACAGATAAAATTTATTCATAAGGAACGTAGGTGAGAGCAGTCTTGATCAAGCATTTCATGGAGAATAAGGTTGGAGCTTTGCAAATCTCCTAGAATCATCTCCTGTTTGTGAAGAGTATGGAGAGAGCCTGGTGGTCCTTGGGTGAGGAGCAGAGGAGGTGGGTGCTTCAAGTCTGGAGTCTAGTTTGAAGTTGGCTGGTGGCATCCTTCAGTGAGTAAGAGCTTTTGCATGCCTGCTCTGACAAAGGTTGCAGGCTGCTTTGCTACACAAACAAAAAGTTAGGTTGTTTGTGGAAATTAAAACACAATAAAGCAAAATCAAACAGAATCAAACCCTTTGAAGCAGCCAACTCAAGTCAAAGATGCAGGTCTTAGGCCTGGTTGCAGATCCTGGTAAGAGGCATGTACTTGAATCCTGGCACCCTCTGGCTTTGGCTGCAGGGTTGTTTCATTGCTGGTTATATGGCATTTCTCAGGCTGTGCTCTGGGCAGGTCATGCTATATTTAAATACATTTTGCTGGTGAGGGACTAAAGGACCTCCACAGTTGTAACTTCCTAAGGGCTATTCTGCAGATTCCTTCCTCCTTTCTTTTCTTTTTTTTTTGGTTTTCCTTTAAAGGAAACTCTCAATCTTCTTAGGAAATAATCCTTTGTTTATGTCATGAAAAAACCTGGGCTCTCCTGGCTAGGAGCATGGAAGAGCCAATAGGAAGAAGTGCCACTTGTGCGTTTTGATACAACCAAGCATATCTTAAATAAACACTTGTTTATTTTTCTACCTTTCTGTTGAATTGCATCATTGCCAACATAGAAGGTAAAAGTATCCAGTTCAAAGAAGGCGACTGTAAGCGTAAGCTGACATCCTGTTGTAAATATAGAACTGGCCTCATGACAATGCCCTGCTCGGGAACAATGGGAGCAGGGCTGGGAGAAAGAAATTTGTGAATTAACACAGCCAAAGCAAATGATGAACAGCTGATGGAGGAAAAGAGCTGTGGGCAAGGCTGCCTGCTGTCAGGGGTGCTTCTGAGCTGGCCTTTGCTCCCTTCATAGAGCTGTGTGTTGTCTCTGCCTTGCTTGCATGCCATCGGTGATGCCACCCGGGGTATACCAAGGACATGGGAGACCCTTCTGTGCCAAACTACAGAATAGATCTCCCTCTCCCTGCACTCAGGCTGGGGCAGAGCAGTAGCTTTCATCTGCGTTTGCCTCCATCCTGCCTTACCAACAGGACACCCAACCTTGGAGCGAAGGCGGGTTTCTGCCCTACCCAGTACTTAGATCAGCATTTGAAGTGTTTGTGGTTTGCACCAGCAGGGACCAGCACTGGGGAAGCTGCAGCCAGACTGAGTCCCTGTCCTCAGGCAGCCCTGGGCAAAGTCCCTGTGGGCCAGGTGATACCTGCCCTCCATTGTGTTGAGCTGGAACGGGCAGTGGAGACCTATTAACACAAACAGAATGAGCAGCCCCCCCCCCCACCCCCCCCACCCCCCGCCCCGAGGCACTGCCAAGACAGGAATGAGAATGTTCATCTCAATCAGGCTTTGCTTCAGGAAATTCAGTCTCAGGCTGACTGGGAAATTTACTGATACTTTTTGTGATACCCAAGGAAACCTGTTATGATTTAATAAGAACCAGCCTTTGGCTGTTAGTTTTTCTTGCCTCTGGCAGGGGACCTAGCAGAAATCACCAGTTCCTGTCCCCACCGAGGAGGAGCAGACTGGGAGAAGACACTAGCCACATGCATCTATAGCTGGTCTTTGCGTTTACAACTTTGTGGGGACTTCTTCATGACCTTTTGGGAGTGGATGGCTGTGGTGGGTTCACTCCCATGTGTCAAGGAAAGATTTCAGTTTGGTGAATCCCTTGTTAAAACTGGATTGAGTTTTAAAAAATCTTCAGAAGGAAGCCTAGTTGAGCTTAGCTTCATACTTCTTTTTCTTTGATTAACTACATGTTTTTTTGTGACTGTCATGTGGAAAATGATGGCTTGCACTGATACTGCAGTATTCACTTCACTTGTGTCCTAAGCCACCTTTAGTTCCTGGGCTGAGCCAGCAGACCAGCATCCACAGCGACAGCAAGTGATCGACACTAGTTTATCTTATCTAGCACAGAGTATGGCATCCAAGAGTTGAAGGGTTTTCTTCTCTTTCTGTGCAGCACAGGGTGTGCCCCATTTGACCTAAATATTTGTGAAGTTACATCCTTGGGACAGGCTGACAAAAGGTTATAAACTCATTTGTTTTCATCTTTTCCTAAGCTGGGCAGGCTGCAGTGAGGCATGACATCTGCCTCACACGGGGTCCCTCACACCTTCCTCTGACGCATCTGGTGCTGGCCACCATCTGAGACAGGATATTGGGCTAGACAGGCTGTGGACCTGATCCACGCTAACAATTCCTGCTTTCTTACCCTGGGAGGCTACGGCTGCTGCCGCCTTGTCACCTTCTGTAGGCATGAACCCATGGGCTCTGAAGGTTCCATTTGGGTTAAGAAGCAAATAGTGTCACGCAAGATCGGGTGTCAATTCTGTGTTAGAGAGGCTCTGTACACTCTTGGGTTTGATCCTGAGGTTAGTGAACCACTGTGAATCAGCCCCGCGCTGTGGGGTCAGGATTTTTCCACTGACGTCAATGCCATTAGGTTGCTTTGTACCTGAATAGAGGTAGCTGTGCATGTTTTTGGAGGAACATGGGAAAGAGTAAGTTTTGAATGTTAGTGGCAGGAAACTAGGCAGTTCAATCCTAGAGGTGAAGTGCATGTACATAATAATAGCAGTTTTTACCATATCCCCAGCACTGCTGGACAATTTAATTATGGTTGTGGCACTCATTTCTTTTAGGAACAGAGAGGAGTGAGGTGCAGTCTCAGTGTTTAAGACAGAGTGGAAGGGATTTTTCACTCCACTGTTGGCTTTGACATTGGACAAATTCCCCAGCCACTTCAAACCCTTTCCTAATGTGGATGCCAGCTGTGCCCACATCTGGGCTCCTCTGGGTATGAGACTGGTCTGGCTGTGCAAAGATGCTCGTGCATGTAGCAGTCACAGGTGTCGCATGAGGAACGTTGCTGTGTCTGAAGCCAGTGCTACATTACGGACCCATGGACTCAGGCAGAGAACAGCAAATGTCTTGTCTTTCACAGCATCTTTTAGTTTTTAGTCTGCAGCATCTTTGTGCTCAGCTGTAATTGTGCACCACTCCCTAGCATACTTAGAGAGCTCACTCATGCTGCCCTATCAAGCAATCTCTCTTCTCAAAAAGCTGAACAAATCTGCAGCCAAGTGTTTTCAGAGTCAGTGCACAGTTTCCATGAAACATCCTGGCTGTGCTGGACTTTGGAGTGCCTGCTCTGAAACAGCATGTTCCCCTGGTTTGTATGGTATCAGTGTGCAAAGGTTTGTGGGGACACTGGGGTGCATGTCTACAGACCTGTCAGCTGGTGAGTGGAAGAATGAAATCCCGAAGTATTCTCGGAAGTGACAGGTGAGTTATTGCAGAAGTCAGTGAAGCCCAGAAGCAGTGTACGAGGCAAGTACTGACTGTGCTCAAGTTGGTGATTTGCAATGTGCAAGCAACAGCGTTGTGAGTCTGATCCCACTGTTTGCTTATGCTCTGTTATCAGAGCCTCTCAAATGTTTTCCATCAGCTAATCCTTAACCCTTTGCAGGTACAGACCAACCCTGCATTGAATCAAAAGCCAGATCAGAAATAAATTCTTCTTATTCTTCTTTCAGAGGCTTTTTGCAATGTGTGTCCCCCACACCCCTTAAAAAAACACATGTGGAAATTATTTAGAAAGAAGCAATAATCAACCCCCCTGTCCTCCCACCCAGGGGATATTTAGCAAGACAAGGACAAGGTATCTGTGGAACAAAGTGATTTGAAAAAGCCTGTAGGGGAGGCTCAGAATCCAGATTTAAACGTGACTTTCTTTGAAAATTGACTAAGTGATTCAGTGGTGTAAGTGCAATTTGAAAAAACGAGCAGGCCTTCTGGAGCAGACTAGATGAAGGCATTCAGATGCCTGCATGTTCTAGTCCCTAAACAGGTCAAAGAGGGTTGAATGCTTGATGAGTGTAGAGGCCTTTCCCTATCTAACTTATAAAGACTCACTGAAAAACTACATGGTTATAAGATTTCTGGGTCCTTGTCTGGGTGTTTGACCACTCCCAGAGCAATATTCTTTTTCCTTGTAACTGATCTGAATTCCCCTTGCTGCCGTTTGTCCTTTCGCTGTGCATCTTTGAGAGGCCAGGCTTCATTTTCTCTGTTACTACTCATTATGTACCGGAAGCTGCGATTCCCCATCGCTGTCTCTGCCCCAGCCTGAACAAGCCCAGTTCCCTTGTCTCATGCTATGTGTTTTGGCCCCCAGACTGTCCGGATGGGCAAAGCCAGGCTCACTGTCTCATTCCCCTTAGTGTCATGTCTTGGGGAGCCCAAAGCTGGATGCAGTATCCAGACTTGGGCTCACAAATGCTGAATACAGGAGAAGAACCATTTCCTTCAACCTACTGGTTATGCTCTTGCTGTTGCAGCCCAGTACGGAGTTGGACTTTGTCCCTGGAAGGGCACATTGCTTTCTGAGGCTCAGCTTGTTGCAATGTAATAAATATCCTTCTCTCCCACTAGCAGGCAGATCTACAAAATGTCCCTGAATGACCTCTTGTGAGTCAATATAAGCAAGAGGTCTAGATAAGGACTTTAGCAATCCTGTATAGCTATTTTTTGTACAGTTCCACCTTGCATCCAGTTTCTGATTGATTCTGACCATCAAAGCCTTGCTTTAAGTTTTTGTAATCTCACAGCAAAAGCAGCAGCAGAAGTAGAAATGTGTCTGCTCCATGAAATGACTTTGCCATATTCTTCTGTTCCCTGAACACAGGTTCAGGTCTCTGGGAAATACAAAGATCTGGGAGAGTTTTCAAGGGAACAGTGTCCTTCACATGTCATCTTTTTTCACTGACCTAGGAAGACCTCAGTTCTTGACTACTTTGATTCCTACTACTCACTCTAGTTGCAAAATGAGTAAACAGGAATGCAGCTAGAGCGAAAAGTGAATAGGCTAGAAGACCTCCTGTGTAAAAGCTTTCTACCCTAAAGAACGAACATACCGATAATGGCTTGAAAAATATAATATTTGTTTTGCTGGGGTGGTGGTGGTAGGGTGTGTGTGTGTGTGTGTGTGTGTGTGAGGTGGGTTGGAAAGCTGAATTGCTAGGAGGAAAAGAAGAGTCACTGGGGACTGCCAAAGCATTATTGTTATATCCTGAATCTACAGATCCCCAGCTGCTGAGCACCAGTGCTGCTCCATTGACTAACTGCAGACAATGTCCTGCAGTCCAGCAGCATAGGAAAGGCAGAAGCACAGCTAGACATTTTGCTCTGTGTTTAGGAGGGTCCTTTCTGGATGTCCCAAGGCTGTTCATGACATTCCTTCTGCTTCTGCCCAGCTGCTCTATTCTAATTCTGTGCCTGAGGTACACAAGACTCTTCCTTGGCTCTTCAGCCTCAGCCCTGTACATGCTTCCAGCTGTGCTCTACTACCACATCTGGTGGTATCGCAAATGGAAGTCCCATCACCCATCCCCACCAACACCATGGAGCCCGCGGTCCCATCAGGGCCATGCTGTGACCTCAAATCACCTATGCCAGCGGGAGGGTGAGGTTGTGTGTATGAGCCGACCAGGTGGCTCTCGGCCTAAGCTATGAACTTTTGCACCGTTCTAAGGGGAAGGTGGATAATTTGGGGGTTGTGAGAAGCCTGAGAATACAGCAGCATTCCTGTATCCAGACTAGGTGGGGCAGCAACAAGGGGATATTAGCTCTCCCTAGCAGTCAGTGTCTGAAACTTCCTTGTATTGTTTGTCCAATGCTAAGAGTTTCCCCCCAATGCTAAAAATAGCATTTTGTTTGCAAGTTCACTTTGCATTCAAGCTTCCTCTCTTGGTTTTCTCAAGAGTTCCTTGGTATCTTTAAATTGCTTTAACCACAGGAACAAAAGGCAGCAAAAGTCTCCCTGTGTGAAGATGGGAGGTTTTCACCTGGGAAGGAGGTGGGGGGGGAAGCAGTTTTTAATATATTTTTATATTTAGTGCAGGTTTGACTGGTAAGAGCAAGCATCATATTCTCCCTTTATTCCATTTACCCAGCAAGAGCAGAAAGGGAATGCATTGTCCTCCTGGGATCCCAGGGAATAGTTGGCAGTGATACCATACAGCAAAGAAATGTTGTTCTCAAAAATACTCGAGCAACCACCAAGCAACAGCAATCACTATGCCTCTTAGCTCTAGCACTTGGCAGTGTTATCTGGACCAGATGTTGTCTTAAGTGAAAGGGAGATGCTGTTTTCTGGGGCAGAGGCATATTTTTTTTTCCTGACATTATTGCTTGATTGATTTCTTTTAAAAATAATGCCTTGTAGAATGTTAATAAATAGCTGTTTATTTTGACAGCAGTGTCAAGAGCATGCTAATGTGTTATTGTTTGTACTGTGGACACTTAAGACATATAAAGGGATTTTGTGTTGCTGGTTCCAGGGAAGCAGGAGGGTTTTGCTAGTGGTGGACCCAGTCCAGAGAATGTGCTTTACATATGGGTGTTTATATCTCGCTCCATCTGTAAGAGTTCATTTGGTTGGTGAAAGATTGTTTGCTAGCACTCTGGGAGCTGGCAGGATGGTATTTATACCATTGTCAATTCTGATAAACGTTTCAGATGTTACAAAAGCTCTTAGCTTAGATCAGGAAAAAATATAAATAATTAAATCTAAATTTTTTCCAAATTTGTTTCTGTTACAAAAGTGATCTGCCTTGCGGGTGTTTGAAGCTGGACTGATGCTTTTTTCTATTGCAGCGAATCTGATTTGAAACCAGGCAGTTCTGCAGGACGTGCCAGTCTAGCCACAGGAGTGTGGAAAACCAGGCAGTACACAGAGCAAGGCAGCTCATGCAGAGTAGCATGCTGTTAGTATACAGCAATGTAGATGTGTCTGATAACTCAGGCTTCCTGCAGGTAGATGCCATAACTCAAGTCCTGGGTGTAAGTGTAAGATCACAGGGCTAGAAAAGCCTTCCTAAAAGCCTCCTTGCCTCAGCTGTGGAGCTAGACCAGCTCTGCCCACATCAGTCCTGGCTCACAGCCGGTGATGGAGACACTGCAGCCTACCTAGGCTGTCTGCTGCAGTCCTGTACTATCCTCACTGCCTAGAAAGTTTCCTCCAACATCTAATCATAGCCTTTCCAGCTTCACTTCTTATTGAAACTACAGTGGATATGATGATACTGCAGCATGAATACTTGGGCCTTCTGGAAATACTATGCCTCTTCTGACCGCCTTTAGCTAGCATATAGTGCAGTGCAACCACTATCTGTAATATACACAGGAAAGGAAATTAGATCTGTGAAACAGAGCCCCTTATTCATACAAAAAAAAAAAAAAAGAAAAAGAAAAAAAAAGTCCTGAAGACGTGAATATGAGTTCCTTGTTGAAGGAATGTATTCTGAAATCAACACCCCTGCTGGAGGAAGTGCACAGTGCATGACTGAAACATCTTTACCTCTCTGAGGATACGCCCCAAAGATACCGTGCATTACAGCAATAGGAAAGGTTGCATTTCTTCACCTTTGCGACATACTATGCATTGAAACAATACTTCCTCTGGAAAGGTCGTGGCACTGAGTCATGCAGCAAGCCTTATCAACAAGTACGCATATTATATATGAAATGTTAGTGCTCATACGTGTGAGAATGTTTCTTAAGACAGCATCTGAATTTATGTAGTGTTGGTAATAGGTGGATACATTTACCGCTAGCAACAACTACAATAAAATCAGATTGCAACTGAAACTAAATGCTGAAGTGAATCATAAAAATAAAAATGAAGTGTTGATGGACTGCTATCTAAATCAGGTTCAATTAAAGAAACTGTTGAGGCCAAAATAACGCTTGAAGCAATTGTGAAGGACAGGCCCATAATGTCGTCTCTGAGTCAGCATTCAAATTAATTACTAGTGCTTGCCTGGGGGGAAGGAATTCTCCTTGAATCCACACAAAGGAACGGCCTTTTCAGCTGGTGTTTCTGAATTATTCTGCCTGCCTACATGCACAGTCTCAGGATATTTTGGACTGTTTGGGCTGGTGCCAGGCTGTCGACAGGGAGGGTGTGCAGCAGTGCCTGCTGAGATCCCTCAGTGCTAGGTGCTCTGCTCACTTCCAGCACAAAGCTCAGCACAGCGGAGTGAGAACAGAGTTTTTCTGCTCCAGATAATCATGAAAAAAAAGGGTGCTGAGAGCAAATGATCTTTAGTCCATCTGGCACATGTGGATTAGAGATGGGGTATCTTTGCACTGGGTGCTGTTCCCACTGAACACATTTTTGCCTGGGCTCTTACCAGTGCCTCGAAATGAGTGATTTCTCTCTTTCACAGAAGCAATGTCTTAATGAATACATGTTTTATAACATTAATTTTCATTCTGCTGGGAATCTACCAGGATTTATTCTTTATGCTTTGATTTGGCATTTTCTTGCATCTTGGAATTGTGTATAATGTCTGGTCAGGAATTTTCTGACTGGGTTTTTGTAATCAGAAAATGGTAATCTAGGATAACCTGTCTGTTTGCATGGATGAAGGTCAGTTTGCTAAATCTCCCAGTCCTGAAAACACTTCCAAGTGGTTTCAAAAATGGAAAGCATGAGATCTGGGTGGTTTTTTACAGTTTTATCTTGCTTTGCTGTTGTCTGTAGCACTAAAACTAGAATGAACATTTCAGTTGATCCATGCCATTTCCCTTCCTGAGATGATCTCTTTGCAAGCTCTGATTTTCCATTCCATCTTAGGGCAGTAAAGCACTCCCTTGACTCTGGTCTTATATGAGTACAAAGATTTACTGGAGCTTTCTGACAACTCAGTCTGAGTTCCAGTTAGGTGGAGGAAGACCTCACTGTAGGGACGTCTCAGATGGCTACGTTGCCATTTACCACTGTATTTTGCCTGCATTTCTGGTTGTCAGAGTCACAGCAGTTCTGCACGCTTTCTGATATTTTTTACCCCTGGAATAGAGCGGTGGCCCCTCTTTCCAGTAGAAAACCTGCCCTTTTCCTTTTAACCAGGCTCTTTGTCATGAAGTCTAAAACTGGTTTTGATGGACCTAATCTGGCAGGACGCCATGGGAGCAAAACCAGGAAAAAATAAAAAAGCTAAAATGTGGTGTACTGGGGTATCCTGGCTTTACCAGTACCATGAAATCTTCAACAGTTGCTCAGTTACCAGAGAACAGAAACAGATATATAGAAAATAGCAGAGCACTTACAAATAACAGTGGAGTTTGGGGGGATAGGGATAGAAGGGAAGTGAAAGGAGGGGGGATTTGAAACAATCCATGAAAAAGACTTTGCTAACCTAGACATGTTTGAATTAAGCCAGACGTTCCCTTGGCGGCAGGTTTTTTCCAGAGAGCCACAACTCTGTGTAACCTGAGTGACAGATGCCAATTGAAGTAACCATTTCCTCTGGAGGAAATGGTTTACTTTCAGTCAAGGCCCGGGTGTGTTCTTCCCTACTCTGTATGCCAACACATACTAACGAGTAAAAGCAGTGGACAATGCAAAGACTTTCTGGGCAGAAATCCTTCCCTGTCTCCACAGACGCTGTGTACTGTCCCGGGTGATGGTACAGCTTGCCACAAAGCAGTTAGCATCTCTGCTTGTGCATTCAGGCTCAACCTGAGAGGAAAAATATCACTGTTGGACTCGTGTCTTGCAAAGGGAATTCAGTGTTGGGAGCTTTCTGGGTTGCATCTGCACCTTGTTGAAGTTGGTGGCCACGAGGTCAAACACGTCTGTGTGTGCTGACGCCTGCGCTGTGGTCCCAGAGCTCTCTGTGGAGGGGGAAGGACACTGCTGTGTTATCCAGCAGTGCTAATGATTCAGGTCATACAGATCGTCCCAGAAAGATGAACTTGCATTTTTCTCCAGTGATGATGGTGATGTCATGATATGGTAAACAAAGTATTTCATTTTTTCTCCTTTTCTTCACTCGGTTCCAGGAGCTAGTCAGGATTTTCTGCCAGAAAGCTGACTTTTCTCCTGGCTGAGGCTTGAGGGCCCATCAGTGCTGAAACATCACTGGAATGTTCTGTCCTGCAGACACAAGGGAACAGAAACCTCTCTGGAGGAGGAAATACTAGCCCAAGAGCTACAGGCTTTGTTTCTGTACCTGTCACAGTTATTTATTATTTCAGGCAACTTCTGAATTTATATAGTGCTCCTGAAAAGCAGTGCTGAGACCTGAATAAGTAGATGAACAGACACTCAGCACCTCACTGTTCATTTTGGCCAGCAAATGGAAAGCGCTGCGATGGAGCGGAAGGTATAGCATCTGAAATTACTGGGTTATGTAGCAGCAGCTAGTGATGCTTTTAACTCCCGCTGGTACAACTTTGAAAGCAGCTGTTTTGGGGGCTGAATATAAAGGCAGTTTGTTTGCAATCAGTTTTTCTTGACTTTGCCAAAATGCCTTGTCCAAACAAAACCATGTGCGAGTGTGTGCATGCACACACAGTGCTCAGACACATGTGCACACATGCTCAAACACACACACACATGCATATTCTGGCATAAGCCCACTCCAAAATACAATTGTTCCTCTCAGTTTGGTACAACACTGTTGCTTCCCAAGTATCCTGCTTGGGTTTGTAGTCAACTGGCTCCCAGATATGTGGTTAATAGAAGGTCAGTCTGTTATTCAACTTGAACTGTTATTTAACTTTAGTGAGATAACAGGTTTGGGTACCATGGTCCTTCTCTCTCCTGTCACTGCCTGACCCTCACGGAAGTTGAATTTTCAGAGTACTTTTTCCACCAGTAACACAAACATCAGAAGAGTTGGGATGAGGTCCAGCCTGGTGCCCTCTGCTCCTGCCACACACACTCTCCTGGCTGTGCTCCCTCCCTTCTTCTTCCTCCTCCTTGCTTTCCACTTGCTGTTGATGCTCAGGATAAAGTGACTCAGCAGAGAACAGCACAGAGCAAGGCTGACTCAGATGCAGCCGTCAGTGCTCAGGAAAGGGCTCAGACTTCTTGGAACCTCCATTTAGTATCCTTTAACCATGCCTAATATGGCCTTGAATCTACTCTTGGTTTTATGGAAACTGTGTGGTATTAAGCTTGGTGAAGCAGGAAGCTCAGGACAACAGTGGAGTTAGTTGTGGGTCAGATGTGTGTAGACGATGGGGACATGTGGGGCTTCTGCACTGCAGAAGTTGCAGAGGCCTTGAGACCTGTAAATGCTCTGGGAGATACTCCCAATGGGGGTCTCCATCCTATCTACAGAGCCAGCATTTCTGTCTTCCCAGCAGTTCCCAGTTTACAGGGGGCATTTGTAAGCAGGGGATCAGGCACAGAAATACTGGTGCTGTGGTGATTCTTGTGATGTGAGGTGCAGGAGGAATCCAGGAGTTGCTGAGGGATGAATCCCATATACGTACACATTTCTTCACTGTTTGCTGGCAGCTGTGGATGTGCTGCTATTCACCAGGGAGGTGTGAGAATACCAGAAACCAGCGCCTCTTCCGAGTCAGATGATTTTGAGATGGGGAATCTTGTTTTCATAAAATTCTTTGAAACTGGCCCCTGAAAAGTGCAGTATGGCCAAGAAAACTGTGTCTACTCGCACATCTCCATGTCTTCTGCTTCTGAATGTGGAACAAGCATGTTAAAGATGGGGGGTTTGGTCAAAGCCTCTGTGTGTTTGTACTTAGGGTGGAGAAGCTGAAGCTGATTATACCTCACGGCATTTTTTCACATTATATAGCTGCAAAGTAGAGAAAAGAAATACATTTCTCTGTCAAGTATATATGACAGCACTAATTTGTCCTTGGGTACCTTCTCAATCTTGTGCTGGGTCAGCGGCTGGATTTTTGCTGTCACACTCAGACCTGCACCAAACACATAGATTGGATAGAAGAGTTAATTTACCTTGCTGTCCTGCAGCTAGGCGAGTGATTTGTCCACAGCCTAATTCCCCTCGGTAGGTCCTAACTCCCTTCAGGCCTTTATCATTGCCCAGCCTGCCATGTGTGGGGTCTTGCCTGCTGCCTGCGGTGTCTGGCAGGGGTGGGGGGCAGTAGATGGTGCTGTCGGACCCTCGTGGGGTTTCTTTTGACCGTGCGAGTGACAGGCAGTGCTGGGGAGAAATGCAGTCCTGGGCACGCTGCGCTGTGGTTTATTTGGGAACAGCAAGTTGCGAGCAGCAAAGTGGTTTTGTCTCTGCCTTAATCTCAGTGGTTAATAATTGGGTCTGGGGCAGAGTTGCTCCCTGGGAAATACGGTTTGCCCTAATATTTCCAGAAAGCAGTGATAGTGGGCATGCAGACTGCAACCCTTTCCCCTCGAGGACTTGTGTGTACAGCACGAGGTAGATGTTGCCAGATCTATAGGGCCCACTCTGCTGAAAAGCAACAGTCATTGTATGATAAAACTAGCTATGTAGTTAAGAAAGGAGAGCTATTTTCTTGGAATAATATTGTGTTCAAGTAACCCTTCCCTTTCAATAGTTTTTAATTATGTAACAGGAAACTAAAGTTGAAAACTCAAGGGGAGTGAGAAAAACCTCTAGAAGATATTTGGAGTGGTTTGGGCCTTTCAAATTCAAGCTGAAGCAGGGCCAGGGTGGGAAGTCCAAAAAACTCAGACTAAAAAAACGCCTGGAATTTATTAATCACAGCCATTTTTTATCAGGAAAAACAGAGTTAAAAACATTAAGATGTATTGAATAAGAGCCTCTCAGTCAGCCAAAAGCATGAAATGAACCCCGTGATGCTATTTGAAGTATGTAGGTGGCATGCGTAGACACTTCTATTTACCTTTCTACTCTGGTGAATTTATAAAGCAGTTAAGAGGTGTGCTAGAAATAATGAGATGAAACATGGTTAATAGATAAAAAAGTTGAAATTGCTTTTAAAAAAAAAAAAGAGAAGGAAAGATATGTAAGGAAAGGAATGGGTCCCTGTTGAAAACTGATGGAAGCTCCGTCAATTGGATCATTTGAAACCAGGCTGCACACTTCACTGAAAAATATGCTAAGGGAAACAGCTGTAGGTTTGTTCCCCCAGGGAGGGGCAAGACGACCTAATATATCTTCTTAATTTCATTTCTAATTTCTATGCTTCAAATCATGTAGACAAACCTTGAAATATAACCTATAGTCTACTAATTCCTTCCTTTCTTCCTGTCTACAGAGAGATGTTGAGCTGAAGGCAACTGCCCAACATTTTTGACTATTATTTTTAGCCCGGTTTCCTAAGGAAATGAAGCTTATGTGAACATAGTGTCACTGTGTCTGCCTGCCAATCCCTTCTCTTTCCTCTTCCCCCAGGAAGTTCTTGGCCAAATTTCAACAAAACTTAAGATGGGGCTAGGGACTAAAAAGATTTTATAGTTCTTCAAGGTTTAAGGATAGAAGAAGCTATAGGGAGGAGGAAGTGCATGTGACATCATTAGACAGAGACTGCATTGAAGGTTAACCTTGATTTGGCATCCAAAAGTTCACACTGAGCTCAGCCCAGGGGCACGAGCCCAAGGAAACTAGTGGCCTTCTGGCAAGGCAGGTCCATGGGCTAGCTCAGATGTCAGTAGAGATGGGGCTGTGTTGGGAACATTTGGCTGGAGTAACTGGAATGGCAGCTTCTTGCTGGTTGCAGCCTTGCAGCCGCTTTTGTGTGGCTGCCTCTGCTGTGCTAATGCTTTCCTTCCCGTTTTTATTGTCTCTCTGGGGCATGCTGGGCTGAACCGCTGACAACGGGGCTCTGCCACATGGCCTTCAGGCCAGAAAGCAGACCTTCATGGTTCTCACAGGAGGGCTTTTTCCCCTAACTCCTCCTTTGAAGTCCCCTCACCCCACGCCCGAGGAAGCTGATGTCATCAGAGGATGGGAGGCTGTGGCTGCTCTCTGCCAGTTCCCACCTTCGGAGGAAGGAAATTCCTTGGGGCAGTGCTGTTTATCTGTTGGCGCCCAGAGAGCAGGACCAAGAAATGATGTAGCTTTCTAAAAGCCATGGATTTTAGATTCCCCCCTTGTCTCCCTGCACTCCCCGTGCTTTCATTGTGCAGGTGGCTGCCTGGGGACGGCTCATTGATTGCAATGTCAGAAAGCTGAAGCCTGGTGCCTTAATTACTTTTACACCTTGCTTGTGGAATTTACTCTGCAGAAACACAAAGCCTCATGCAAGCTAGTTTCTGTGGATTGATTAAGGAAGAAAAGCCCGACAAACAGCCCCCCACCCCTCCCCCAGGATTAGTGAGGGCAATGAGCCAGTGCAGCTCTGCAAGAAGGAAAAGGTGGGACTCGATGCCCCAGAGGATGCGAAGGAAGGGGCCCTGGCCATAGCTTTGAAGCCCTGTTAAACAGAGTACTGAAATCGCCTGTCGTGTTGGAGAGGAGTGCAGTGGTCAGAGCAGGAAGGATGAAGAGAGTCTCAGACCATCCTGCCTGAGGATACTTGCAGGTTACTTACACAAGGCTGCAGAAGAGGGCAGGGGAGAGGACTGCACCCCGACAGGTGCCCGTTTGCACCGAGTCATAGTGTATACCTGGCATGGGGTGGTTCAGATTAATTTTCCCTGTAAGGCAGCTCTGGCTCTGGCTGTGTTGCAGTCAGCCATGTGATTACAGCAGGTGGAAGCCAGCCTGTGAGAGTACATTACGTTCACACTAGGCAAAGCGTTAGGCTCAGCAGCAGTGGGAGGGAAAGGTGAATCTCACAGTTTGAATATGTCCAGTGTACCCTGTCCACAGCCTCCCGGTAAAACCAGAGAGACCCTGTTTTGATTCTAGGTTAAAAGAAACACTTGCTGCCATCACTTCCCCAAAGTGTAGTGTAGCTATGACCTTGGGTAGCCATCTCACAACCTGCTGAGCCCACAACAGACAGGACCAAAGTCCTTGAAGTCCAGCTATAAGCCCCACCCCCCATGAAGCAGAAGCTTGCCATTGATGTGGGCAAGCCATTGATGTGGGACCCAGGAATGACTACATGTTAACACAGAGTAACCCTCTAGCTGGGGATTGTGTCCAACAAGAAACACACTTTGCAGCTGAGAGGATGCGTGTCAGGCAGGAATGCTCTGTCTGATGGGTCAGCCTCTGCCTCAGAGCAGCAAGAGCTTTGCTCCTGACCACACTGTGTCTCAGCATCCTTTTAGATATTGAATAGTCTGATCCTTCTTTTAGCCTTCCTCTATCCCAGGTAAAGACTTCAGGGAATTTGACGATAGGTCTCTCCTCTCCAGCAAGAGGAATGTGCTGACACACAGATATCTCTGGATTGGCAACTACACTGGAAACACAGTTATTCGAGCCAAGAGGTTTCTTTTGCTGGTGTAGCTTATTGGAGCTACCCAAACAAAATCAGCTATACTAGAAAGAAAAAGAAATTTTCCCTCCCTTTGTAGCACTGCATTTACACCAGGGCTTTTTGTTGGCATAGCTCTCTTTCATGTAAGGATGATGTATTTGTTTTTTTGCACTCCTAGCTGAAATAATTGAGCTTGCAAAACTTCCTTGTATAGACTAACCCTAGCAGAAAAGGGGTCAGCTTGCTTCAGGAGCACTTCCAGGCATCAGTGAGAATTGCTGTTGTCTTGAGGTAGTACATTACATGTGTTTTCCTCCATTGTGAAAGATTTCACACCATGCAGAGAAAAAAAGCAATCCTAAAACCTCTGTTTTGTCCAGTCATTTTTGTTGATCCATTATACCTTGGTGTGTGTGTAGACCTTGTTCACAAATTGCCATAGCGTAAAGATTTGGGCATTGGTGAAACAAATACATGGGTTTTATTTGCAGTTATTCAGGCAGATGATGAAGTGTAGAAAGAGAATACCATAACCTGATGATTGTGCTTGTTTCAGTCTGTTAATTGGATAAGCCATGTAAAAAAATCAGGACCAATGTGTTGTTCTAAGGAGTGTTGTATCAATGTGTTTAAATTATACACTGCCATTCATTCTAAGCGGATTGTACAAGTAGGGTTTTTTAGTCCTTTTGGTGAAGTGGAAGTACTGCTGGGGAGAAATGCATTCGTGGTTGGTAAAGACATGTAATGGTTCACATCAGCAAGGGAAGAATAGCCATCTCTGGGACCTGTGTGTTTGGAGAAGGTGGTGTCACGTTGTGTAAGGGGCAAAAAGTACTACAGGAGGATACCATTAATAGTGACAAGCAGGCATGGTCCTAGGGTGAAAAGCCAGCATATAAACGGCAGTGTTTCTGGTCTGTGGAGAAAGAGTGTCCTTTCTGGGAAAGGTGTCAAGAAGTCACTTTCCCTGTAAGCTGGAGCCCTGGTTGGATGTCTTTTACCCAGTTGAATGACTTGATATGAGGGTTTTTGGCCAGTGAAAATGGTTGGCTCCAGTCGGAGTCCTCCTACCATCTCACAGGATGGTCCAGGTCATCATTCTTGTCCCTTCATTCCTCCTTTGCTTTTGTGTGACCAAGGAGCCCCATGAAGGCCACCGTGAGGGCTCTGAGCACCACCACCAGGACTCTCCATCGTGAGCACATCAAGCCTAGAAGCTATCGCCCAGCTTTGAAGCTGAGTGGTCAGCCTTTGTATACTGAGATGGAGTTATTTAGATAACATGCTACCAGATGGAAGAAGTTTATCTCCCCCTCCGCAGACATAGTTTCAGACTAACTAAATTACGCTCAGCATGGGTATTTAGGCTCCGTTCTGCAATGTAGCATTGCACCCCGAGGAATGGTGCCTCCCAGTTTGTTGTGATATTAATCTTGGAAGCAAAACAAAATCCTTTACAAAAGATCAATTTAGTGCATCTCCTTTGTCTTGGCAGAAGACAAATTTGAGCTGCAACATCTGTTTTTCTGAAGGGATAGTACTTTTCCACTCTTGATTTTCTCTGGCAGCTGCGTGCCACCTGAAATGCTGAAGTCAAGTACTTGTCAGTGGTACCCCTGACACTGAGCAGGATAATGGGTCTTAGAGATGAGCTTAATATTTCAAAGCCCTGGGCAGTTTTTAATTATCTTTGCCATTATTGCCCTTAGCCCACCAACGAGTGTGGATAAGCCATGGGGAGAAATACCGAATCATGCAAACACTTTCATTTAGCAGAAAAAAGCATTGTTAGAAGTAGTGGCTGAAAGAAGAATCCCAAAAAATTCGAATGGGAAATGAAACTTGAATGCTCAGTAGGGATGGGAATTAATCACAGGGGGGAAAATACCAAGGGAAGTGCTGGCTTTTCTCCATCTCTTGATGTTTCAGATGAAGATAAGTTGTTCTTCTGTAAGAGATGGAGAGATATATATTGGTCAAACATAAGCAATTGGCCTTGATTCAGGCACAACTGAGTGAAATTAAAAGCTTTTTTTGATATAGAGAAGCCAGACCAGGCTCTTCTTTGTAGAGCTTTAAGCTCTATAAATCCATGATGTTAACTATTTTCCCTACTTTATCTAAGGAAAAACCCAAACTGGCAGGTGATACAAGCTGCCCAAGGCCATATAAGAAATTAATGGCAGCATCAGGAATATAATTCAAGATTTCCTGGCTTTCTGCCCAGTTCTGTAGTCGTGCGGCCCTGAGAGAAGTTGATGCTGCAGGGGAGAGGCTGAACCTCTCACTGTCCACTCCTCCCCACTGCAGCCGGCTGCTGGGCCCCTGCTCGGGCAGCCTGCACCCCTTGCTTGGTGCTGCCATCATGGCTCAGCACCTCAGCATGAGTTTTCCATCAGCATTTAGGCACAGGATGTGCTTGTGCAGCTGTCTTGGCTCAGATGGCTGGAGCGGGGACCTCGGACTCTCCTTCATGCTGGACAGCATAGGCAGAGCTTCTCCTCACTGCGGGGTCACTGCCCAACATCCTCAGGGCACTCCTATGTTTGCCTACAGGAATTGGACGAACAAGCAAAGGTCACAGCCTGGATGAGGGGCTGCTGCTGGGGAAAGTGAAAGGGTGAAGGAAGGTCTCCCCATGCAGGTTCAGATATGGCCAAAGTGGAGTCACGATGCAAGAAAGGAAGAAGGAGCAGAGAGCAGCAGTGTTAAGAGCCCTGACCCTGTGTCAGCAAATCGGTTGAGTATATGCTTAAAAATGCATCCTGCTGAATCCCGTTAAACACACTCTTCATGCTACACAGGGGCTAAGGGATTAGCTGAACCAAGACTTGCGTAAATGGAAGGCTGTGCATCATTAAAGATATTATTTTTAAAAAGTTACCTATAATAGAGTAGATAAGATCAGCTATTTCCTCAGTTTATCTAGAAATAAAATATTTTTTTCCAAGAGAATATGATTCCAAACAGAAGAAAAAACCCACCAGGAAACAGTGTATCAGGAAATTAGACAGACAGTGTGGTTTTGTGTTTGTGAGCTGGTTTGACCCATTAATAGCAATTTGCCAGCCCAAATGTGTCTCAGTGCTGTCAGCCCTGATGACTCTCGTGTGGTGATGCTGCTGCCAGAAAGGTGTGTACTTGGGATGAGTGGGGACGGGACCCCATCAGAGAATAGCAAAAAGGTAAGCTGTACCCAAGGTTTACCCCTGTTTGGGCTCCAGGTCAGCATGGCCCCACAAACATTTAGCTTTCTTTGTACTACCTAAAAGCTTATGGGCACAAGCTCATGTCTTTTTTATGGAAGTTATTCATGCATATGTGAGAGTAGGTCTTACCTTAATATATTACCTTTGGATTTTTTAGGTTAAAAGTAATGTAAGATGTTATCGGATGGATCTCATCTCCTGTGTTGTGCTGGGACTGTGTTCATACAGAAAGGCAGCTTTTCTGTCCTGCTGGGGTGAGAGCCAATCCCAAATCCAAACAGGAATTTATATCTTTTTAAAACGGTTATATCAAGTCATGAACCTTTGAACAGGGTCCTTCAAAGGTTTCTTTCAAGCACTTTCTTTGAAATGCAATTCTCCCCTTCCCTTTTTCCTTGAAGTTTCTATTCCAGGGTACCTCTAATCTTCAGCAGCTGATAAGAGCAGTCAGAGGGGAATTGCTGGAGGGGATCTCTGAGCACACAGGCACCTGTAAGAGCAGCAGGTGTGACAACCCGGACTCCCATTCAGGGTTGGAAAGTCCTCGTCTCTCCCCCTTGCACAAAGGGCAGAAAAAGGCTTGCAGCTCTTAACCGGGTAAGGCAGGCTCCTGGTGCTCTCTCCTGCTCAGTCACCTCTATTGTCTGCCCCAAAACATCCAAATCCCTGGTGTAGGCTCCCAGATGATGACATTTTAGTAAGAGAGATCTGAGCGTTTTCTTGCTTTTTATACGATTCCTTAGGTGTGGAAGAAGGTCTCCTTCCTGAATGATGGGGAAGGTGAGCAGAGGTGTTGGGGGCTAGTGTGTGGTGGTGGAAGGGCTCAGCATTGCAAACTGGGCAGGAGGGAGGGCAGAAGGAGGATGTGAGTTCAGGAAGAGCCTGCTTGAACACGATCCCAGTCCCTTACACATTTAATGCTTTCTGCCTAACTCATTACTTAACTGCTAAGAGAAACTAGACCTGTGGAAGTGGAGGATTAATGATTCTTTGGGTTAATCCTGCAGATCCATGGAAATGTGTCTCCATGGCACTGCTGAGCTGCAGTGTCCCAGGCTGGAAGAGGGCAGCATATCCTCACAGGTCAGGAAATGTTGTCTTGGGCTGGAAGCTGCAAAATAAAATCACACAAAGAAGCTATTGAAGGCCTTTTTCTCAGTCCTTTGGAAAAAAAGTGACAGCTCTCTGTAAGCCAGTTATTCAGCAAGAGGGTGGTCAGGTGCCTTTTTTTTTGGTTTTTTTTTTTTAATTTAAAAATTAGGCAGAAAAATCCAGTGAGATACTGCCTGAAACTGCTGCAATGAAAATGGGGAGCTGGTTGCTTGTGGTATGCTGTGTTCACTCTGCAGCCTCTGTCAAGTCATTTTTCTTCTCCCTCCCATCCCTCCATGTAGTAATAGACCAGGCTGAAAGGGGGAGGCATACAATCATTTTATAAAATAATGAAACGGACACAACACTGTGACATAGATTTAATGAAATTCCATCAGACATGGAGTGAGGAGGGCTATGTGGCTGTGAACCTACCCAGCCACATGGTGGGAATGGTACTGTGGAAATCTGTGGCTGCCCAGGGACCACAGCATGAAGATCCCAAAACTTCAATGCTGGGGCGTTGCATTTTTGGCAGTCTGCTGCAGCAGTAGCCCGTGAAAAGCAGTGATGGGGATTGTTCCCTGCAGATGGATGGTGCTATGCTATGATGGCTCCAGCACCGCAGTCCATCTGTTATGCCCATCATTGTCTTCTGCTCCCACGAGTTCTTTGGGAGACAGCTCTCTCAGCCACAGCACTAATATATTCTGAGTTAAACCCCCTGCAGCATTTTGATGGAAGTTCCCTGGCTTGAATTCCCCATATTTTCGCTGGTGTGAGGTGGGGTAAGTCCTCCAAGAAGAGTCCAAAGAGACACAGCAGAAACCCACGGAGTGGGGACAGCTAGGGCATGAGAAGGCAGGCAGCTCTGAAATGAACTCTGCTACCAGAGACCTCACAACTTGGAGCTATTGCCTTTCTAAGTGGAAAACTATTAATTCAAGCAATAATTAATGTACCTGATAGAAGCGATTGTCCACCAGTCCTGGTAATGAAATATAAATGGAAATAGAAGTAGCATCAGCTGGGCAGGAGTATACATCCAAATCTAGACCTGAAAGCTCAGAACTTTTCAGGTTCAGGGAAGAGGCTTTACTCCAGTTGTATTTGAAAAATAAAACAAGCATCGGCTCACCTATAAGGGCTGCTGTTCACTTCATCTGCAAGCAAATGCTTTCCTAAGGAAAAAATTGGATTTTGCCACATCAGGAAAGGGAAATACCTACTGATTATGGATATCCTCAGAGGAACGTTGTGAGCACTGCTGCACTTTTCCTTGTGGCCCAGGGAAAAGGTCTTGCAGGTGGCTGTAGGACCAGGCACACTGAGCAAGGGCAGCAGGGCATTGCTTGAGCTGTGTATTGCTATGGGATGTGAAGGAGAGGGAAGTATGGCTTTACCTGCAGCCAGCCCAGCTGCGTCCTACCAAAGGGACTCCTCTTGTTTTAGGGAGAAGCGTGCTGAAATCACACCCTCGGTTTCAGTGGTGGAAAGTAAAGGAAAAACATCGTGTCATTTTTATGTTAGCGTTGTCGCTGTAAGTTGGATTTCCATTTGTTGACAGTTTATAAATTAAACTAGCCTTTTTCTAATTTTTCTCAAATTAGGATTTGCCAGACTGCTTGAAAAATGGCATGAACTTGTCTTGATTGTTTCTGTGTGAATCCACTGGAGCTCTCGATTGCTTGTTGGATGTCTGGAGACAAAAGAAAAGGAGTGGCTTGGAATGCAGGGAAGTCACATTACCCATTCTTGGGTGCCACTGAAGCTTGAAATGAATTGTATTATTTTATGAAAAAATATCTTATTATCCTTTACCCATCCCACGCCACACTTCCCCAGTTCTTGGTGGAATAACCAGACATGTCATGGGCCAAATAAGGGTCAATACATTACCTTTTCTTTCAAGCAGCATTGCCTCGACCCTGTTGTGTTCAGTGTTTTCATTTATTGCTCTTGCAGCTGAAACACATTCCAGATGTGATTTGCAAGGGCTCCCGCAAGGTCACAGCCAAGTGGAGGTGCTTTGGCTGGCCTGCGCTGACCCCAAGGTGTCCTAGGGTGGGGGGCCCCACTCCATGCTGCCGGGCTGGGCTGGGGGGCTGTCGCTGGAGATAAATCCAGACTTCTCCTTTGCTGAGAGGGGCTTCTCCATCTTTCAGAGAGAGAGGAATGCGGGGGTTTGCAGGTGTCTCTGCCATCACTTGGATCATTTCTTGATGAATGTACTAAAGGCAGAGGGTGGGTGAAAGGTGCCCTTCCCCAGAACAGCACAAGAAGGGAAATTTGGGCCTTGGGGAAGGGACAGCAGACAAGATAAATGAAGTCTGCAGTCCTGGGGGGAAACATTTACAAACTGTAGCATGGTTCTTGTGTTCCTGTGCGGGATTTTTTTTTTTTTCTTAGATGAATAAAAAAAAGTAAAGAAAGAAATTATTTCCTTGATGATATCATTCACCTCTCAATCCTTTAAGCTCGCCAGACCTAAGTAACGACACTGGTGTCTATTAAAAATAAATGGCTGTTTTTTCTGCTACTGTTCCCTCAGGACAAATTCAGGCTTAAAGCATAAAGACAACATAAATTCCCTTCTTCAACGTGAGCGTACTAATAGCCTGATTTTCAAAGGTCCAAGTGCAAGCAGGAGCGGGTACCACAGAAAATCCAGCTGCAAATTCCTGTTCCTAGAAACACTTACACAGATGCCATTTCATCCAGGCTCCTGGTATGCACAGAGCTGTCACACCCCTGACTCTTTGTGGGGCTGAGGTCTGATCCCTCAACGGCAGCAGCTTTAAAAGTAACACATATTTTGGCTTTGTTAACTGCTCAAGCTGCTGGGCGGATAAGCAGAGTCCTCTGCTACAGGTTGAAGTTTCTGAGACCTGCCTAGTTAGGCTTTTCTGCCCACGCTCGTCAGACAGGGCAGAGACGTGCTGAGTTGTGCAGGTTGTCAGCTTCTTCTCAGAGGACCTGCCAGAGAAACTAATTCTGTAGCTCTGGTATCCAAATGATGCAACGGGTTTGTAGGAAAACCAAGCACAGTGTGGCTAGTTAGGTATTTCAGATACCTTGAAGGACTTTTTCTTCCAAGAACTTGTCCACTTGCCCTTTGAACCCATGTAAATGTATTTTTTCCTACTATATCCTGTGGCAAGGAATCCCACTGCTTCCCTGTATGTTGTGTGCATAGGTGCCTCCTTTTGTCTGATCTGAATCTGCCACATGGAAGGCTCCTTCAATATTACTGTTTTCAAACTGGAAGGTGGTCGTAAGTTTCCAGGTTTTGGGCTAGTTCAAAAAATCTGGAATAAATTATGCAACTTAAGCTGTACCTGGAGACTTTTTTCTGATGGTCATGCTGCATCAAGCTTGGTGGGCTGAATGGAGGAATCCATGAGCAACTTGCGTGACCTACCAGTGTTCATACTCCCTAATACAGCTTTTATTTCTCTAGTCTCACAGCGATCTCCAACTGAAATAAACCTACAGTCCAAGAAGCAGCCCTGGTTGCTCTGAGTAATCCATCTCCAGAGTCCAGCATCAGGAGAACATCTTACTGCAGCTGATGACTGCGGACAAATCCTATGCAAATATCTGGCCGTTCCAATCCATTTTTTCTCTTTTACTTATGAAATGTCTTAATTCCCACAAAACTGCATTTTTCTTCTCTTTTTCCCAACCAGTCCTGACTTTGGTGCATTGAAACATGACACAAATACAGCACTGCAGTATTGGAGGTGGTTGCCCAGATGATTCCCCCTGTGCTGCACAGCTGAAGACTGTGGGCTTCTCCCTGGGAGACTCCTGATCTTTGCTGGCAGTCAGGGTTTTAACCTCCTGGGTCTTTTCCATCTCTGTCTCACCTCTCCCCTGCCCCTCAGGATTGCTCTCTGCAGCACATTTGCAAGTTCGCTGCACGGTGGAGAGTTGAAATGACCCAAGTGATTGGGAGTAGGGAACTGCTGTGGCCTCTCAGGAGTAAAATATGGCTTTGTGTCTGCAAAGAGGTTAAAGCTGCGCCCCAGCAAGAGCAACGGAAGGAAATGCCCTGTAGCTAAGTTTCATTTTAGTGTACAGTATGAGAACATGTGCAACCCATTACAATAAAGCTCTTGCTGGAAAATGCCTAACCTATGCACTGTAAAACCTAATTAAGGGATTCCTTAAAAAACAAAGTTACCAACCAGTATCAAGGAGTGGATAATGAGAGGCTGCTTTGTGTAATCCGACCCTTTATCTTTAGGCCTTCAGGGTGTCCATGGCCAGGGTCTGTCCTCTTGTTGTTGCTGAGGCCTTTATTGTAATAGTGGGCCCCTCCGGCGTAAGAACAGTTCAACCATCTCATGTAAAGTTGACCGGCTCCACTTGGTCTTCCTAATGGATACAGCTGCCAGTTCCTCAGACACATCAGCTCACTGTGACCTTGGGGATGGGGTTTCTGCAAGCATTGGAGACACAGCGGGCAGGCATCTGGGTCCAGCTCCACCAGGCACTGAAGGCAGCACTCAGCATACAGGTGACATACCTAGTCTTGGAGGGTGATGGAGGAGAATTGAATACGCTGGAGGCTGTCTTTCTCTGACACCTCCCCAGCCCAGACCCTGCTGCCTACTACTTTGTCAGCTGACATTAGCTTCTCCAGCATGAGTAGAAAGGATGCAAGACCCTTCCTCAGCACCCACGAGGGAGCAGCTCCCAGGGGACATCAGCTCTCAGCATCACGCTGGAATGGCAAAGTCCGGCCCTGAGCAGTTTCCCGGTTTAGCCGGCAATAGCTGTGCAGACCCCTTCCATGACATGTAGAGCATGTGCACCATCCCTGCAATCATGCAGAAACTATTGTTTACAGTTTCTCCAAAACTGTTTACATTTCTCCAAATGTGTAAACCAAATTAACTTTCCCCTGATGATGCATGGGTACTCGGTGTCATCAAGTCTCCATTTAATTTTGGTCTTTTTTTCAATGGGGCCAGCTCCAGTGCAATAACCACCTAATTCCCATGTGTCCTCATGTGGACAGATTCCATCTCAGCTGCTCTTCAGAGCCCCTGAGGGACTCTCTTCCTCCTCCACAAACCAGACAAAGCCACTTAGAGGAGTCTGGGGGGTTTGTATATGGTCTAACACATCCTCAAGCTCCATCTGAAGTAGACAGGTGTGATCTGACAAGCTGGAACTTACTTGGTACTTTATGGGTGGACACATGCCAGAGACTTGGTGCAGGCACCGAACAAGGGCAGCTTATTTTGCAGGCCAGGTAACCTGCAAACACTCTTCTTGCAATTAAGCTCACAACATTATAAAAAATATTTCCTGTTGTGGTCAAGGCCATTAACGAAGGGTCAAAACTAGAAGCTCCTTGTCTGTATGTAGGCAAAGCCAACAGGAGCAGAGGCTGAGCCCTCTGTTATCACTGTCTGCATCTCCCTGCTCCAGCCGAGCAGCTGAGTCTGAGCGCTGAGCTGAGTTTTACAATACCTGCAATTAGTCATTTTTATGGTGTGCTCATTTGCAATATTCTAGGTAAGGATCTGTCAGTGTTTCCATTATATACCCTTCTGTTTCCAGGGGTTTATAACCAGGCTATAAAAACACGCTGGGGCAAAGCTTGCCACATAAATTCTCAGCAGAAAACCTATTTTTGTTTTTGTTTTGTTTTGTTTTGTTTTTCTCTGTCACTTACAAATATGACTTTGAAATGTGCAGCAAATATAGAAAAATTCAGGTGGCTTCTTCAAGCATGTGTTTAACCAGATTTCAATTTAGCAAAGGCGTATTGCAAAGGAGATTAATTTCTGTGGCTTTTGGGTAGCCTAAAAATGAGAACTTTACCGTAGTTGAACTGAAAGACTGTCTGTAAACTAGCATCTGGATTTAGAGCTCTATTCACCACACAAGCCGTGCTGGAATCACTGACACTTGATAACTGTTGGAGGGCAGTTGCATTGCTCTGTGTTCAGTTCTGATAGTGCACATAGAGACTCAAATCCAAAGGCTATATCCAGTGCTTAAAATTTATACCTACACATCCTGGCAAGGGCTAAATTTTAGGTGAAATTAGGAGAGAAACAGAAGGCTTGGTAGATGAACAGAAGAATGGAGTTTCAGGAGGGATTTTGGTTGGATGAGGGTTTGACCATGTTGAAACGCCTACAGCGCTAATGATCTTCACTCATTTTCAGTGTGATTAGAAACAAAAATTCATGCTGTTGTTTAAAGTTTCCTGTTAAAAACAGGATATGGCACACTGCTGTTATTCTGTAAGAAACTGAATGCAAGGAGATTTATGACATAAAAGTATTAAATTGTACCCATCAGGCAACATAAGCAATTCTCTCACTCAGTGGTAGCACTGCTTTATAAAAAGCTGTCTCTGCTTCCAGCAGTTAGAGGTGGTTGAGCTACAGCATCTGGCCCCTTGTCACCGTGCTGGTGCTGTGCTGAAAAGTTGCTCTGGCACATCCAGCCAAGTGACAGGAGAGAAACCTCTGTTTGGGGCAGCTGTCCTGCTACCAGAGACTCTTTGCAGGGGAGACACCAAAGGACTAGTTGGTTTCAGGGACTCAAGATCAGTTAAGAACATCTTCTGTGTATCAAAGGCCAAGTATTGCAACCCTTTCCCTACGTAAAATATAAAGTACTGATTTATCTCCCTCAAGAGCAAGGGCTACAAAATCTGCTCCTCATCTTCTTTTGATGACTTTGCGGTATGTTTCTCTGATCCTCGGTCTGATCCTTTTAATTTCAAAAGCTTTAATCAAAACCTCTTAACAATACATTCACTTACTGGTTTTGCGGTTTACATTTAATTCTGATTGATTTTTTAAAAGGATGGTTGTATTAAGATGCTATGGCTTCTGTTTGAGTGATTCATTAATATATGCCTGGGATGGCACAACCCCAGTCAGACGGAAGCTTTGTGTTGACAGACCACTAAAATAATACCCTGTGTGTGACTTCCCAGGGAGTAAATAGAGCTTTTACCAGTGAGACCTTAAACCCGTATAGTGTCATGCAGGCGTGCTCATTTAAGGCCTGGAAACTCATAGGTATAACACAGAGCCATGTGTCAGACAGGGCTGTTGAACACTTGCTCAGTGTGTTTCTGCTGACAGCTTCAAGGTGGAGTTTGGGTTCCCCTCGTCTGGGCCGAAACGACATATCAATTTGTACGGGTGTGCAATTAAACTGGGGCGAGCTACTGCCAGATGAATTAAAATAATAGGATCTGTTTTTCAGGTTTAATGATGGGATTAGTGAGAACCACTTTTGCAGGAACGCTGCCTTGTCAGATGGAGGAGAGCGGCTGCATGTGATTGCATTTAACTGGGCTTTACTAGAGGCACTTGGCTGGTGTCTCTGGGAGCTGGGCTGCTTGCTGCCCTGAATATAAAAAATGTTGAGTAACTGTCTTATTTTTTATTAACTGAAATACGGATCTGATTGCAAAAGTCTGAACAATGCAGAAGATCAACAGGTTATGCAGTTTAAGATCACAGCTTCTTCCTTTTGCTGGGGCTCTACAGAGTCACAACATCTTGACAAACATTGAAGTCAATTGAAGCTGCATTATCTTTTCAAAATAGGCTTTTGGCATTTGTTTCTCTAGAATCAAAAATATTATTCATTTCCTCCAAGCTCCTCTCTTAAGCATCCTTGCCAAGAATCATGGCTAGCATGGAGAAGAAAGTAGATTTACTTAGGAAAAAAAGTAAGTCTTTGTTGTGGTTGATCTAAGCGCAACAATTTGATGACAAAGGAGGGGTTAACCTGGCTCCAAATTAATGTCACATTTAAACATGGAAATGAAACAGGTGGTAAACAATTTTTAAACAGGATAATAAAAATGATCATGAAAGTTTATTTTCTTTCAGCCTCATAATGATAGAAAAAGCTGTTTCAGGAACTGCAGGAGAGAATTTAGGGACTAGGTATATGTGAGCTAACCTATCTCTAGGTGCAGGCTTCTGCAGGGGCATATGCAAAATTGCAGGTGCCCGCCTGTGACCTAATGCATGTGCCACACCAGGTGCGTGCTCAGGTGCGAGGGTTTGTGCTGCAGATCGCTCATGGGGAGTTAGGGCAGCCGCTGAGTTGAGAGACAGGGATTAAAGCGTGCAGAGAGCTGGTAATGCTCCCCAAATGTGGCTGCTGGTGCACTGAGGGGCCATAAGTTATAAAGTTATGAAGGGCTGGATTTGTGCACCTGTGATATGAACCAGCGTGGGGCTGTATTTCACTCTTTGATACTAACAGAGTCTGGCCATAGCAGTGAGAGGCCGTGTGCTCAAAGCTGAGATGTTTGCGCCTTTTGTTTTCCTGCCCATCCCAGACAGCGGTGCGCCCAACGTGGGGAGCCCTGCGTGCCGCAGGTGCGGGGGAAGAGCCATGATATGGTGCACAAAGACATCTTGTCTTCCATTTACAGAAGAACTTTGTGGTGTGGTGTACTGATATAATGAAATATCTGTCACTCATGGTGCAACTGTTGCCTTTACAGAACCACTCGACTGTGGCCTTTTATCTCAGTTGGCTGGCTCTAGGGCTCTTTAAAACTCTCTTGCAAAGCAGAGTGCCATTTAAATCTGTCTCTGGGATAATGATGGGAGGAATAGTTCATACTTAAGGATTTCTAGCGATTTTGGAAGAGAAGAAACCCTTGAGTTACTCAGGAAAGTTTCTTTTTCCATTTTCTTTCTGCCTCTTAATCCAGATACTTACAAGTCTCTCAGCACTTTCGCACCTGAGTGCCCTTAACGTTCCTACACCCAGGCTGCTTGGACAAGTGAACACTGTGGCAAGAGGGCTTTGGTCATTCAAAAATCCATGGTGTTCATGAGGAACTGTCTGTTTCTGCCAAATGTAAGGTTGTTTTTTTTTTTTTTTAAGAAAAACCTATTTTCTTAAAAAAATTCTTTTACTTTGAAGAGAGAACTGAACATTTTTTACAAAAGGGTTAGAGACTCGAGGCGAGGAGACATTCCCTTTCAGCCATAGCTGAACAACAAACAATTTTTTAAAAACATTTCTGAATAGATGGTTTTATTTTCCAAATGCATTACTGCTATAAGTTTGTGTGAGAAAGGTTTTGGCTGGCTTGGAGCAGGGCAGATTTGGAAACTCCTCTCCAGGTGACTACTTTGAAGCCTCTTAAAAGTCCTGCAAAATGAGCCAATCTCAGCCCAAATCCCAGAATAACTTTGTCCACATCAGAAGTGATCAAAATCAGTGCTCTTGCTGGCTGTCCCTGAAGAAAAGTCCCAGACTAAATGAGCCATGAAAACTGAGGTCTTTCATCATGCTTCATCCAGCCAAGCATTGCACCATATTTTTTAGCAAAGCACTGGGGAAGTTTATTCTGGGTATATACAAAGTGCTTACATCTTCATAACTGTCCAGCCAGCCCCTTTCAGGGGGCCTAAATTCTCTATGTGGAAGAAAATAATTCCCTCCTGTACTATACCTAATGCCATTGACATGAAAGTTTGAGGGTACATTGCACACTGAAAGAAAATAAAAGGATGAAAAAGCTCTGAAAAGGTGTTTGTGTAGGATCTTCTCAGGAATTTCTGTCTTCACTACATGTATTCATGACTTGTCACTGCAAAATTATTCATCATGTCCCTGCTACAATACTGCTCTGCTGCAGATTCCCTTTTCCCCGAAGGAGTTTTCATCTCTTTTCAGCTAAATTGTTAAAATTAGTATTCACATAATATATCTATTAACTGGAACGGGCTTCCTTTTTTCTCCATCATTTTTAATGAAGATCCCTCCTGGTCCTTTGGTAGACCAACTTGCTGCCTTAGTGAAGTTAAAGAAAGCCTAAACTTCCTTGCTAAGCTCGTGTGTGGGAACCCAGATTGAAAGGAGCCACTTGACTGTATTTTGGATCCTCTTTCTTCCTCAAACATGAAATAGCTTACAGCTGGGGCTGCCCTGCTGCACAGACTGGCGCCGCTCCAGAAAAAGTATCAATGTGTAGCTGCACCCTGGAGTGGCACTGTGCCCTGTGCTCCGGTGCACCCTGTCTGGCTGTGCAATCTAGCCCAATTAGCAGCCCTTGCAGTCCAGAGAGCTGTCAGGTGGCTGACAGAAAAGCTTCAGGTGTAATAAAACATTAGTCTGGGAGAACATCATGCCAGTGCTGGTTTCCGCAAAAAAGTTCTTCTGAGGCTTTGGGAGAGGCAGTGAGAAGCCTCCCCCCAGCTGTCAGGTCCGGGAGGTGAGAACTGATGTCCTGTTTTCTTGGTGACAGGCGGGCGGCTCAAAAGAAGCGCTGGGTAGCACCAGGCAGCTGGAACGGCAATCGCGTGCTCCTGGTAGGAGCGAGACAATAAAACTTCCTCCCGTCTCCCAGGCTCTGCAGCTTTCTGATGTCAACAACAGCAGCAGAAGGCTACAGGCACGTTCC
Organism: Falco rusticolus; assembly: GCF_015220075.1. Lineage (NCBI taxonomy): Eukaryota > Metazoa > Chordata > Aves > Falconiformes > Falconidae > Falco > Falco rusticolus. The sequence continues at coordinate 5,892,763 of NC_051197.1, read as the reverse complement.
CGGCAGCTGATCATATTTATCAAGTTCATGTTCTTTGCCTTTTTTTTTTTTTCCTTTTTTTTTTTTTTTTTTCTTTTTCCTTAAATATCAAGGTCCGTGAGCCACAATATGGCCATGTTCCAACTCTGGCCCCTTTGAGCATAGAGAAATGTGTGCTGGGGGCTGGAGCAGGGACTTGCATTCTCCATGTGAGCCAAAGAACAAACAGCAGAGTCCTCCATGGGGACTGATTGTTGACATGTTTATGATGATGAAGTGGGGTAGAGCTCTCAAAGGAGGATGCTAGAAATGAAGAAGTAAAGTGTGGCACTGCTGAGGGCCTATATAATGCTGAATATTGTAGGAAACTGCAGTTTCTTCCTACTTGTGACTGCTTCACTGAGCAGTTAGAAAAGTCCCTTCCCAGCCGTACATCACACGTTCCCCATTTGGAGCTGTAGCTGTAACAACAACAACAACCCAGCAGGCGCCAGGAGTACGGAGTGATCAGGCTGAAGTTACAGGGTCTTTTGCCATAATTTATAGCCCTGCTCAAAAAGTGTGAAAGATACGACACTATGTGCCTGGAAATCCTACCCAGAGGACAGCTTACAAATGCTAAGTGGGTATTGGAATACCCCGGCTGACTGGGGCTTGCCATTTGGCTTGGGGTCACAGGCAAAAGCACTTCATCTTCCTCTGCGTGTGCACATGTGTGTCTGCATTGTGGGACAGTCCCTGGATCTGCTGCCCAAGGTCAAACCTCATACCTGGCATTTGAAGGATGAGGGAGCCAGGTTAAATTCTCCTTTGTGTTGATGCACATTCTTCTGTCTGCAGCAACCCTAATGGGCCACCCTTCATGGCTAGCTTTGCGGGCCATGCTTCCCCTGGGACCAAGCTGTTGCAGAGCACATGGCTTTGGTGGGAGCATCCATGCACATCCCACTGCCTGGCACCAGGGTGCTCAGTGCTGGCTCCTGGTTGCAGACCTAATTGGGGTCTGGGCACTTGTTGTAGTCTCTGCTCGCCTCTGCCTTGCACCATGCAAGGTCTCCACCTGAAGTGTATGCAGGGGAACAGAAGCTCTCTTTGATTTCCAGCTACACCCTTTGGGACTGTGAAAAGGGGATAAGCACAACTTCAGCCAGGCAAACAACTTCAGTTCAGGGAAAGTGAACCTCTCGGTAGCCAGGTCTGTCCAGAGAGAGTCAGCTGAGACAATGTCCAAGGTATGGTGGCTATAAGACTTCTGGATTAGCCTTGGTTTGTGTTTGCTCAACTCAAAAGATGAGAAGGGGAAAATTTGGGTCTATTTGGTCTTGCCTGTGTAGGCATGAGTTTAGAAAAGCAAGGGGCTTCTCCAAGAAACTCCGGTTCCTTCTGTTGAGTTACCCACAACCTGAGCAGCTCTAACCAGTGTGTAAGCTCTGATCCTCAGCCTGCTCAGCACCACAATAGCTGCTTGAAAGCAAAACAGAAATGCATGTTCACAGGCCGTTGTTTTGCAAGGTCACTGGAGCTGTTATCTTTCATGAATCCTGCTGACTGACTCTGAGCACACCTTGTCTGGGGGCAGAACAGCTTTCACCCTGAAGAAAAAAAAAAGAAAACATCTTTTTCAGACAATATTTCAGTGTCTTAACCTGCTGTGGGTTTCCCTCTGGGCCTCTTGAATCTATGAGGTGGAGCTGATGGCTTTGCCTTGGTCTGAATTCCGCTGCTACTGTGCTGGGGGTTGTGTGTCCCTTGCTGGGATGATAGGCTTTAGACAGATGCTTTTGCTCCAAAAGATAGGGTTGTGTGGGTTTTTTTTTCCCAGAAAACATGTTTCTGGGCTTTTTCTCCCTAGTAGAAAATTTATCTTCTCAACAATTAAATTGAATTGTCTGTGGGAAAGGGATTGTTGGGGGAGGTGGTGGTATCTCTCAAAATCACCACTACAGGCGGACTTTTAGTACATCACAGGGTGATGCATTTTCCCCAGAAAGCAGTATAAGCTTTGGCCTTTTATCCTCGTTGTAGTGTGGTGGCACCTGTATTTCTTTATCTCTGTTTTGTTCCACTGAGGTGTTACTCTTAATTGATAAGATCAAGTCTGTCTTGCTGGAAGCCACTATGTTTGCATTACCACTTCCTATCTACCAGCTTCTGGCCCCACTGCAGGGCTCCTGATTTTCCCATTTCTGGCTTCTTCTGTCTCTTGAATATTCCTGAGACATATTGACTCAAGGCTCAACCTCATGTCCCAACCCCCTATCTGATATCACCAACTGTCACGTCCTGTCTTTTTAGACCAGCTCTCTTTCCAGACATGTGCATGGGAAGCACCGCCTGAAAAGCCGTAACAAGCTCACTGTTTTCCTCCTTTCCTGTGCTTTTTGCAGCATCTCCATTTTTATGATTCTCTCTGAACTGTAGCATTTCTCCTAGATCTTTTATGTACGTCTTAGGGGATTTAGACCTGGATTATTTCAGTGATTCCTTCACCTTTTAAGAAGCATGACTGCTGAGAGCTCTGGACCCTCTGTTTATAGTCCTGTCAAGCTGAAAACCTCACACACCTGCCTGTATGAATGAATTTTTCAGCTGTATTTCCATGCCATCGATGGCCCTCTCTGAGTCCCAGAGGTACACAAGTGTCATTTGCCACGTGTCCGACATCTTGCAGGAGTGTGATGCAAGGGGGAATGCAGACCTCCCACGGGGTGGCAAAGGGTGTTTTGGCATATCCATGTATCAGGCCAAGAGTCTATAAATCGAGGAGCAGGGCTGCAGGATGTCTGTCTGGCTTTGTTTCCTCTGAACCTACTGGTGCTGGTGGCTCCATGCTACTCTCTGCATGTTTTACATTTCAGACCTGATTTTCTAGAAGAAAGTCACCAAACAGAAAATCTGACAGACAAACCACAGAGAACATCTGATCTGATCAGCAAATACGTAAGCCTGTTAGCGAATGTAGGCACGGCAAGGGCTAGCATTAATGGAGAACATATTTGTTATTAAATCTCATCCACATAAACCAATCTGAAACAGATGTGAATGTTAGTGATATTAATAAGTGGGCAAACTCCAGGGATCCTGAAGGTACTGCTGCACAGGGGGAGAAGGGCAAAGACACATCTTTGCTATCACATTGATTTTATAAGGAAGGACTATATTTTTACACTGTACCTTGCTTTGCATTCCTTGTTGGGACTGAAAAGTGCAGCACATGGAATATGGAGAGAGGCGTGCCAGATTAGAGCAAGGACAGCTGCCTTTGGGACAGGAAAGGTGATGGCGGCTGGTAGTAGAGTTAGGCTGAAAGAAAGCAAGATTCTCTGCCCCTCCATCTGAGTGAGCTGGGCTTGATGGAGTGGTCCTAAGCAGTCCTGCCATGGCCGGGAGCATGAAAGGCTAAAGCATGCCCAGGGAAGATGGAGATGCAGAGATGTAAGAGGTATTGATCGGGTATGAAAAGGGTTTTCAAAGCAATTTTCCTCTGTCAAATTTCACAAGATTTTTCACTACCTGCAGATTTCCAGGAGAACTCTAGACCTTTGCAAGACAAAGTTGCTAGGATTTTTTTTTGAATTGCAAGCCCCTGTGTTTTCGCTAGCCATCTTCTCTGAAACAGTTGAACCTTTTTTTTTTTTTGTTGATGGCTAAAAAAAAAGAAGGCATAACAAAAAATTCAGCCCAAGGCAGACACTTGGCATGGAAAATTGCAGCCCGAGTGGTTTAAGTTTAATAAAGTTATTAGCAATTGAAAACAGGGCTTTATAATTGGAAATGTTTGGCAAGCTTAATAATAGGCTGTGCTACCAGCCCTGCCTCTTAGATGTATAAGGATGCGCATATACCCGACACAAAGGCATGCGTTTGTGTTAAGATGCTTCTGGCTGGAAGCATGCATGAATGCAATGGTACACCGATATCCTGTGTTTCCAAGACACCACTTTTAATTCACCTCTTTCTTCTCAACCTTAATTCCTCAAGTTTTGGTTGTCCTTCCTCCTCCAATTGTAATTAAAACCAGACTGCAAATGCTTCTTGTCCTCACTAGAACAAAACACTGGCTCTTCTCATGCTCTGAGAATTATTATTAAGAGAATTCACAATGGCTGTGGGGTGGCACAAAGCCAGCTTCCCGGGTGCTGGGAAAGTAACATAGATGCTTCGTACCTCTACTTTCTTCTTGCACATTGGAGTGGGAGTGGGGTTGGCCTGTTTTCAGTCTCTGTGCCCTTTGCATGACTGCATCTCATTGGGTGGAGGTGGCAGCTTTTTGGGTGGCTCACCTGATGGGATGGCACCTACCTGGGGTAAGAAGTGTCCTTGCTGGGCTGAGTCGGCCAGCCAGGCTGCTGTTGGCCTTCATTAGGGCTCTCTGTGGTGTTTGCTGCTGCTCCATCAGGCGTCCCAATAAAGTTTAAACTCTCGATTACTACAAGCCCCAGTGCAGCCAGGAAACGACGTCAAGTTGAGTCATCATACTGTTTGAATTACACCAATATGAAAATACATGAAAGCCACAGGGAGCCAGCATTTTCCCTTCTGTATAAAATGGGGTTATGACCATATTAAAAAAACACAACAAAACCTACCAGCTTTTAACAGGAGATGGTGGAACAGAGGACTTAAGTGATGCCGAAAAAGCCAAGCATGAAAATAATTACATTTGAAACAAGGCCCTGCTCTTTCTTCTGCTCAGCCTCCTTGTGACCCCTACCTCTGTCCCCTTTACATCTCCTCCACTGCCTTTCATTTTGGAGAGGGGAGAAGAGCAGCCCTGGGCTGGGGCTGCTGAGTGGCAATCCAGTGCTGTGGGGGTTGACAGGCAGGGAAGGGAGGCACGGGTCTCAGCACTGCAAGGCACGAGAAATGCAAGCCATGGCAGCTGGCTAGATCAGAGACCCTGTTTCTGTTTTGTCATTGTGCATTTGAATGGTGCCAGTTTGGGGGGTCTTTGTACCTGGTTTTCAACCCAAATGTGGTGAGGTCTCTTTTTGCACAGAATTTGTGTGAGCCATGGCAAGGGCTGGTCGCTGGAGGTGCCTGAGTGTGGGTGGGATGCTTGGCATCTCCCCAGGGTGCACTGAGTAGCCCTGCTCTATTCAGAAAACTGCTTTGCTTTGACCCAGCAAGCTGTGGTCATTCTCAGAAGGAAAGCAAAGCTGGCGTTCAGGTAGCAAAAAAGTGCCTGGAAATGAGACTACTCTCCAGTCCTCCAGGTTTTTACAAGGGAGAAAACATCACCATTTTACCAAACTCTCTTGTAAGCTACAGAGCCGTTTCTCTGATACAAAAAAGGAACATTTTCAAAACAGCACAGAGCAGATCTCTAGCACTTTACACCTGGGCAGCACAAACCCTCTTTCTTTCCCCTGGTGGCATCATAAAGCAATGAGATGAAAGAGAAGCCTTCACCCTGCTCTGTGAGACTGTCAGACCCTGAAGAGACCATTCCTGCCCTGGTGAGCTAACAGTGGGGCGGGTGGAGGCCAAGGGGAAGAAGGCTTGATTTGCCTTCCAATTTTACAAGCAAAGAGGAAACCAGGACATCCTGATGTCTTCTTTCAGGACCACAGAAGGTGCCACCTGCAAGGCTGGACTTCACCATCCTCGGTGTGCCAGTGAGCAAAGTTCACTGAAGGACAAGCATCGTGTCCTTCTCAAACACTTTGCTAAGTTCTCTATTGACTTCCAGTTAGACCTCATTGTTACTAAATCTGAACCGACTCATGCGTTCAGATGCTGCTGAAATCCCCTGAGAGTCTTCTTATTTCTTCTTCAGAAGCAGAGAAGCTTGTGCGCTGAGGCTTATACTGGATATTAATCATTTGTTTTTAACTCTGTCTGCAAGGCTCTGATATGCTTACACCTCTGGATCTAAGGCAAACAAGCCCTACTGAAAACCGAAGCGAAGCCTTCATCCCTTTCAGGCTTCTTGTTTATTTCAGTGTTACGAATGGTATTTGCATGCTTTTTAATCATCTTAGCTCAAGGAGTTTGAGGCCTTTGCTGTTAGTAATTTTGATATATTGCTACCATACTACACACCATAAGTATTTCTACTTTCTTACCTCCACATATGTGTGCAGTCAGGAACAATTACTAATGTCAATCGTGTCTGCTTGCTAGCTTGCTTTTTTTTCCCTGTTGGTCGTGCTGTAAATCATTTTCACATTTACAACATGAAGAAGGCGCTCTGAGCAATCATTCTTGTGGTCAACAAACTGTTACTGCTTCTCAAGTGTCATGGGTCACTACTTAATTACTGGATTTCACTCCCAGTTAAAACCATTAATCTTGTCTCCACCACCTTTCTCTGGGCCTCTCAGTCCAGTATGTTTTATGTTAGGCACATACGACTCAAAGTGCTGGGGTTTTTCACAGCGGCAGGGGATTTCTGGGCTTGATAAGCAAAATCATCCAACAGAGGCTTTCTTTGGACCGAGTTGCTATTAGTTGAGCCCTTCTGCAGAGAGCTGAGTTTTTCAAACAGATGCAGAGATACTGAATACGGCAAAAAAAATGTAATAGGGAAGTTCACCAGTAGTGCTGAGCTTGCACAAGCGATGCCACCTCAGCTGCAGGAATTCCCCAAGCTTCATCCTGCCAGAGGGTTATTGCTGCCTCCTGCATGCTTGGCAGCTGCTCTCAGCTGCTGCCTGAGACCAGGATGGGTATGAGCACAACAGGGAAAGGCAGGATAGCCCAGAAAGCAGACATTAATTTATGAGTCCTAAAAGTTCATCAGGAGTTGAACTCACCTATGAAAGATTACACGTGCCTTTAAGAGGGTTGGCTTCTGCTCTCACTTACTCTGCCCTCGAGCAGGGTGGAAGATCACAGCCGGTGTGGATGGCAGGGCAGCATCCAACTCTTCCCCATCTGTTACTTGCATCGATAGGAATTCATAGGTGTTATATTAGACAGAGAAAGGCTCCCCTGTTGTTCCTTACATGAAATTGCAGCGAAAACATTTTTAGAATTACAAGCACAAAAATGGAACATAAGGGCTACAGAATTCTAACAAAGCTTGTTTCATAGGCCACATCCACAGTGTGTTCATACAAAATGCCACGTGAATCACACTTAATTTACTACAGAATATATTTTGCTATTTCAGCAAAAAAAAAGAAAAAAGAAAAAAAGAAAAAAAGAAAAAAAAAAAAGAAAGCCTGTGGAGGACAAGAGCTTTGCTGCATGTTAGCTGTAAAAGTTCCACAAATGTGGAATCTATTAAAACCATTATTTGTTTATGATGTGAAAGTGATTAGTCTGTTCCAAAAACAAAAACATGAAAACTCTAAATGCTGGGACTTTTCAGAAGAATAGCCACTGATACTTGATTATAATAATTTATATAATACAACTCTTTTTCTATTATAATATATAATTACTGTAGCACTCAGTTGCCTTAGCCAAAATGGGGGTCCTCTTGCACATTCATATAGAAAACACATTCCCTGCCCTGATGAGAGCTGGATGATTATGCCAGTTTTGAAGATGGGAAACTGAGATAAACAGTCAGCATTGCTTGCCCAAAGTCATGGTGAAGGGGTGGCACAGCAGCTCGGGTGCCTCAGCTCAGCTCTCACCTGGAGCTGCATGGCTGGGCTGGTGAAGTCAGAACATTTCAGTTTGAGCACGGGGACGTCCATGTGGCCCCAATTACAGACCCAGGGCCTTGGTTTCACTTCCTGGACTGGATACAATAACAGGATGCTGGGATATTTAGGCTGCGTTCACTGCAGGGAATGTTTTTTCTTTAAAAGCAGAAAAAAGGTCTGTCTCCCCCTAAGATGTCAAATCATGGAAAGATGGGGATTTGGACTTGTTCTGTATGTAGAAATCTTGCCCAGCTTTGGCTTCTTACTACCTCCTTTCATAACGTTGCTTACTTTTGATTTTAACATCTTGCTAGTGTTAATGTACTCCATGGCTTTTGGGGAGGACCGTATGTTTGCTGTCACCCTCCCTTACTGATACTCACCTGGATGTTTGGACAGCTTCATGAACCTGCCTACCTGCAGACATGGAGCCTCAGTGTATTCCCTGCTGCTGGGACCTCTCATGAACCATTTGCAGGGCTTCTAGAAACCAGGTCTGCAATGCCTCCTGCTTCCCAGCCTGCTCATCCTTTCCACATGCTGCATGTCCTACCCCAGAGCTGCTTCTCAGCTGTGAAGAATGGGGCATTTCTAACAGACAGAGCGTATACACCTGATGCCTGGGGTTCAGGTGGCTGTGCAAATGCCATCAGTGAAAGCTGGTATCAGTGGGAGGAGGTTCTGGTCCTTCACTGATGGGCTGATGATCAAAACTATCTTTAAGTTTAGCAGCCTGTTAGAGCTTTTGCCTTATTAATCCCAAGCAGAGCATGAGGCTCTTTAAGGTTTTCTGGCCTATGTATTTTAAGCCTATTGCTTCATTTAAACCACAATTGATCTGAGGTACAAAAATTCATCAGTCATCTTTCATTACCCAGGAAGAGCAATTGTGGCTGACTACTGTTTCCTCTGCCTCAGTGATTTGCCTGCTTATTTTAATGTATTGGTCGTTAAGGGTGTTGGACTCAAGAAGTACAGCATTCACTTGGTGTCAGCCTGGGAGGGAGGCCTTTCCTCTCGTATGGAGGTCTGTTTTGGAGAAGAGAGAATTAACAAAGCAAGGGCAAAACACTTCATTTTGGGAAATTTTAGTATTTAAATTAGACTGAGTACTGAGCTGTTGCAAAGTAGTTAGCAAGCCAGGCCACTGCTATCTTAGAGAACGAAATCCCATAAACATTCACTAACTGCAAGCTCCACCCTGAAATCAGTTAAGGGCTGTTTGCCTGTGTGTCCATTGTGCAAGGCTGTCACTGAAACTTCTAATTTTTTACAGCCCAAATTTCCCCTCAGCCCATTCATATCCCCGTGCTCCAATGCTGTTTTTTAGCTTATGCACTCTTCTCATTTTCTGTCACTGGAGAAGTGTGAAGACTGCAGATCAGGGGTGTCTTTGCTCTCCTTGTAAGCAAGCCATCCTTTTCCGGCTTCTGTTCCTGAAAGTGCTTCCCTCTTCTGCTGATCCCAGAGCTTTTCCTTTCATATGTTGCCCTGTGGATTTACCTCTCTTACATACAACTGGACACAGCACTGCAGTATAATAGTGTTATCAGTTCCCTCTGCCCACTGGAAGTATTAGCCAGTGCTCCCAGGTCTTTCCACTTAAGTGAGGTTACATGATATGTTGCCTCACACCTTGTGCCACAAATTTCTGTGCCTTTGCTGTGACTTCTTATCTCGAGATCATCCAGTTTGTGTTAACCTTCTTGGTTTCCTTTCTCTTTAGAGTATCTCTGACATTGGAGTCACCAGCTAGTTTCATTAGCACATTTCTTACATTACGTGCCACGGTCATTAATGAGAATACCCAGCAAGATTCCCAAGACCCAGCACTGAAGAGCTCCATAAGTAATTCCCTTTAGCTGAAGAATTTCCTTTTCACATAATGTGTTTCCTTTCATACAAATCAACACTTTATGTACTTTTCAGATCTTGTACAAATTCCTATATTTTACTGTAAAGAGCCCTTTTCCATGTGGCCCCTATGACATACTTTACTGAAGTCCAGATCAGTTGGATTCACTGTATGTCCTCTAGGAAATGTCTAGCAAAGAAACCAGATGAAATTAATAACTGTCTTCTTTGGCAAATCCCAAAGTTGTACTCTATCCCAGTTCCTATATATGCTTATATCTTTAATTACGCCTTCCTTCGACTGCTGTTTTAAAGCCTTGTGTCGCTATTAAAAATGGTTAATGGCAACTGATTTTACCTGCAGCTTTAAAGCAAGTTATTTATCATCTTTGTCCAAAAGTGAATCTTGGTGTCCAGGATGCAGCTGACACTTTTCTGGAGTGGAGTTTCCAAGCGGGTCAGAGAGTAGGTTACCTGCCTCATTGGATCCTGCCCACGACGAGGAGAACCGGGAGGTCTCCAAAGGCATCTAGACATCGCAGAGTCGGGTGCTAGCATTCAAAGTGGGACCTTGGGCCACAGAAGGCTTTAGAAAAGCTGTCATTCACCTAGTGGTTCTCAGTCAAAGCATGGTGTGTGGGTCATGTTTCTCTGTGGCATTTTGTGACCAGATGGGAAAAGGAGGACTTTTATTTCTCCCTTTCCCCACTTGCCCATCATATGGTAACGAATTGGAGTTGGTTTATGCATTTGCTTCCTAAATTATTGTTCTTTAAATAGAGTTACTGTTGAGTGGATGTGAAAAAGGGGAATTTATTGTCATGCTTTTGCTCCTGCTTGGAAACACAAGTTTTGGCTTGTAGACACAAATGTTCAAACTGAGGCACGTGCACACAGCTTTATATAAAACATGTGAAACACCTGCCTGTGTTTCAAATGAAAGAAATGCGTAGTTTGTCCAATCTGGAAAATACCCACAAAAAGAGAGGAGGGGGGGATAATATGGGTAAAGAACAAAATGAATCTAAATATACTGGTCAGAAATGGGAATCTGGCAGGTGGAAACCTGAATGCAACAGAAGGGAAATGTGAACCTACATGGAGGATGCAACAGGAGGATAATTAATGGATCCAACAGGAAGGTTTCAGCTTGATCTGGGAAAGCAAGCAAGGAGAAGAAAAGGGAGAAATTTGGATTTTTACTAAGAGAAGAAAATTCTTCCCAAAGAGTCTGGCATGGAAAAAGGTCTGGAACGGATGAGATTCTGGATCTCCAAGTGGAGGAATGTATGAAATGAGTCAAGAGGGAGAGAGAGATTTAAGGAAGAGGAAGATTTACTTCTGTATCACAGATGGGGGAAGAGATAGCAAAAGAAGTTCTTAATACCTTGGAAGGTTTGAGGCTAACAGGAAAAAATTTTCTTGATTTAAAAAACAGGATCTAAATGTGAAGTGCTTCTTTTTACTTTGCCCATAGAGAGATCCTGTACTATTTTTGCTAGAAGTTTCTGTAAGAAGGAGTGGGTGACTGGTCCTACTGGTAATGCAGATCCTGAACACCAGTACACGTGGGTGAATATCTCCTCTGCACAGCTAAGGATCTGTCTGCCCTGTTAGCCTTAAAAAGATGTTGATGCTGACCAGCTACTAATTTCAAGGGAGGCAGATTCAAGGACCTAATACCTAGACTGACTTGACTCTCAAGGCATGTGTGTGACCATCTCCTGGGCACCACCATCCAGGGAGCTAATTCAAGCCTTCATATATAAATGCTTTTATATTTGTGGAAATGTTATGATTTTAATGTAGATTGTGCTCTAGAAATACTTAACGTAGAAAAGAAAGTGGACTGTCTTAAGGATGATGCAAGCTGGTGGCTGAAAGCATTAGAACTCTACTCAGAACAGCCACATCCAGGTCTGGATCTACTCAAAGAATCCCAAATCTACCCCAGGTTGGGCTGGTGATAGCAGAGGGATCCTGAGTGCCTGGAAAGCAGCTCTTGGGTCCCCTCCACAGCCTTTCCCAGCTTTATCCTCCATTACAGATATTAAAGGTAATCAGTCTTCTTGCACGGCACTGTGCACATAGGTGACAGATTTTCTAGAACATACAGCATGTAGTTAAATTGCACCCAGATCCAAATAACAGTACACAGTTCATACTGGGGTAAAAGACTCACAATGCTATTTACCATATAGCCTCTGTGTGAGGCTTCTGCGGTAGACCCAAAAAACAGCCACAGGGGCCAGGCCCTTAAAGCATTGCTTGTTTTTCTCTCTGCTCTTTGTTTTGCTGTCACAGGGTTTATTGCAGCCGGGCTGATGCAGTGACCAGTGCTGAATGTACCATGCATACATGGTATCCTAATTTTTAATATAATTTTAGTTCAGCTGTGCCCATGTGGGGTTAACTTTCTGCTAATATCCAAGTGCTAATTTTACTGCTTTGGAAGCCTGATGAATGTTAATTTCAAGGTCATGCAGCTACATTTGGAAACAAAATTTAAAAGCTGACAAGGTAAGTATGTAGTTTGGAAATAACTTGGCAGCTTCCCCAACCCAAACACAACATGGATGCTTTGACCAGTCACAACTACGTGACAAAGCTCTCTGATGTGAAGGGCAAAATCACACACGTTGCATTCAGAGCAACCTTCATGAACGTACCACGAGTGGGAGGGAAGGTGAAAGGAGGCCCGTAAATCACGTTTTTCAGTACCCACTCAGCGCTACTGCAGAGGAAAGCGAGAGCTCGTTTTTGGGGCTCAGCCTGCAGCCATGCCTTTTGTCTCCTCTGCCTGCAGCAGGGCTGTTGGGAGGGGGTCTGCAGTGCTGCCTCGGAAGAAGCCTGGTGGAGTGTTTAGCTGAGGGCTGAGTTTGACAGGTCTTCTAGGAAGAGCCACAGTAAAGGGCTGGGTTGACCCGTGACATTACTTGTACCTGTCTTCCCTGTTCTTGGCTCCTTTGATTCTTCCTTAACCTGTGTGTAACCTCCCTGGAAACCTGATGTGGGGAAGCATGGGGGTAAGAGCGCTGTGCTCCTAACCTGATAGCATCGGCTCGGGTTGGACGGGAGGGTGATGCTGCATTCATCCAGGGGAGATAGTGAAAACAGGCTTTTCTCTGAGCTTGCGTTACAAACATGTGGAGAGGAAGGCTGAGCCAGACCTTAGCACATGGGAAACTGCAAGACTCGATTTCAGCCTCCTCCCTGGGGACAGACATCCCCCTTGACCTTGGGTAGGGTGCTTTGTCCCACTCCATGCCTCAGTTTCCCCAAGTGAAATGAGACAACCATCTTATCTCCCAGCACTTTTGACCAATGAGGGCTAGATGTGTTGAAAAGCATCTTAATAAATGGGTGGTGCTACAGTTTCTTCCTATAATTTTAATCTGTAAAGATTTCCATTTCCTTTCTAGCTTGTCAGACTTGTGAAGGTAGCCATGGCAGCATAAACAGTCACTGAAAAGGCAATTTCTAGTAAAAAAGAAGACCGACTTTTTTTTTTTTCCTTTAAAAATGAGTAAACTGAAAAGGGTGGTAGATCTTTTAGGCAAAGCTGGAGGTGTGGCTTGCCTTGGCCTCTGGTGTTTGGCAGGCAGAAAAGTGTCCTTCAGCACATCTGAGCTGCCCAGATCATTGTTTTGGATGTGCCTTGCATGTTCAGGTACAAATAGCGAGTGGTGTCAGACTGGGAGAGCCTGAAGATGCGTCAGTGTGAAGCACTGAATTCTCCGAGCGGCTTCAGCCTCCCAGCCGTAGGGAGGGAGCTTGGCTACCGTGTCCTCCGTTGCCTCCTCTGCAGGAGCACAAAATATGGAATTTAAAAAAACTGAGAAGGGTGGTGCAAAGCCTCTCCCTCAGTGCAGTTCCACAGCATCAGACTGAATGAATGATGTGTATCCGCATCTGTGGTGCATTTGTGGGATTGAAGCAGGTTCCCTGGGGTGTGTCCATTTCGTTCCAAACAGTTCATAAATCTAGTAATTACTAACAAAGGATATTCTGTTAAATGCAAATAATATCTGAAATATAATCTCCATAAATGTGGATCATTTAGCCATTAATTTTATAGATTGTTGAAGTAATTAACAGTGCATAAAGAGGACTTCCTCCCATGCAAGTGTGATCTTTGGCTGAATGGACCTTTGTAGCGATCTCTAAGACAGTGTCGCAGAGTGTAACTGGAATTTCATCTTGACTTTGTTTCCTTATTTTGGTATTTTAAAGTGTTTCTATAATTATTTTTTTTAGTGTGCTGGATTTTAGTGGTTTGAACTGTTTGGTTTTATGGGTCAGTATGAATCATACTGAAATTCATAAATTAGAGTCCTTCTTTAGGTAAATTATTTAAATACTCAAATATATGAACAAACACTGTCTTACACAGAAAGACTGTCACGTTATCTATAGCTGGACAGAATCTGCAGCATGATCAGGGTATGTTTTGAGGTGTTTTCCACTTCATTTGGTTTGTTCCCTCTCCTCAAACACACATTTTTATTTTGGTTGTGTGCATGCCCAGTCAGTAGCTAAAAGCTGTGTCACACTGCAGCAGAAATTAAGATCTCCATTTATTCTTGCTGTCTAAAAGTTATATTCTCCCAGTGGGATATTGTCCAAGAATAGAACATCCTCTCCTACATTGCTGCTACTGTTTGATCTCTCTCCTTCACCTGTAGGCTCTCCTACCATTTGTATTTACACAGCCCTTTTGCAATTTCATAACCATCTGTGGATGAAAACCCCTTCTGCCTTTCTTCTTGGAGATCTTGGTCCTTCTACTGCCAAGAAAAAGTTTTACTTGGAGAGTGTGGGCAAGATGACAGTGACAGAAAAGGCAGCGCAAGCAAACAAGGTTAATGCAGCCACTTCAGTGGGCATATCTTTACTCTCCCCCGACAGTGCAGAGAGAAAGTGATGCTCTAAGCAGGCCAGAGATGGGCAGAACTGCAGACTCTATCGTTTTTCCTTCCTGTTGAAGGAGGAATAAAGACAAAGGACAAAGCTGGACTGAGGTTTCTACTCTCTCAAAACAGCATGAACCTCTCAAAAGACAGAGAAGCCTCTAGCTGTGGATTTCATATGGCCATGACTAGATTTTCTTGCAGTGCAGATGTTGCTGCTGTCATGTGTCCATCCAAGAAGCACACACTTAGAACCAGTTGGTGAGACCAGAAGCTGCGTGGGTAGATCTACACATCAGAGCTGTCACTTGGTTTTGCTGGAATATTCAGGAAAGAGTAAAAACCCCAGCTCCCTCTGCCATTAATGGCTGCTTCCCTGTCAGGATGAGCTCTTTTCATCTACTTTGGATTCCTGTTGCAAAGAGTTCTTCAGAAACACAACAGATTTTCAGACATGCTTTTCTCCTTTATCCAAATAAATTTGAATCCTTTAGTTCCCAAGTTGTCCTTGCAGTGTCAACATCTGTTTTGGTAAAGATTTTTTTTAATAGGTAGCTAGAGCTCAAAGTCTTGGCTGTCATAATATCCTTGCCCTTAAAGAAATTAAGGGGTGTCCATTTGGCATTTATTACAACAGCTCTTCCTTCCTTATGTGAAGGAAATGATATCTTATTTCTCTCATTAGAGTAAAATATAACCCTTTTAATGTGTTGGTGTACCATTGCATAAATTATGAGGACTTCTCTCTGTTTGTATGGATTGCAGACTTTTCAAAACTGGAGTGCAGAGATGCTGGGCTGTGAAAATAAAAAGCAGATGTCTTTCTCCCGCTCTCTCAGGAGGTTAAAGCTTATCAAGATATTTTAACTCTTGAGATCCTGTGACAGGCAACATATATTGAACAGAGGGAACTGGCATTCTAAGGTGCAAGACGGGGCATCCAGTTAATCCTGGTTTGCTCTTGTGATTTGTTGTGGGGAGAAACTGCGTGCAACAAATACGTAAGTTTTACCATTGTTGGGTTTTCTTTCATGTAAGTGAAGGGAAAAGGTGGCCTATAATTACCTATCCGGCTATGACGTTGTCCCTTTCTGAAGTCCCATGGCAGACATTCCCATGGAATGGCTTGCTTAGTTTGCTTGTCAATGTGAAGTATACTTCCTCCTCTGCACCCATCGTCATGTGGCGGCTTTTTTATATCACCCATTGCATCTAAGCAAGTAGCAGGAATCTCTCCATGCAAATGCTGAAACACTTGGGCTGCACAGGGAAGCTGAACATGGAAAGAAAAACAGAAATCTAAACAGTCTTTACCTTACTCATAACCTCTGTGCAGAGGAGCAGGTGACACAAAGCCATCTGTGCCACGTTTGGGGATCTCCTGGGCAGGGGGAATCCTAACAAGTTCCTTTAGGTCCCATTTCCAGGCAGCTGGAGACATTGGAACTGCACCTGCAGCCTGAGCCCTCAACAAGGATGTAGTGGCTGAAAGGGGTAGTGATTTCACCGCGAGCAGATGAACTTAAGGCATGGATATGCCTCCTCAAGGACTGGGGTGTGTGTGGAGGAAGAGCAGCATTTGAAAAAAATGTGCAGAAAACAGATACTCATCATGGAATATTCATTTAAACAAGCCATGAGAGCCAGGCAGATGACTCTCAAATGTGTAGCTGGCCTGTACTTCGTGATATTGCCACAATGGTTTATAGTGTTTGGAGGGAGAGTTATGACGCAGAACAAATGAGATAAAAAGCTTGTTTAAGTGTGATTAAATGGGTCTAAAAGCTGCCCATTTTATGGGAAGGAGCTGTGGGCACGATGCCAAGCTGTAGCATGCTGTATGGTTCACCAGCTTGTCACATCCATATGGGTTGGTTCAGAAGAATCTGTTTAAAAGTCATCCAAACAATTTATGGACATTCTCATCATTGGGCATGAAGGGAAGATACACCCAGCGAGGTCATAAAACAGTACCAGGATCTTCTGCTTTTAAAGACAGCAGTTTAGATGTTCCAGATTGTCATCCAGTGACATCACCTCAGTAACCGTTAGCACTGATGGGGTGGTCGTTGTCTTGACATTTCTATATGGGGTAGTATTTGTTGGCAGCCCAACAAATACTAAATAATAAAGGATCACTGAGACTGGACACTCATGTGAGGCAAGTCATGTTGCAGATGGGTCAGATATCCTTGCATTGAAAATGCTCCTCCAGCCAATAACTTTCTTCTTTGATGATTTGTCCCAGATAATTGAGCTGGTTAGAAATGTTCCCATGAAACATCATTCCTTGAGCCTGGCTTATTTTGCTGGAACTGTGCTGAGCACAGTTGACTTTCCCCATGCCTGAGGAAGAGAGCTGAGGAAACCCACCTGTACTCCTGGCAGATCTCTTCCAGGACAGGAGAAACATAGTGCATACAAGTCTCTGGCTCCCGAGCGGATGCACCTGGTGGATTTGCCCCAAGGCCAGGGATGCTGGGAGCTCTGCAGCTGCCCACTGAAGCTGACAAGCTTTGACATGTGTTTCACTGGGAGGCTGCAACAGGGTCTGGGGAGCTTCTGGCTTCCTGGAAATTGCTCTCTTTTCAAAAAACTGAAAAAAGTTTCTGTTCAATTTGGACCAAAACCAAATTTTAGAGATATATATGTATTTATATATATATTTAAACCCTTACATTTTCAAGGCACTGGATGGAAACACTGCTTTTCAGCCAGCTCTACTTGATAGTTTTATAGGGCTTTGCAATAATAAAAGCGAAGTGAGACGAAACAGAAAAGCCCTGCTTAGTAACAACAGGGGGTGGGGGAGTGGGAAGGGAGGCCTTAACCAGAGACAGGCTTGCTGAGGGACTGTTCTGCCAGCAGAGGACAAAATACATGTGCCAGATGTGGGATTGAAATCACGTGGGTACAAGGCTTTGCATCTCAGTAGCCCTGCAATCCAGAATTAGTCAAAGTGCCTCTTTGGAAAGTGGGGTGCTCTGTCCTGAACGGTCACTGGTCTCTTTGGCTGGATGAAGACTGGATTGTTTCTCAGGCATATCTGAACAGATGCTTTTAGCCTTTTTACGGCTGTCTTCCCACATATGGAGCTTTGCTTTGTCACCAGCCCCTGCCAAAGATCCAGTCCTCCTTTTGACAACAAAGAACTGTTTTTATTTACACGAAAGCTGTTCTGGCCTTGATTCTCAGTTTTGTAAATTATTCATCTCGTGTCAGTAGTAGTGGAACTTCTCTCATATGTTAATAAGTTTCTTTCCAGCAAGCTATCAAGTCCAGGTTTTGCAGAGGGGAAGGGCGTGAGGTGGGGGGAGTAGTGAGGCAGAAGTGACTTAATAGTTCACTGTCTTTATTAACATTAACCAGCTAGGTGACCATTTCCCCCTTAGATAATTGTCCATCCACCCCTTGCATTGGCAGTAGCTAAATCCTGTCCCATTTCTGTATGGGGGACTGAGCGACAGATTAGCACTTAGAGCCAGGGTCTGTCCTGACGTGCTTTGTATTCTTACTTCCTAACTGAGTTGCCTCCTCAGTGGGGTTACCTGTCTGAATCACACAATTATTGAAAAACTGGTTGGAGGGGACCTCTCAGTTGGGTCAGGACTGCCATCAAAACTAGACAAGCTCAACCGTGGCTTGAAAACAACCATGGATGCAGGTGTAACATCATCTCTAGATATCTCTTTCCAGAGCTGCACTACTTTGTTAAGTAAGAAGTTTTTGTAATGTTCAAGCTTTGCTTCCCATATTGCAATTTATTAGCTTTCTCTCCTTACCTAGGAGCGTTTGGCTTCATTACCTTTGTGATGCTCCTTCATGTAGTTGTAGGTGGCTGTTAGATTCCCCCTTAGCCTCCTCTTCACCAGAGTGTATAAACCCAGCTCCTTTACCCCATCTTTTTTCCCCAGCTGGTAAGGAACTGCTGAATCATTGATTGCCACGCTTTGAGTCCAGCTGTCCAGCCATTTTCAACCCATACAATGATCTGTTTGTCCAGTCCATACTTCCTCAGCTTACAAAAGAGACTACTGTGGGAAATAGTGTCAAAAGCCATACTAAAGCTGAAGTATATTTCAGCACTCCTCTCATAAGGCAATCAGATTGGCTAAGCATGATCTGCCCTAGGTAGATCTGTGTTGACTATTCTTTATTTCTTCCCATGTGTGGAAATGGACTCCAGCAGACGTGTTCCAGAGAATCCAGCTGCCCAAGATCCTTCTCTCACTTTTCTTATAGATATGTGTAACATCAGCCTTTTACTGGACATTAAGGACTTCCCCCAACCACTGTGATCTTTTGCAGGTAATAAACAGTGGTCTAAGAGTCCAGCTCCTCCAGTATCCTGAGGTGCAAGCCTTCCATCTCCATGCATTTGAATATTTGCATCTACCCTGTGCAGTCTCTAAAGTGTTGCTCCTCCACTGTTGGCTGTCCCTTTCTTTCCCAAGAAATTCTGCTTTGTGCAGAGGTCTAGGAGGAAGATTTGCTGGTGAAGACAGAGGGAAAAAAGATGCTTAGTACTTTGGCCTTTTTCAAACGGAAAGTGGTTATCTGTCAAGAGGCTGTCTTCCCCACAAATGAGAATTTTTTTCGTGACCTTATCCTATTTGAACTGCAAGTAATGGGACTGCAGGGTAGCATGTTGTAATCATTCAGAGCTGAGTATGAGACAGGGATTTGCTTTGCTCAATATCTTGAGTTCCGGCAGATGAGTCTTGTATAATGTGAATCTTTGCACAACATAAGAGCCTGTGTAAAGTCCTTTCAAAGATACAACGCCCCAATTGTGTATGTATATTGCATTCAGCAAGAATGTTGTAAAATTGTTTCCTCTAAGACTAAAGTGATGAATTCTCTACGCAATTTTGATATGCTTATATCTCCTCTTATTTTCATGGATATTCTGAGTAGTAAATCCCTTATCTCCAGCTATGTGAACAGTTTACTAAACATCTGTCAGTAGCACCCATACCCATTTTGCTAATCTGGAATGCCAGCATGCCTCCAAACCCTAAAAATTGCTTAACAATCTGTATCTCAGTACTAAAAGTGCAATACAATTTAACTCAAAAATTGTGAAGTGTCTGCACTTTGTCCATGCAAACTTTATTCACAAGGCAATTTTTGGACATAGGAAGAAACAAATTTCCAGAAGGAAAGGATTAGTAATGGGTGCAGTTGCAAAGGGTGGGAGACAGGGCTGTGACTGAATTGGGCCTTGGAGGTCAGATGGTTATCGGAACCAGCTGAGCTTAAAAAACCAAGTGAGAGAACTCGAACAAATACGTCTGTGGCATTTAGGCACTATATTAAATAGGATTTGTGGTACTTGCTGCTTCAAGCTTTGCCAAGAATAGCATGAGTAGCCTTTCTTGTTGAAAACTGGCACATCTGGTCCCAGTCCTAGTTGGAACCAGGGGGGCATGAAAAAATATGCTGTATTACTAGTATTTGTTTTGAAACCTTTACGGGAGGATTCAACCCAGGCCGGACATTCATAGTGTTACGTGATCTCTCCTTTCTTTCTCAAGCTCTGCACTCAGCAACAGACCAGCTCACATGTCAGAAAGCACTGATCGTCAGGCAAAAATGGGCTTTGCTCCTGTATAGTTCTGTGCTCTGTTCCCCCAGAGTCCCTATGTCACTGAGCTCCCTCCAGCACTGCCTTTCTGAAGTAATACAATGACCTTGCACAGAGGAAAAGTTAATTCAGCCAACCTATAGAAGGAGAAATGGAGGAAAAATGAATTTGTTTGGTAGGGCAGGCTGATGACAGCAATGACAGGGGAACTTGGGTCTGTACTGACCCTATTTGGGTCATTATTCCCAGGCCAGCTTCCCTGTTACTGGCTTATACTGCCCACCACACTGGGAGGGAAGGCAGAAGCAGCAGAAGTGGGTGGATTTAATTCAAAATTTCAAAGATGTTGCTGCTGGGTTTGCAGATGGTGGCAGCAGATGACAGAAATGAGCTCATTTTCTCTCTGTACATTTCTTTCATCCCTAATAGCAAAGCCTTAAAACAAAGAGTTCCTACAAGAAATGTGGAGTTCTCTCCCTTTCTTTTTTTTTTTTTTTTTTTTTTTTCCCTACCAGAAGAAGGTAACCAGAGCAAAAGAGAGTAGATTCTTGCAATAATTCCTGGAGTACATATTCCAGATATCTCAGTGATGGCCTGTCTTACACAACTCCTTTTTAGGCCCAGAACTGAGATAACCTGTGTGCATCTTAGCCCGGCTCATCCTGCCCCAGTAGAACTGCCCTTGACATTGACTATATTTCATTCTCCAAGTCCCTGTCATCAATTCTTTTTATTTATCTCATCTGTGGCTGGGAATTTCTACATGGAAATCTGTTTGTTGGGCTTGAAAGTCTTGTAGTTCTTGCTACAGGCTGATGCATGGCAGGACAAGGAGTGATGACTTTTCTCATCACTGGCTGCAGCTGTTCTCTTGGTAGCTGTTCCTGAGGTTGGGTTTGCCAGTGGCTCCTGTCTCTTCCTTCCATGGGGACAGAGTTTGAATGCAAGTTCTTTGGCTTCCCCACCCCACAGTCAGCTGATTGATCCAGACAACATCCAGACAGCAAGCCAAACTATGACAGTATGGACAATCCGGCTGCATTGAACCCAAATGTGGTCTCCAGCCCTGAGCTAGCATAAGAGAATAGACTGAGCTCCTAGTGTCAAATGAACCGTGCACTGTCTTGGAAAGCTTTCTGATTTTTCAATCCAGTTCCTGTTCAGCAAGACATCTTTGGAGCTCAAAGAAGGGACTTCAGGACCTGCTTCCATATGTTTCGGCATGACAGTTATTTCTCCTAGCTCTGCCCAAACAATGAAAAGGCAAAGGGAAATACAGCCATCAGATACATTCCTGTCTTGATGCTCTCTTTGATCTCAGTTTGCTTTTAGATTCTGCATGCCTGAGTTAGGTGTACTGCCAGTAAGAAAGAACCATCACCTTCACTTTTTTTTAGGAAGGGTACAACAATGGGAGTTTTTCCCAGAGGTAGCTCTCCTTGCATGATTCACACTCTTCGGCAATACCTCTTCCTCCTGCATTCTCAGTTTTCCACTGTGTGTTTCTGGTGGGATGATTTGTGCTGGTCTTAGCTCAGCAGGCTTTACCAGTCCCCTGGTTACAGTCTAATAAGTGGGGCAAATTTATTAAAGGAAAAAAAAAAAACCCAAACCAAACCCATCATGACATTTCTATGTTGCATTCATATAATATGAATTGCCCATTCAGCTGTTCACACACTGCAAAGTAGAACCCAGACTCGTTCTCAAGCTGAAATCCTGCTTGAAGTCTGGATCCCATTGAGGATTTAGGACTGGATTCTCATTTATACTGAGGTCCCTTGAGCCAGCAAGCACAGGATGTAAATTATTTTTACTCTTACTTTCACATGAGAATTAGGCCTTTACAGTCAACTTGAGTTACCTTGTGCTGGCTGCATCAGTCACATATGACCACCTGTTGCTTCTTGGTTAAGTTTAACTGTAGTTTTTGGCAGGAATGCTTTATTTGCTGTGTGTTTTCATAGCCCTGGCCACTAGGTGCTACTGCAACACAAATGCAGTGATGGTTAAATGGGGTCAGCCAGATCCTGTCCCTGGGTGGGTCTTTCTGCATCCCCCGTTCCTCTTGCCAGTGTGATGCCCATGCCTGAGCTGCTGTGGAGCTGAAATGATGAGCTTCAAGTTAAGGGACAGGCCCAGAGCTGATACAGAAGTATAGCATGCTGCGGTGAGACTAAAGCAACCTCTTCCAGGAGCCAAGCCCCAGGCCATAGGAGAAGGGTATGGAGGATGGTCTCCATGGTGCCCATGCACCTCAGGGTGCAATATAGGAGATAACTGCACAGGGCAATGATGTTTTTGGTCACCAACTGTTGGTGGAAGACCTTTTACTGAGGGCAAGATGTGAAGTACTGCTGCAGTCCTCTCACATGGTTCTTTTATAGATCTGGATCCTAGAGTTCAGCGCTAAAAAGAATGCTTGGATCTTCTAGGCTGACATCCTCCATCTAGTAGATGCTAGATTTCACCAGTTAACCTGATATGGAGGCTAGCTGATTGGGTGTTAGCGAAAGGATCATCTCCGGAAAAGCATCTTCTCAATCTCAACATACCAGGAGAAGGACCTCACCAATTTTCCATGTTTATTCATGTTCCTTGTCTAGCCCAGCTTGTGCCTTCCCACTGGTTTGAATTCACCTGCCTTGGAATATGGAAAAAGTTCTCCTGTAATGCGTACAACCAGGAATCAAATGATCAAATGGGGAACAAAAATACATCTGATAGATCTGCTCCATATTCTTCCACTGCAGTTTCTTTCTGGTTTATATTTTGTTGGGTTGTGGTTTTTTGGTTTTTTTTTTTTTTGTTTGTTTGTTTGTTTTTTTCCCCAGAAGAAAAAGACTTCTTAGTAAAATGGAATTTTTAATTAAAGCAACAAAACAAAACTTGTTCTTACTGAAAACCTCAAAATTGAAAAGTCTGGGTTTAGGAAAATCCTGTTTCTTAGGCTGGCTTCATTTGATATCTTATATCCTCAGCGTGATGCTGTCTTTCATAAGACTTAATTTGTGTAATAGAAGCCAGCAATAAAGACAGCAAATGTTCCCTTTGCCCTGTTACTAGCTTTAGTTTATCTGGGCTGGCTTCAGCACCTCTAAGGAGGCAGCACAGGGACAGTTTGTACAACTCTGCCTTAGAACAAATACATTAAATGGAGACAGACTCCTCGTTCTCATGGGCTCTTATTTGTCCATCTGAGCAGTTTTTTTGTGCAATACAGCCTAAGGACTCTCAGGTCTTACAAGTTCCTACTCCTGCTCGGTCCCTGGTGCTTCTCCGGTTCACACCATCGCAGTCTGGGGCTCTGTACACTGAAATCTTTGTGTGATTTTTTTCATGGTGAATGGGCCATCTGCCAACAAGGCCATGCAGAGCGCTGTATCTTTGGTAGCTCTGAATAATTCTGCTGCTGTCTTCTATAAAATAAGTGAGAATGCTTAGATTTTTGTTGGTGTCCTCTAATGCTCTGATAGCTTTACTCTTCTGAGGAAAAAAACCCCAACCCAATCTTTATCTTTTGAGCTTGTAAATTTTGATTACTCTTGACATGGTCTACTGTTTTATGCTGTTTTAATTACTCCCCGGCCTCGTATCCAGTTAGAGCAGGAATTCAGAGCTGATTCAGTTTATCATGCATGCAACGCAGCTTAAAGAAAAGCATTTCACTAGAGAGCTTCCACATTGTTCACTTGTGTTTTGTCCTCATTTTACTGCTAAATTTTGCTTTTCTTCTTAGTTGAATACAGGATACAGACTAGAGCAGACATCTTAGCATCTGTTAGTATTTTTCATCTGCTGCCTAAGACACTTGACTGTATTGTGTTGAGGCAGTGCAGAATGGGAGCATGATTGCACCGTCTTACA
This sequence comes from Falco rusticolus, assembly GCF_015220075.1. Classification (NCBI taxonomy): domain Eukaryota; kingdom Metazoa; phylum Chordata; class Aves; order Falconiformes; family Falconidae; genus Falco; species Falco rusticolus. Next base: position 5,868,965 of record NC_051197.1, on the reverse strand, counting down.
CCCTCCTCTGATATGATGCATTACAGGAAAGATGAAAGTACCAGTTAGGTGACCACAGCGGATTTACACAATGTGATCTGTCCTGTGGTTATAGTGGGGTTTGACTTGAAAGCTAGATCCAGAAGTTAGTTCACACCTTTTCCAAAAATGAGGTGCTGAGTAGTGTGTGCTAAACATAGCTGGGCCATGAGGGGACTTGTGTACAGCTGGCACTTTGTTATCGTTCTAGTAAGGTTGCTACTACTTGATTTGATCCATTTTAAGGCAGAGGAGTACTTTTTTTTCCCCCTTGATGGTATCTTTCAAGGACTTGCAGAGTTTCCAGGTCACTGGATGACCATCACTCAAGTGCTGGTAATCGCTCAAGGACAGAAATAGCTATCTTCTTAGGCATGTGTCTGAAGATTCTGCTCAGTAGCAGATGTTCAAATGAAAGTAAATTCTCCATCCAACCAATAAATACCTAAAGTGCTGATGTGTTTTCTTCTTTGCCAAAAGGTGAACCTCAAACCTCATCCCAACCTGGAGGCCTTTAAAACAGCTCCCAAAACCTGGTGTTTCCATACTGGTGGGGAAGAACTATTCAGAGAGCTCAAAAGAAACAAGCCTTTGGAAGCTCTTTTAACAGAGGTTGAGGGAGGAGAGAAGTTTGGCGATGCAAGATAAAGCAGTAATATTACACAACTGTAATGCTGTCTCTCCCTGAAACCATGCAAAATGATTTGTAACACTCAGAGAGAAGAAATGTGCACCATCAGCATTAATTAGCTTGAGAAAGGGAGTTTGGCCAACACCAAAAATTTTAGATTTGCATTTGGATTGAGATTAATTTACCTCCAAATTTTGCATGTTTTCCTAGTACTCAAATCACATTTCTTTTTGAAGTCACTAAAGCAGACCAGTTAATTCCTGCCGTACCAGTAAAACTCTGCTTGGATACTTTCCCACCCCTAGCAAAATGCCATATTTGTTTTCCAGTGTCACCTCTCAGTTAGCCACACAGAGCAATTCTGTTGTAAGTAAGGATCAGGATATAGTTTGTCAGAGTACCACATTGCTTTTGTTGCTTGAATGCTGCTTTGGGAGGAAATATTTTAGAGGAACCATTCAGTCAGTACACTTTCAGGCTGAGATACTTGAAAAAGAGCAAGAGTTAAAATACTTTGACAGACTATTTGGTATATTATAGTAGACTGGCTGGTGAGTATGTGTGTCACCATCTTCTCTGAAACAGGATATGTGTCATGAAACTCATAGTGCCAAACCTTACAAGATATTTTTCTTCAACTCGAGTGATGGATCATGCTTTTAGAATATGACTGCAGGGCTTAGTGTAGTGACAACATGACATTTTTCATGGTCATAAAGTGGTTACAATAGATCTGAAGTGTTGTGAACCGCAAATAGTTAGGAACAAATTTTATCTGCTACTCAAAGTTTCATGTAGATTGCTACATCTTTCCTTTAAACAATTGTTATTGTGCTTTTTGTGCAAACATTTGCTTACTAGCTGAGCCTGGAGGTTACAAGATCAGAATTTTCCCTGGGCAGGAAAATGGTCTTTATTGCTGATTGACAGTGGCCCCATTAGGTCCTCCAAATGGGTTTTTCCTTTGGGAATGTTGATCTTCAACAACTCCTTCTTTAGATGACCATGTTCTTTTTGTCTCCGTGTCTTTACTGTGTCGGAGCACCCTATTTTGCTTCTGCAGTGGTCATGTACTCCTTCAGACTCCTGCTGTTGGCCAAATTAACCCCTCACATTGACTTATTTCTCAGTACATGCTTGCAGCTATGAGACCTTCTGTCATGAAGATGGCCAAGATAATACTCCGTGGGGCTTACATGGACTGTGATTCTTACTTTCCTGTTTTGAGAATGACCAAGTCCTTGGGTTAGGTTGTTGATAGCCTGCACCACAGGTACACAGGGATACCTGAGGTTGTTTTGTGCGGGCAGTGCTGTGAGAGGCACAACCATTATGGCCACCCTACCAGGAGATGCCAAACCTGAGCAAATACATTAACAGAAATTATATTTATTGCCATGGCAGGCAAGCACTGAACACAGACCTCTCTAAAGCATACTTATTGAGGTAACTATTTAAAAATGTATTTAGCCACAGCAAGAAAGTGTCTTACTGAAACAGTGATCTTATTTCTATAGAACTTATTAGACCAGGAGTGGCATTACCCACCTGCAACTCCACTGCTTCCAAAGGTAGCCTGGGTCCAGAAGCACCCCTGTGTGCAGTGCGCAGTCTTGTGGCAAAGTTTATAAATCTTCCTGGAACCACAAGAGCTGAAAAGAGTTGCAGAGAGTTTACTAGCCCTGTGGGATGACAGTGGTGTGGTCCAGAATTAGTAGGTACCATTTCCGTTTTTATTTTGTCTGCATAAACCGTAATTTTCATTGTGTCAGATAATGGAGGACTGAATATATCCTGAGAGGGTATGAAGGACTATGCTGCAAACGAGCATCTGCACCAGTTGGTACTTGTATTTGGCCTTTGATATTTATCAGTGTGCATAAAAACATCAACGCATATGCACTGTTCTTGCATGCACCACTTTGAGATAGGGCAGGCTTGGCTTTGGTCACAATGCTCTCTTTTGTTTTCCTTGGTTCTTTCTTGTCTTGATACCTTGATACCTCATTTTTTGCCTGCTACTTTGTTACATTTCTGGCACTGGACACCTCTCTGGGCCCATACCTTTTAAGAGTCTTTAGAGCAGGAGACAATTAAAGAGCCAAAGCTGGAGGAAGACTTGGAAGACATACGCAGTAGAGCACACAGGTGGAGTTATAGGCAAGGGCTGGTCCAAAGGAATAGAAGCCAACTTTCGTCCTGAAGGCCAACCAGCTGTCTGCACTCACTGCCTCTGCTGCTGACTGAGTAATTCCAGTTTCAAGGCTGAGAAGGCTGATGTCAGTTGGCCTGCAGGAGTTGTGCTGGGTGGTGACTGCAGTCTGCTCCCCTCCACCACCAAACTTCTGAACTCTGACGTGATGGCAGGTATGCCTCTTAATAGTCAACAGCCTGTGTAGGTTGCTTAGGAAGTTGCTTCAGTTCAATCCCTTTCCCTTGGATCCCTGAAACACGGAACTATATGGTGTTAAAAACCTCATTCACCATGTCTTAATGTGCTCAGGTGGCTCCTTCTCCCCTTTAGGGTCAAACTGACAGAGCAAGGGATTGTTCCACACGTGTCAGAATGTAATGGTTTGAGAGAGGGCCCAGGTCTGCATTATTTTAGCCAGTGTTAAGAATGTGCCCAGTTCATCTGCATTTTATGCCCAACTTTTGAACTCAGTCCTACTGGTGTTGACTGTACAGAGCTCCAACAAAGTACTTTCAGCCTCTTCTTCTGGTGATGACCAAATCTGCTCCTGAACTAGGAACGAAAGGACCCTGATTGCTGTGGCAAGCACCAAACTACCTGACCTTCTTGCAATGACAGCAGTCAGGCATGTCCATGCCTTGCTTCATTGCCCAGTGTAGAAGCATCCATTTACCAGAACGGGTTAAGGATGTTCAGTGTTTAGCACGATTAGGTACACACTGGCAGTGTTAAAATTCATATATCCTCCTGCTTCAGTGAGGACAGCTCTGAAGTGACCTCATGGAAAACCCTCAGGAGTTTCTGTATGATTTCACATGGGCTTATCCCCATCGTAGTCACAGAGGACCGAAAAGCTGCCTTGTAGCCAGCCGGCTCATGCCTTTTACGAGTCAACAGATGAATGAATCTGGTATTTATGTAAGAGAAGGGATTATTTGTTCTACCCCCATGTTTCAGAGATTTGGATCACACACTGCATAATTTTGACGACGTCTTGTTCTCTATCCAAAGCTGCTTTCCAAGCAATCTGTATAGCTCAACGTTACTCATCTGGGAGAAGAAAGAAACCTGAGTAAGACTTTTACAGGGCAGGACAGAGTGATGAAAAACTATAATGTGACAACGTTGTATCAGCTCAATTTGAAATGATTCAAACCTCCTTCTCTCCTTAGGAACTCACAGAGAGCTTAGGCAGGCCACCACCACTGCGTGGCAGTTTCTAAATACTAGCTATGCACCCAGGAGGCCTCTGGATGTTGTTACCAAATTTATGGGCATGTGTCTGAACCCCAAAGTGGTGAGCTGTCCATGCAAAGTGGCAAGAGTAGAAAGCCTGTCTGTTTGTCCTGCGCATGGGGTTTATCTAAAAGCATCTTGAAATCCATTGACATGTGGCATATGCATCAGAGTGATGGTGCAAAATGCAGTTTGTGACTGCATGAAAAAATGTTTTGAAGCTTTTCTGGTAATTTAAGGCAAATTCTGTAATCTTTTCAACCATTTGTGCTGTACAAACCCATTCACTGAGAAAAGTGAACAAGCTGGAAGACTTAGTCATTGTGTAGGAGCAGAAAGAAACCAGAATGCATTTTAGGAGCTGAATGTTGTTATACTGCACCCAGCAAAACAGGCAGGAAACGTCTTCCCTCTGTGTGTTTCGTTATTAAAAGAGAGTTGCCCCATCACAGTAATTTTATCTTCCAAGTTGCAAGTATTCCAGTTTTTGCTCAGTGAGAGTTGAGAGCCTCTTCAATGGGAAATGTGAACATCACTGCTCATATTTTTCAGCTCTGACACCATATAGATGATATCAATATTGTAAAATTGCTCTCCCCTCTCCCTCCTATTCTTGTCTACCTACCTACTTCTTGGCACGTCCAAAGTTTGCACTGCACACATGTAGCCAGCTGGTTTGAACTCCAGTAGCAGGCAGTGGGATAACAAGACAAAACCTCCAGAATCAAAGATGCTTGGGCATCCTGCAGCCAGCTGAAACAAGCAGCTATCTTCAATCTGTGTGCAAAAGCCTAGTGTGTAGCAGGGGTAATAGCCCTTTATTTGTTGACAAAAGTAATGAGTCTTCATTTTCCCTTTTCTGGGGAAGGCAGTGACTGCAGCAGTCTGTCTTCTGCTTGTGATAAGAAGTGAAAATACAAATGTGATGGGGAAACACATTAATTGTGAGAGTCCTAATTAAAATCACTGGGAGAGGTATTGTATTACAGTGCAAAGAAGCAGATGAATATGACCTTTCTGTGAACTTCTCAACCCTACTAGAAGCATAAATTTGAAGTCTCCTAGTGGAAAAGTGTTCTGGCACTGAACTGGTGTCTACAATCAGGATTTTGTGTGCAGGTATCGATGCACAAAATCTCTGCCTCGTGGAGCTCTGAGTCCCCTGAGGCTTCTTATGTTTTGCCTTTGTTTGCTATGTCCCTGTCAGAGTTTCAGTGGCCTGGCCCGGCTCTGGGTGCTCCCCTCTCCTCCCAGCCTGGAGCATTTCCTTGATACACAGGGAAAAACTCTTGCAGGAAGGTGGTGAGGAAGGTGACGGTCAAGTGGAGGAGAGTGGAAAGCTGTGTACTGCAGAAATGCTTGCTGAAGATCTAAAACTTTTGCCTGCTAGCAATTGTCACAAACAGTTAAGGCAAGCAATTTATGGCTGTGTAGTTCACACTTACCCAGCTAGATTTCCATCTCTGACTTCTGCCTGGTGTGTTGCACCAATTCCCCCTGATTTTTAAGTCAGGGCAGGGCAATATGAACATCATGAAACAGATACACTCCTTTTCTGTAACGAAGAGGGGCTTTTTTTTGGCTCCCTCATCATTAAGCAAATGCTTTTGCTGAGTGACAGCTGTTTCTGCTCAGAAACAGGTCACAAAGTTTGGCTTTGTTTTAATCTCGGGGTGTTTATCACAGGGCTTTGAAGCGTATGCCCTTCATTTTCCCCTTCTCTATCTCTCCAAAGCTTTGGGGCTGAGGAGGAGCAGGAAGAAGAAGGGTTTTCAAAGGGATGTTTCACTGTTAAAAGTTCAGCCTTGCTTTCATATGTGATCTTCCTGGTTGGCAGCTTTATGGCTAAAACCTCTGTTTTAAAACTGGTGCACACTGGTGATATCATGAACAGGCCACATGGTGTCTGATGGCCTTTAGCGACAGCAGATTTATAGCATTTTCCCTCATAAAAATCCTCTCCCTTGCCAAAAGAGGTCCAGCTGGAGTTACAAAATCACTAAACAGAGACCCTGCTACACTGGGGAAGCTTGGCCTTTTCAGTTCCCTTGATCTGTCGCACACAGTACACATCATAACCTTGCATGCTGGAAATTACACGGCATCCATGCAGTACCCTTGGAAAGGCTCCTTTATTCCGATAGAGACATGGGATCTCAGAGCACTTGTGGTCCTTGTGTGCTGCTTTGCAATTAATAGCAAGTTCATCTTATTCAATTATTATCAAGTGTTGTTAAAGTCCATGCTTAAAATGTAGTTGAAAGCCTGCGGGCCAAAACCTCCCACTATAACAGTGAGTTATTGCACCTCTGAAATTTGGGTGCCTCCAAAGAGACCCGCTTGGGGAGCGGGTGGTGGAGCTTGGATGTCATGATGAACAAATCTTAGTTAATCTTTCAACTGGAAATGTGTTCTGAATCTGCTCTGACTATCTGACCACTAATGGCTTTCATGTTGCTTGCTGTGAAATTCGTAGGCAATTAGGGAAATGGGGACAGATCTGATAGCTAATTGCTGCAAAAAATCACCCTCCAAATGGTTGAAAACCAGAATTCCTCAGCTGAAATCCACAGATGTCTTCATGCAAACTGAAGAGATTCCCCGGTGTTGCCTGTGTGGTGAGGTTTTTGAGATGCTAGAGCAGTATGGGGGCATTTGGAAGGAACTGTGCTGGGACAAGTAGAGGCAGCATGGTTTTCACATCACTTCAGAGGCCCTCAGATACATCTTCAAAGGCACCACTAGCTCACCTGGCTGTGGGCATTTGCAGAGCCCTGTTGCCTTTGGGAACAACTGCGCCATGAACAGTGTAAAGATCACATTTGCAAGGGGCTAGAGAACAACTTCAGCGCCAGCTTCCTTTCCCATTTCAAAAGTCCATTCGGTATGCCAGTTTTCTAGCCTAGACTCAGGTGTAAGCCATATCTCAGCATCACTTGGATGACTAGGAAGTCCTAGGAGTGTGTCACTCCTCTGCTTACACCATGCGGGTGACGTGTGACACAATGAGAGAAAGGGTGGCTGGGACAATTGACTTGTGTGCCAAATCCTCATCTGAGACAATTGGGAGTACAGAGTTTGGACAGACCAAGTGGAAAACCTTGGTCCAACTCCCTGAAAAAACACCTTGGGGCTCTGCTTGTCTCCAGTGAACGAGGAGGTCTGAACTAAAGAGGTCTTTAGAGAGCACCCTTGGGCTTTAAGGTTTGGCTGGTAGATCCATCAGGAACAGTGGGCACAGACTTGCTCCTGTGTGGTGGCCTGTGCTGTGCTGACACTCTCGTTTGAAGACCTGTAGAGCAGCTGGTTCTCATTTGTTTATTGCCGGAGTTCCTTAGTCAAAATATATGTGAAAGTCTAGCCACCCTTGTAAGCAAGAGGGACTTGACATTGATTCAACACACACAGAAGCAAATCAGAAGTAACTGCTGATGTCAGTGCCATTGAAATGGGTTGCATTAGATCTGGACATGATGGGTGTGAGATCAGAGAGGGGTCTGATGTGGTCTACTTGTTCGCTTGCTTTAGTTGTTGGGAGGACAGTTCTGTTTGGAAGGCTGGTACTTGAGAGGCATTTCTGAAAATATATATATATATATTGAACTTTTCGTATATATATATATATATATATATATGTGTGTGTTGAATTTGTAACAGACACCCTGGCTTGGTATCAAGGGAGTGAAAGGAAACATGGAAAAGAAAATGAAAAAAGAACAGTGAAGAAATAAACATCTCTGTGAATATGGGATGAGAAACCCGGAGAAATCACTGTGTGTCTTATAATCTGGAAAAAAAAATCAGGGTAAGAGAGTCAGCATTTTTCATTACAACTTTACCAACGTGTTGGACTCACAGAATGAGAGGACCGTCCTAGTTGGCTTCATGTCTGCACAGATGCATCACACCTGAATTTAGGGGCCAGATCTGAGAAAAAGGAAAAAAAAAAAAAAAAAAAAAAAAGAGCAACTTTGCATTTCGGCTTTGGTTGCAGCAGCTGGGCACGGAGCTAGGATGGGGTGGGCTCCTTCACCGAGGCCCCTCCAGTGGGAGGACACAGAGAAGGCTGTGTTAGTTTCCATGCCCCTTAACATTTGTATTTATTTATGCACAGCATTTAATTCTTTATTTATTCTCCATGTGAGCATGGATTTAATGCTTGGCTCTGGGTAGTCCTGTGTTTATCCACGGGGCTGCAAATGTTCAGACTGACAGTAGGTTTTAACCCCAAGTGGAAAGGCCACCTCTGAGTCTGCTGCCATAGTGCCTGCCTACCCGCTTGGACACTGAGGAGCTGCTGGTAGCTTGGCTGATGGGATATTTACTTCCAGAAGCAACACTGAGGTCACAAAGTTCACTCCCAGGGGCCAGGACCATTTTCTGGTCAGTTGTGGCTCCTGGAGCATGAAATGCAAGGCTGAGTTGCTGAGGGAGCGGCCCTGTGCCACTGTTTGCCAGTAGAAGGGAGCTGGTCGTGCGGGATGGAGTTAATGGGACATTTGCACATTGCCGTCTTCCTTGGCCTCTGTTTAATGCTCTTACTATTCTCAGCAACAAAACAGCCCCTGAGGGGCGGATGCCACCAAGTGTAGCAAGGGAATATCCCTGTGGATGCTCTGGCTTCTGCTCTGCACTGGACAAAAAAGGCAGGAAACCAAAATACCCTGTCCCAGAGCCACGTCCATGCCCTTGGCCCCATTCACACACCACATGGTGCACAAAAGCGACGGGGAGTCAGTGTGTTACCATTGTTCATTGTTAGCAGCTTCAGATCTGAAGCAGCAAATGGGGAGCCAACATCCCACTCCAACTTGCAGAAGCCATCCAGTTCCCTCTTTGTTCGTCGGCGAATGTGGAATAACAAAGGGCACTGCTGAAATCCAGCAATGTTGCAAGATCTGCGCCTAACAGTTGCAGAGCTGGTTGAAAAGAAGGAAAACGGGGGTTTCTGGAGAAAAATTGCAGACCTTCAATTTGCTTCTGTTTCCCAGGGTGCTAGCACAGCTGAAGGTGGGTCCTGCAGGGGTTCACGTGGCTGTGTATTGCAGAAGTTGGAGAAATACCATGAAGATGTCAAAGGAAAAGGAATAAAGCCAACCCCACCAGCCAAACAGCCTGTCAGTGCGTTCAGTGGGGAAGGGAAGGTGGGGCAGGGCTGAAAGAGGAACAGTTGTCAATTAAAGGTACAGGGATAAAAAGCTTGTAACACTTCCATTTTCTAAAAACCAACACTTACCTAGACCCTAGTTTGTTTTTGTTTTAAAATCTTTTCCTGTGAAAGAAAAGATCTAATGATTGAAAAGGATAGTTTTGGAAAAACTGCTTTTCCAGTAACAAAAACTTTCAGATAATGTATTCCAAAAGGCTGGACGTGTTTGTGTGCAGAGCTGTCACTAACTAATGAAGGTGACTCTCAGATATGATGTCTCTGCATGTTTTCACCTTCTCTGGGGACAGTCGGATGCCTCCTTTCCTTACAAGCTCAATCACATGAGCCGCTATCACATTTTGCTGTGATGCCCACCAAATCTGAGCTCTTTGAACTAAGCAGGTGGACAGTGGTAGATGACAGCTGAATTATATTGCTTATGCTCATATGGTACCATACCTTTCAGTGTTACGAGCCAGGAACCCCAGATGTGGCTCGGAGCAGCACTTTCTGGACACACTATGCACATGGCAGTCCCCATCCCCTCTCCACTGAGAGCCAGAGCCACAACCAAATGTGAGACCCTGAATGCCACATTTCCATCGGTGGTATTGATTGACAGGACATGAACACTACCTGTGGGGGTGAAGATATCTGCCAAGGCATGCGGAAATATCATGTTGCTTTCATTTCAATGCATGCCTGGCCCCCGTCATCCTTCCAATCCAGATGCTACTCTTCATGCTGCTGTGAGAGGTTAGTATTTGTGACATGAATCGATAATATTGGATGTGAAGCTCATTTCTTGGCAAATCAGTGCAAAGGAAGTAAACAGCGCCTGTTTGTTTTGACTTTCTTCCCTCATTAAGTCTGGTTTATTTAAGTAGATGGTCTTTTGATTTCATTAATTAAAATATGGCTGGATAGGGAATGAGGATGAATACAAAGGCTTATGATTGATACACAAGAAGGGAGGAATATCCTTTGGGTTCCTGTTGCCACTAAGCAAGTTGCAAGAGGCAAAGTAGATCTCATCTCTTGGCTCTGTAGCTGAAGGGAGGAGGAGCTGGTAATTTTAGCTCTCCGTGGTGCTTTGCTAGAATTCAGGGTTGAGATTCAAGGTCTTTGACAAAGCTGGGTTAATTAATGATAAATAAAACATGGTGAAGATAAGATACAGCAAACTAAAGCAAACTAAAGCAAAATTCTATGTTACAAATCAATTATTACAAAAGCATCCAATATATTTTAGTATGTCTCCTTTTCTGTTAGCAAAACATTTGGGAATAGGGTTTTTTTGTCTATTTATATTTCAGAAAATATTAATAAGCAGTTGGACTGTCACCTTGTGGATGATTTTCAGATTGGTTGCACTGCTTTTTCTTAATGCTTTCACCAAAAGTGCTACACTGTGCTGCTGCATTGTCAGGCAATTCGCCCAGCTCATACCCCACTTGCTATGCTGAAATGAGAAACAAGTAGCTGTGACCCTTGCAGCTGGAATAGTAAATGCATTAAAAATTACAGCCTGAGAAGGACAAACTCAATTTCAAAATCAAGTTTTGGACCTCAAAGCCATAGGTGGTGGCCATTGGAAGGAATTTAAAAAACAAGATGCAATATTTCAGAATTTTGAAAAATAAAACATTTGTTTTGGAAATGTCAAAATATTTTTTTCAGAATTTTGCTGAGAAATTATTTCAACTTTCATTGATTTGTTTAGTCTTACAATTCGCATATTTTTTAAACAGTTGCTAAATAACACTGTCTTTTCATTTAAGTTTTATTTTGGGCTGCAAAACATACCTCATTCATCTAAATCTGCTCCTTTTCCAGCCAAACAATTGCTTTCAGTTGACTCAGAATTAGTGCTGGGTTGCTGGTGATGGACCAGGGGGGTTGCAGGTGTGCATTGGCAAAAGCAAAATAGTCTCCAATTTGGTTTGACTCGAACCAACTTTTTTCCCAAGATTCTTCCTTGTGTCTCTGATGGCAAGAAAAACAGCTGATTCACCCTGGGCTGAGGCCCGTGATACAGCGGATAAGCCACTTGCAGTAATAGGATTACAAAGGGATTGGGCTGGTGGCTGCCAGGCTACTGCGTCTCCGTGCCTGAGCCTGTGCGGGGGCAGCCCAGCATGGGTACGGCACCTGCAAATCGGGCATTTCTCCAGGTACTGTGGAGTGAAGACCAAACCTATTGCTTCTGGCTTGATCATTGGAAACATTCAATTTTCTCCCCATATTCTCTATTTTGCACAATCTGCAGGAAAGTTTTATTTTTGTTCCGGAAAGAAAATTGTTTCCTGCCCTCCCCAAATTTCCTGCAAAATGCTAATTCTGCTTTTTACTGGCTTTCCTCGCATGCTGTTCTGAACAGGTCTGGTCTTTAGCATGTACATGGGCTTTCCTGAACTTGAGAAGAAACATTGTCGAGTGCTTATGTGCACCGTGCAGCTCACTATAGTCAGCTCACTGTGTGTTTTCATGACAAGAAAGAGTTTTTATGACCTCCACTAGCTTGGGAGACAGCTGAATTTGCAAATCTCCTTCCCTCCCGCCACACACAGTGAGATTTCTAGGCAAGCAAGCAGACTTTCTGAGCATTTTTCCAACTGGGGGGCTCCTGCTGGGTACCATTAAATGGCAGGTAGAATGTGATGATGACTGGGTGACGCATAGCACGATGTTTGGTTTGCTACCTCAGTATGATAATTTATGCTTTTCTGGGAAGCTCTGCAGAGCACTATGTAGCTGAAGGTCTTAAACATGTGTTATAAATTGCTTGAAAATGAGAGGAAACTTAACTTTCTTTATAAAAAGACTAAGTAATGTAATTTATTACTGTAAACAAGAATGAGAAGACAGAAAAATTAATTAAAAAAGAAAATGTCAAGCTCTTTTTATTCAAAATTTGAAAGGACCTGAAGTCAATTGTTTCCTCCCATGGAAGGTCTGGTTTCTATCAACCAGGCAGAAAGGCTTTTGTTTCTAGCAGTCAAATCAGCAGGCCAGTAAGAGTAGCTTTGAACTGCAATTTGTCTTTATGTATTTCGAAAATGTTCTTTCGACGTGTTTACATGTTGGCTGGGGTGCTTTTGCCAGAGTCAGCTCTTTCTGGGACGATTAATCAAACGATCAAGTCTCTGATTAATCAAAGTCCCTCCTGACAATGCAGTCCTTTCTTTCAATCACCTGCTGAGTCTCTACTAAAACGCAAACAAGCAAATGATTAAACTTTTTTTTTTTTTTTAAATAGGAAGGAATGAAAGAAAGAAATAAAAAAAAGGCAGCGTGTCTTGCAGATTTGGCACTTTCCGAGGTACATACCTCAAGGAGAGAGAGATCTTGGACTACATTTGTGATGCAAACTGGAACCTTTGGCTACCAAATGCAGGATGTGGTGTATCCTGTTCAAAGAGGCACATATTTTGCATGTTTGTGTTGGCTCCTCTCAATCAAAGCATGCTGTGATTCAGCTACACTAAAAATTAGCAATCTATGTTATAGCCATGTATTACATTACGCCCCATTTTTAAAAAAAAAATCTTTTCCAGAAAGACATCTTCTAAAGAGAAGGAAAGGTAGGTAAAAAAACCCTTGCAAATGTTTTCATAATAATTATTTGACAGTAATCGAATCATGCCACTTTAAAAGATCAGCTGAACTATCTGTAAATATTTTCTCATCTCTGCAGAGCGGTACAAACTCCTAATAAAATGCATCTGTCTCTATTTCTGCATTAAATCGGAGGTAGATATTTATGTCAGTGGCTCTTCACTGTCACTGCAAATAGCAAAGAAGAAAAAGAGTTTAAACAGTAGATGCTGTCCCACAATAACTTGGGATTTTCGTGAAACTGGTTTTGTGGTTTTTCTTAAAGATAGAAAACAGACTGCATTACGTAAGTTGATTGTAAATAGTGATGTCAAAAATCAAAGACCAGAATCTCCTCCGTGATAGGCAACATCATCTGAGTCTGCTGGTAGGCCTATTAAGGCTCTGAATACTCTCGTCTCTTTGGCTTCTAGGATTTTAGGCTCTTTGTTAATAACCATTCTTCATATCTTTCCTTTGGAGGTATTTTATAAACCAATGAATGAGGTGCTGTGAGGTGATACCTAAATACAATTCAACTTGTTTACTGGTAAAAGCAAACTGAGCTATAACGAAACTAAGTAACTATGTCCAAGATCCAAGGAGGAAGAGGTGCCTGGGCTCTGCCAACACTGACCACAACCCAGAACTGATCCTCTGACCAGAGAATCACATTTTCTTCAAACCAATCCCACCTGCTTCTGCAAATTGGATTAGAGACCTGCCCCTCTGCATGTAAACGTTAAAACACCTCTGGGTTAAATGAGTAGGAACACAGCTATTTTTGCGTATTCCATTTCAACATAGTTGGTAAATCTGTGGATTTCCTCCAAGTTATTCCATATTCTTGATGTGTGAATCTTTTTGTCAGTCCCCTGTTTTGTTCCTCTGCCACACCTATTTCTAAATCACTGATTACTCATTACATGCTGATGAGCCAAATATGTTTGGTTTATCCCTTCCCCAGGGTGGCTGTTAAAATCCACAGTTGCCTTTATTCACTGAAGTGGCCTTAGGAAAAGACCTTGCCCAACACATCTAATGACATCTTCTTAGTCAATTTTCAGCAGGCATTTCCGAAGAAACCCCGTTTTGTTTCAGGCAGAACTCTTTATTTCAGATAATGCGGTTTGAAGACTTCATAAAAAACCAGCATCGTGTTTCTTTCTTTGTGGCCTTTAGAACAAAGTCAACCAATGTTCATTCTTCCAGTTGCAAAACTCCCCCTCAAAAACAAACCCCAGAAAACATATTTTCCTCCCTGCTTGTATTTATCTTGTTCTGTTTTCAATAACCTGTTCCTGGCATCTTGAGTATTTATCACCCTAGAGAGGATAGGACATGAAAAAGTGAACACAACAACAAAAAAGAAGCCAAAATACAAATCTTGAGAGAAATTATATTCTGAGGAGTGAAATGGCATAAAGGATTCTCTTAGTTGTTCTGGTAAAAGAAACAATTGCATGTCGAGTTGTGGGTGACAGAAGAGTACAATGTCTAATGTCTTAAAAATCTCTTCTGAACTTGGTCACGGACAAGACTTCTGATGGTTGACAGGTTCAGGAAATTGGTTAAAACTGTCTTCTATATAGATGTTTCTGGCTGTACACCTAAACCTTGGCTTTAGCAGGACATGAGATCTCAGCTACCTACACTAAACTCAGAGAGAAAAAAGTATGGAGAAATAGATAGAGACATATAAACTAATGCCACCATCAGTCTGCCACATTTGGAAATATTGAGCAGCACTTTCTCATTCTGTACAGTTTAAATATTTAAAGAAATGGGGAAAATTCATCTTATTCTTGGCACAGAACTTATCCATTTTATTACTCAGTATCTCCAAATATGCTGAGATGCCAAGTAATTTCCAGTTTTTATCAAATTTTAACTTAAGAGTATGACTTTGGGATATTATGTTCAGAAGCACGTGGAGCTTTTGAAGCAGAATTTCCCTGGATTTAATGTATCCCTTTCAGAGCATTGCTTTTAGATGGAAATTCATTCTGAGCCAGTAATATTATATGTTATTTCTAAAACTCTTTAAGTTTATAAAGCACATAATGAAATTTAAGTCTTCAGCCCAGGTGGAATCATGAATTAGCATTGAGTTCTCTGTGAGCAGCAGGGCTGATTGCCTATTTTTGTGCCTTTGCATCATTCTGGATAGACCATGGACTATGGCAGAAAACATCTACAAAGAGTCATGACGGTCACCGAGGCAGTCACCCCCTTCCTCGGAAAGCACTCCTTCCTCGGCAGGGTGAAGATGCTTGTGCTGGAAGTATGGTGGAAAACTGACCGTGACCTGGAGATGTTTTCTCAGAAGCCTCATGGGTCATGTCTATCTGTAAATGAATAAAGGAGCTCCTTCTGATGTGGTTATTATCTGGACCATAGCAATGGCACAACATTAATCACAGCAATAAGTTCAAAAGAGAAAATATGAAAGTACATTGGAGGTTTTTATAAACCATTAAGATCACCATTCTTTATTTAGGAAATTTGCTATCTCAGATCCTCAGGCCAGTTCTGTACGCATCCAAATTTATCCAATTTCAAATTACCAAACAGTTTAAATTAAACTCAACATGCTAAAATGCACTGTTCCTGGATGCAGGACAACATGAGGTTTCCTATAGTTTCTTTTGCAATATATTAATTCTGCGGGATAGTTTTCTCACCAACTCTGAGCCTGGTAAGGCTGTTCAACACAAGAACCTAAATCAAAGTAACTCCATTCTGGGTGATAAGGACAATGAGAGAAAAAAGTCACAGTGGGAAGAACTAAGCTGTTAATACTTGCTCATTGTACCTGTGCTATACCAAAGAAGCAGTGCTGAGGAACGTCATCCGAACATCCAAGAATTAGAGCAGATGCACAGTCAAGTTTGAGCCAACACATGCCTATCCACAGTGACTTTTCTGGTTGTTCAAGCAGATGGGAGAGTTGCTGGAGTGCAGGCATTGCCAACCGGGGAGCCCTCGGTAGCTCCATCACACCTCTAAGTGTGTTTGCTCAGTGCTGCTCCTCTGTATTTCAGCTGGGTCTTGCTTGCCAGAAGGGAAACCTTGTTTATGTAGCATGTTATGGAGGTGACATGCTCTTTGCCCCTGTTAGGAAAAGTTTGCTTTTCCCCTTGAATCTAAACCAAAAGTCACACTGGTTGAAAGAATACAAATGCCCTTTTTAGATGGGAAAATACATAGCAGGAGTCAGACACTTACCGTGGCCAGTCACAGGTAAAACCAGGGCCCAAATTGACACAGCAGGGAAGCAAACAGGAATTTCAGCTGAACTGTGGCTAATGGACACTGTGCCACAAGACAGCCCAGATGCTGAGCCCTAGAGCATATTTTGATCAAGGAGATTTATTTCAGAGAAGCAAGGATTCAGGTGTGATTGCTCAGGAGCAGGTGGCTTTTCAATAGTCAATGCCCTGTGACTTACATCGATCTGACAATCAGACATTTGGCCTTAGTGGTTATTGGTACAAGCAAAGCGTGTTTCATACCTTTTAGCCACCTTTCCTTCCAGGAATTGACTTGTCCTGGAAGCTCTGCCAAGTGGTTTATATGCAAGCGCATCACTGATGTGAAGCTCAGGCTGCCCACTAAGCCACAGCTGAGTCTGATCCTGCTTTATATTCAGTTTTCACACTTGAGAGAGTGAGCACCAGGATTTTGCGAGTCCAGAGTAAAAAAATTAAAACAATGGAACTCTTCAGAGCTGTTTCCTTTGGAGATGTTTGGCGTTGATTAGATCTAGCTGCACAGCAGGTAGCCACCTAGCAAAGTGCTTAGCAAGATCTGCCTCGTAGCGCCAGGGCGTACGTGCAATGCGAAGGAGTTTTTAATTCCATTTGTCACACACAACTTTTTGCAAGGCTTCCAAAAATCACATAACCTCATGCCCAGTCCCGTCTCTGAGAGCGAAGTCCTTTTGTTTATTGTCTTTGGGCCTGGTGTGCCTGCAGCTGTGCTGGTGGCAGCATCAACCCCTCCGACAGACCCCCTTGGTGGGGTGAGTGGTGACTGGGATCTTCCCACGTCCAGCCTTCATTTCTCAGAGTGACAGTGACAGAAGGTTGTGGGCGGTCTCTTCCCTTTGCCTGATGTGTCCTCTCGGAGCCTGGTGATGGCCACCCCCTGTTGAATGCCCCCCTGGGTGTAGGACCAGCTGGGTTTATCCCACACTGCAATCACCAGAAGGCCAGCTTGCCCTTCATGCCTGGGCTGTCAACTGTGATGACATTTCTCATGGTCAAGGTCATTTCCAAATCCCACAGACTGGTGGATTCTGGGCGTCAAAGGAGATACCATACCAATTGTGAGAGGTTTCTTGCAATGTCTTGGAGTGGTACCATCTTTTTTTTGCTTCCTGCTGCACATCTGCTGCTCCTCATGCCCTAACATCTGCACTGCAGCAACGTGAGTGCTTTCAGATGGCAGGAGGGGTGAGAGGGAGGTAGAAAGGTGTGCATGACACTTGTGGGCCTCCAGTCAGCCTCTTACTGAAGTAACCGGACAAATTAAACATACATCACATAATAGCATAAATCCAGTTGTGGTCACATCTTTCCCATGGTCATAAAAGAAAATCTGAAGCCGAGAGTATCTCTGGAGTCCATACGTGCTATTAAGCATGTGAAGACAGCTGAGGGGAAAAGATTTGCCTTCCCAGTGATGTAGCAGGCTCAGGACTGCTGGCTTTCCAGCGCACGTACCCACAGCACGCAGCTGGCATGCAGCAGTGGCACACATACAGTGGAATGTGTCTGGCACAGGGGGCTTTTTCAGCTTATATTTTCCTAGCTGGCCATGCCAGGAGACATATTTGTGTTTATTGCAGGGCCTGGGAGTTGCCTGCAGGTGCTAATTATTGACTGTTCCTCCTCCACAAGGGAGCCAGTGTGTCAGCCACCCTTCACCCTGCCTGGGAGTCACTATCAAGTTGCTGGCACTTCCCTGCAGCTGGAAACGAGCTGTTTGGGTTGGACTTGGTGGTGCAGATGGTGCCACCTGTGGCATGCTCTGCCAGCAAGAGCGGATCCTGGGCAGCTGCCACTGCCTCTTAGGAGGTCATTCATGGGAGGGGGAAGCCAAAATGCATTTGCACTTGCACAAGACTCCCCAGGCTGACAAATACCTTTGCATGTCAGATGGCTGCTCCAACGCTCTACCTGAGATGGACTTGCAGACCACTGAGGAGGTTCAGCCCTGACCTTGGCCTGGTCTTTCAGATTTGGGAGCAAAAAGCATTTAGCATCCTCCCAAAGAATGCTACCAGTCTGATTTCCAAGGTTTCACAGTGCCTGCACAGCAGCTTGCCTTCCATGTAGTGGTATCTCCTGTCCCAGGAGAGGGTGGTCAGAGAGGCTGACCCCCCTACAGATGAACATTTGTTTTCTGCAGGGCATCTCTCTGGCAGCGCCGAGCCTGCTAGCCTTGATGGTAGCAAGTTGATCTTATACAACATGCAGAGTCTGCAGAAGTGATGAAATCCAGTATATAAGCTGGGATTTTTCATTTCTGATGTCTATCAGATAAAGAAAAACAACTCTGGCTTTCTTCTTCCCTCTCTGTTCCCAAACAAGAAGCATTTATTATACATTTTTATTTAAGATTTAGGCTGATACAGCAAAATTGCTGCCTCTCCCTGTACTTCCTTTGTTGAAAAGACAGATGAATACAATTAACTCAAGGAAAAATTTTGCCTTGATGATACGCTATTCATTTTTTAACCATGGCTTTTCCTGATGTCCAATAAAATAATAGAATATAAATCAGAGCAGCTTAAAGGCTCAGGGTGTGATTGTCCAGCAGGTGGCCTTGGAGAAAGCAGAGATTTGTGAAGATTCCCACAGTGTGGCTGAAATTGTCACATTTTAACTTTGTCAAATTTATGTGAAAAAGAAAGTCACGGAGTCTTTGCACCTGAAGCTATAAAGTGGCCCTTGCCCCCTTGAAGCACAGCCAAGACTTGTTTGAAACTTGGTCCACCTCAGGGACCATCGTTTGAACAGAATAATAAAAGCCAAGTTGAAGCAAATTCACCATGTGTTGGAAGTAGATGTGAAAGGTGCATGTTGAGTTTTTTCACACGTATGGTGCGGTTGTTTCTACCATCCAGAAGGGCTATGTTGGTATGACCCTGACCCTTGCCAGGAGATCCACAGCCATACATTTGTGTTTTAAAAAATGGCATAACTAGGCATTTTCCAGGAAAATCCTCCAATTTTTTTGTTTTTTTCTAGGTTCCTTTGGGAAGAGGAATTGAGTGTGATATGGAATTTAAATTCAAAAGTTTATTTAAAAACATTTAAATGCTTTTTATTTTTAAACAATGATGTTCCCAAGAAATATTAAAAAGAAATATGTATGTTACCTCATTGTTTATTTTTCATAATTTTTAGGGGTTTAGATCAACACCAGTCATTTTCATTAGTGCTCTATGACCCAGTTCAACAATAACATGCTGAAAATTAAACATACACTGAAGTACTTCCCTAAATCAGGGATCAGAACTCCTTAATGACATGTACACACATCCATCCTCTACCAGCCCTCCGTAAGATTTTTTACATCTATTTATATCCCTTTTTCCTTCAGTGCAGAAAATGATGCCGAGATGTGTTTCGCACTGGTCTACCACACACTGAGATCTGCCCTGCTTCCAGCCACCTTACAGAGAGCACTTTTGCTTTCATTTATTATTTTAATATAACTTTTTTTTTTCCTTCTATGTTTCACAACATTGAGCAACTTTCCCCTGGCTGTGATTGCCGGGACCTGTTCAGCATCACGGTGGAGGAATCGTAGGCATGCTCTACCAGTGTGCAGCCCCCTCGTAACCCACAGGCAGGTTCTGGGCAGCCACTCTCAGCTCTTCTCTTAATATTTTTTGGACCAGAGCTGGGTAAAACCCAGTTTTTCCATCTCACGATGACACTTTGTGATTGTAGGGTTGTTTTTACCTCTTGATCACTGTGAACCAATGGGTCTCATTTGAAATGAATGAGTGGGAGAAAGGAGGAGAACAAATACCTTACAGTCCCATGGTGAGGGAAGTACTCAGGCTGCCAGCTCTCCAGGCTCAATTCCCAGCTCTAAAAGCTGTGCTTTTCACATCCCAGCTGGCCTCCCCACCCCAGGCCGCAGGATGCTCTGGATTGGGGTGAGCACATGCTCCCTCTCTGTACATGACCAAAAATTCCTCTTCGCAAAAGAGGTGGGAGCAAACCCACCATGTTCCTCCAGTTTCCATCTCAGAGCATCGGTATTTTTCCACCTCCAAAAACATTTTGTAAGAGCTTTCCAGGCCATTCCCTTCTGTGGCCTTTAAAAGCATGTCAGTCACTGTAGTTGTTTCAGTAGCTGGTCCCATCGGAGCGGGTTCAACCCTGTTGATTCCAATGGCACCTAATTTGTATGAATGAGTGTTTTCATGTCTACAGATACATGTAATGGTTTGGAAGGCATTTATGTGCCTGATATAATTAAATCCAGTGGTCTTGTATTCCTTCATATTTGGATAGTGGAGATATTATGAGAATACCGGCTCTTTCTTTATGGAAAAGTCTTACAGAATTTAATAAGAAAACAATAACCATTCTTAGGCTTTGGAGCTTTTTGAGTAGGATTTAAAAGTGAATTACATCATAGCAATTCTATAGAACGTCTTAAAAAATCTTTGTGAGAGAGGATCATTCTCTATCAAATTTTAAAGATTACACAGCCATTTCCATAGATTATTTCATTTCTCTCCAATCCTACTGGTTGCACTCCTATTAATTTCTGTGGGGCTTTCCCATATGGCACATATTATTTTGGCCATAAAAATGCTCCCTGAGGCAAAACAGGCTATGAAAGACATACAGCCCAATGAAATCACATTAGCTTCCACCAGGGCTGAGTCAGGTTTGCAGAACAGTTTTGTGCCCCTGTTCCTTACATGTACTCGCTCAAGAGCTCCTTGCACAAGGCTATGCAGCAACGGAAGGGTGGTTCCCTGCCTCGTGGAGGACACTTTTCAGCTCCGTACCTGAGATGTTTGAGTTCTCGCGTGTGGTCTAGCAAGCTTGCTGAAGCCCATCACACTTGGTAGGGTATTGAAGAGATTAATGGTGTGATCAATTAAAGCATCTTAAATTCTTTTTCTTCCAAGCTTTCCCTCCTTCGTGCTTTCTCCCTGCCCCATCCCTCCCTGTGAGCTGCAGCCAACAGTGTTTATGATGTGTTATAAGCTACCACATGCTCCCCTCCCCCTGCTGCTGAGACTGGCCAGTGCGGCTGCAAGGGTCAGTGTTACTGCCATTTCATCTCCTTGGGGCTTCACCCATGTTGCTATTGATGTGCTCACCCATGTCCAGTGACCCTCGGTGGTAGCTCTCCATCCGGCTCCAGTGCCCTGTGGAAGCGCGTGAGGTTAAATGGCATCACTTGGTCATTAGCCTTGGCCAGGAGCAGTCTGACCTATTTACTTATCAGAAGCAGATCTCCAAAGAGCTGTAATCAGCAATTGCAGCTGAAGCGACTAAATCTTACAGGCTCATATGACTTCCTTGGCCTTTGGGATACCAAGAGTGCACTTTCCTGCCTGCTGCTGATGTACTGTGGTGGGTGGGTGGGATGCCTTTCTATTTTCACTTTACCATTGACCTTATGATTTATTTTGTTTAACCTAAGCCTACTGAATTCCAACTCTTCTTGTGCAGCCTGGTGCAACCTGCAATATAACCTTACACCTAATTAGGTAAGCACACCGTAAGACTTTGCTTACGCTCATTTTGCAGTGATTTATTTTTCTTCTCATTCCCTTATGAAAGTGGACACCACCAGTGGATGGTGGGGTCAGACTTCACCTTCTCTTGCATGAGCTTAAGTAAGCAAATGTCTTTGAGGGAACTTCAAAGCAGGGGATTGAGAGAGGGGCAGATTTTTAGCCCTGTAACTAGCAGCTTGGCATGTTCAGATCGAACCCGAGCACTATGCTGAATGTGCAGGCCGCTTGGATATACCAGTGTGTAATACTAGCCCAGAAGAAAGCATGATTTGGGCATAGATTGGTACAGCTGCACTTTAGCCAGTGGACTGATTTTGATTTCCAGAGCTGGAGGTCTGGTCCTTAATTTGTCATTTCGGATTTTAAAGTTACCCAGTGTGGACAGTGGTGTGTCTCACCCAATTACATTGTGCACAGAGTGGCCAGGACCTTGATTTTGATGAAGCTATGCCGTTTTCTTCCAGAAGAGCGTCTGGTCCCCTCCACGGACTTTTTGAAGCCTGGCTAGAAACCACTTAGCAGTGGGAACTTACTTCTATTACAGCACAAGTAATTTATGGCAGGGCCTTTGCCATTATTATTCTGCTGCATTTCTTCGACATATAAAATTATTTTATATTGCATATTTTCCCATGCCCTTTCCCTGCTTACACTGTCTGCCTCAACTCGTTGCTAATGACGTTTGTTGACAAGCTCAGCGCATTTTGATAAGTCTTCTGCCAAAGTGTCTCTAATAAAATTAAGAAGAATGACAAGTGGAACAGTGCAAAAAGGATTCCAACAGCAACAACTGAAGGTTAAAGCAGCATAAAACAGGGGGAAAACATAACAAAAACAGAACACAGTGAGCCCAGATTGCCTTTGTTAAGAATATTTAATGCTTTATTTTGTTTTATAGTCCTGACTCTCAAGCTGTCCATGCAACTCAGATTCCTGTCTTTTGCGGTTGTATGAATCTGACTGTAATTCCTGTTGGAGCAGGGGCAGCTCTCTGTTTGTGTTTTACACCTTTAGTCTTTGGCCTTGTTGGCTTTTGGTCTTCTAAGAGCTGGTGTGAAGACACATCTTCTGTCCTTGGAAATGTGGCCACAGAAGGCCCTCAGCACGACTTCCTTTCTGTGCTGCCAAAGGGCACAGATGCCGTAGCGGTGAGGTGGGGCAAGTGTAATGCAGAGCACCCAGCCAAGCATTTGAGGCGCTTCCTGTTTTGGCACACCTAGTACGGCACCAGCCGGGGGTCTTATGTGGACCTCTGCACAGCTGAGGAGAGTGGGTGTGAAGCTGCTCTGAGGGCAAAATTCCCAAGCATGGCAGCAGCTGTTCCTGGCTCTGCATTGAAGCAGGGAGTGGGAACAACCCTCAGACCTTACTCCTCAATCCGTATACCCCTTCGCTGCCTCCTCCCACCATCACTGCTTGGTTTTGGAAGACACCTGCGATTTCTCAGCGCTGTGCCTCTCCCTCCTCCAAATGAAAAGAGAACCTTGCTCCTGAGTGCATGACTTTGCTTCCATTTGGGCCTCACCAAACTATGATGTCGCATTTGTTAAATAATGACCTTGTAAGACACCTGGGCGATCCAGATGGTTGGCTGGGGCATGTGTCTTAGGCCTGCGGTCAAGGGGGAATAGATGTACAACCGAACTGGCAATGGCTGAGCCAATGGACCATTTCAGTGCACCCAGTGAATGCATCTCCTCATGTTAGGGCTTAGTGCTGTCAGCTGGGATCGAGTGCAGGGGAAACCAGTGACAATACCATTTAATACACACAAAATAGCCTGTCTGAAATTCTGGAGCTTTCTTCAGAATTTAATAAATCTTTTCAGCTGTTTCACAGAATGCCTTGACAACCTTCTCAAAGATGCAGGAAGGCTAGTGTATCTAAATAGCCTTAAAATCCTTGGCCCAAGACCCGGTCTGAGCACAGCTGTGTCTAACTCCACCGTGAGAACCAGAAAGTGTGTGAATTCTCTGTTTGTTAGCGCTGTGAAGGTCTTGGTTTGGCACTTCTCCTCTGTGAAAAGCCCGTCTTTGAAGCAACCTCCATTTCAGCATTGAGGGCTGAAGTTACAGGTGTCCCGAGACTAGAGAGCAGATGGCCTGAACCAGGGGACAGCAGCAGCTGCAGGGAGGGTGGCCCCACCAGTATGTCCCTCATGTCCCTGGTGTTATCTACAGACCCTCGCTCACACTGTTATCCGAGGCAATTTTAGCAGCTCAAGGGGGAACCACCATTTGGAAATGTAATGCCTTTTAGTCAGGAGTGAAGGATTAGGGGAAGATCATATCTGGATTCCTCTCCTTGTGCCACAAAAGATATTTTTAGTGCCTTCAAAGTCAGCTGGAGTTTCTGTGGAGGGGAGGGCTCTGGTCTGCTCTGTAGGGTTTTTTCCAGCATTGCCCACATCAGTGATGTGAATAACTCCCTCTGTGTGCGCAATAATGCACTAACGGAACTTTTTGAAACTTGTTTAAGCAAGTTCAGGTTTTTTAAGGGAATTTAGGTACCACCAGTTTTCCTTAGAATTAAGCTCTTAAACTCCTTTAGCTGTCTGACATCAAGTTACCAGCTCCCATGGGGTCTGTGTATGAAGGTTCCTGGGGGAACAGAGGGGAGCCTTAGCCATACAGTAGGTACAGGTGACTGGGTCCCCCTGGGACAGCTGGAAGAGCAAACCAATGTGGAGCAGCTTTTGGCTATGTGCAGGACCAGCATGGTGGGCTGGAGACATGGGTCTTGCTTGTGGACACTAGATTTGGGATCTTAGGATTTTTTTGTAAAGCTGGAGGGTAGTGAGGGCTTGGTTCTGTCGTCTGGGCCTGAGAAAGCTGTATCTTGCATCCTTAAAAATCCCAGCAGTTGACATAAAAACCCAAAAGGGCTCAGCACGCAGTAATGCCCGCTGAGGCATGTGGGCATTATCTTGGAGGATGTCATAAAAGGGTGAAATCTTGTGGTGATGGTGAACCCTCTGCCATACTCCCAGCCTTTCTGTGGGGCTATGGGCCCTGTGCTAAGCTGAGCTCCCAAGGGATGAGAACATCGAGGACTCAGTCTGGGAGTCCTTTGTGACCAGACCCTATGCTCATGGGTAGTTGATTACAACTAGTCTAGATTTAACACTGAAAACTTAATGCTACCCCTTGCAGGTATCCATCCTGGTAAACCTCCTGTTGATACAGATCCATCAGTTCAACACGCCCTCTCTACCCATGTTTTAGAGGAAATTATGTCTTTGGACACCTGTCCCCACAAAGGGAAAATTCTGGCTCATGGGAAGCCAATACTAGAAAGATATAGCACATCTCAAACCACTTTTGAGTAATACCCTTGGAGCCCTGATGGTCTGGAAGGGTTTTATAGTCTAAATATTATGCCTGGGCCCCTGGAACAGGAGCACAGGCATCCAGCAACTTGGCAGGTAACAAATCTCCATGCTTCGAAAGGGGGATGTCGTCATTGTTGGCTTCGTGGCACCAGCACCTGGCTTCCTGGAATCAGTTTATGTCTGCCTTTCCTCTCCTGGCTCTTTGGAGAGATCTGATGACTGATCTCACTCAGGTCTCATCCCCACCCTGCAAATCCTACATTTCTCTTCACCTGCAGCGCCCCATGGATATTTGCTTTCTTCTGCCTTGGGCCGATGGCATTGTGCTCCTGCTGACACAGGGTCTTCACAGACCTTAGATCCCACTTTGCAGGTGGAAGAGGGTCTCTGCGCCTTGGTGCTGCTCCTGACTCCAGGAAAGATCTTCCGTGGGGCAGGACCTATGCTGGGCTGAGCAGGGCAGAGGGCGTCTGCCATGACGTGTGGGGGCTTGGGCCCCACAATCCACCCCAGGCATGGTACAGTGCTTTCTCCTTTCTTCCCTTCAAAAAACGTTTATTTAGTTGTTATGCAAACCTGTGTGAAATGCCTTCATTTTTCTCACATGAAAACAGAATTGACCCCTCCCCGCCCCTCCAGCAATATTTCAAAGCTTTCTCTCTCTCTTATTTTTTTAATATTTGAAAAATCTCTTCAAAAAGTGCTCTGAAAAATTCTGCTGTTCAATCCGAAGTTTTGTTTGCTTTTTCCCCCCCTGCAATATCCTTCAGTTTTCTGTATACAACTGAGCATACCTCTCCTGCCTCCCCTTTAAAAACAGTCTGTAAAGAAAATAAATAATTTTATTTTGGTGTTAAGCAAAGCCATCTATTCGTTCCAACAGAAAATGCTGCACACTTCTCAATTCTCCAAAGATCTTTTTTTCTTTTCTTTGTCCTTTTTGTCCCACGGTTTTTCCCCTTTGTTCCATGAGGTCGACTTGGGACAATTCCTCCCATCCCACTTTTCAGTATTACACAAGTGGACCAGAAAAAAACAGCCATTCAGCTGCTCTAACCGCAATCTAAATGAGAATGAGAAGATATTTCAGCTGTTTCTCTTGGTTTCCATTTTTCTCAGTTTCTGGCTCAGTAGCTCCCAGAACCTATTACACTAATTGTTCTTTTCCAAAATCTGACTGTCAACAAAAGGCAGGGAACCAGTCTAACATTTTCAACTGGAATTTCCACTACTTTGGTTTGTTCCTAGCTTTGATTTTCACAAACTTGTTTGCCTTCTCAGAAGTTTGACGTTTTGTGCTATTTCCCAAACTTAAACCTGGTCTCATAAACTCTTCATCTGACAAACATGAAATTCTTTATCACAAGTGATGTTTCACGGTGGGGCAGATACAAATATCTCCCTCGTTATATTGTTTCCAGTCGGTGATGAGATAATTAAAATGTTTATGTGAAGTTATAAGGGAATCAATAGGAGGTCAAGCCAACTGTGTGAACTCTTCAGTGCAAAACCCCCTTCTCAGGTTTCCACAGGAGCTTTTCTTTCACAAATACACTTAATGCTTCACCAAAATGTCCCTTCTCCAGCTGAAATTTGTCTTATAAAGGCAATGCACATTGTTGAAGGGAATGCTTGGGCTTTGTTCAGGACAATTGTTTGTCAGTATGTTTTTCCAGCATTCTCCTAATTGGAAGGGCCTATCTCAGCAGCACTTTAACTGGCTGGCTGTGTCCAGGATGCTGAAACATATTGCATGTTGTAGAAATAATAAACTAGTCTAATGACATCTTTATATTATGGCCCTGGAATTATTTGAGAGTTACTGAATAGAGTCAAATCGGTGTTTATCTACATTTCCCATCACCCACTGGTAGACTAGTCTTGCAGTCAATAGAATAGATTGGTTGCCTAAAATTAAGCACATACTTAAGGACTCTGTTAAAATGCAGTCTAAATGCTACCACAGCTTAGGGGACTTAAAATTTCTCTGGTAGTGGGATACAGGAGTGGGGTATGGGAACCTCTTCTTGGATTTAACCCAGTCAAGACCAAACTAAACCCAAGTGAAGCCCTTCTTAAATATTTTGTTCCTATTTCCCTTCAAATTTCTCTTTTCCTCTCTTTTCTCTCCTCTAGTCTAAGGGCTTTGATAAAATGGGACAAATAAAAAACCATGGTAATTGTTCACAGCACTGGGGAACTTTTCTCTGACGTGTCCCAGAGCTTCTGCTGCGAGCGGCGGGAGCCAGGCACCGGCAGCTGGTTTCACTTTAGAGCCATGTACGAGGCTCGCAGCTAATGCAGTTGTTATACGTTTACAAACCCCTATAGCTCTGGAGCTCTGTTTTTGCACCCGCCTTGACACCAGCCCGATTTTGCTCCCTTTCTGGTGTGTTTGGGTGTCATCGTCCCCCCCTTTCCTTTTTCTTCTTTTTATTTTTTGGTCCTTTTGGTTGTTTGCAGAGTAAGTAAACATCTTTTCACAAGCAGGAGTAAGGCCATGGACACTCCTGGCTGCTGCTCTCCTTTTGCTACCACTCCTTCATGTGTATAAGTTTAGCAGGGGGTCCAGGAGCTCAAATGGGAAGCACATGGTTTTGTGACTTTACAATTGAAATGAAGAAATCTAATATGACAGAAGAAGCATGTTGTTTATGGAACTACAGATTTCAGTGAAGGACATCCCTACCAAATCATAATTAAAACTACCATAATGACCTCCAAGTTTCATTTGTTGGGCTGGGAGGGAGGAAAATACAGATATTTTCAGTGGGTTCTGCTGAAACAATTTATTGAGACCCACAGCTGGTTTTAATGTGCTGATGAGCTGGGAAAACAGTCAAAATTGTACTCCAGTCAAGTGCCTGTGTAATATCTGAGGGCAGAACCAGACCAAAATCTCTGTCATTTTATTTAATCTAATGAATAGTGTTTTGTGACTGAAAAACATAATTGCTCTGCACATATGTTACATGCACACTTCACTAATAAAATCCACAGTGCCACCAGCGGAACAAATGAAAACACTTTTAGTCTGATTTATTTAACTGTTTTAATTTTTTTAAAGATTTCTTCAGAATAAACTAAATATTTGGCATGAAAATCTTCAGCAACATTTATGCAGGCTATAGGGAGGAAATCTGCATTCCTTAAAATAAAAATAATGGATTTTTTTTGCAAGAAAAGACATTTTAAGAAAATTGTTTTCTACCTTTTAAAATATATTTTAGGTTTTTCACTGGAGTTGCCTTTGAAGTCAAAGACACAAAAACAATCAACTTTAAAATTAGCACATAAAATTAATGATTGCTGGAGTTGGCAGGCTGACTGGAAAACCAGGACTCTTCTGGCATTTTCATTTGGAAAAGCTTCAAAGCTGCTGCCTGTGTTTGACATTAGAAGCAAGAGCTGAAGAGTGAGGGAGAAAAGAGGAAAACGCCTCCCAAATATCAGGTGCAGAGCAAATTTTAAGGGACAGAAAAGCCCAGGCTGCGTTTGCAGTCTCAGTCTTGGGGACATCCCTTAAAACAAATCTTGCAAAGCGCTGTGTGTGAGATTTGGTTGGCTGTTCATTTGTTGGGGTTTTGGTTTGGGCTTGGTTTTGTTGTTGTGGTGGATTTTTTTCTTTAGCATTTATAGGCGAAAGTAAGCAAGGGTATGGTTTTGGGGGAGCAATGGAAGAAGCCGCTAATATGATCATTCTTAACGAATCAGCTGGAATGACCAGCTTGTGTTGCAAAGACGTTTTTGGATTTGGCTAAAATTACTTAGAAATCTGGAAGCTGTTCCTTCTCTGAAGAGGCTCATACTTCATCACCTACCCTAAGACCAAAACTAGCAGCCCAAGCATTTTATTATATTTTTTGTTTTCTCAGTAAAATAAAGCAAAATTTTCTCGGGAGCAAAGGACAAAAAATTACCTGCTTTGTACCTTCATTACTGAAAAATTAAGTTTTTCCTCTCCTATGAGAAGCCAGCCGGGTGTGGGGTTGGTGATGGAAGACAGCTGCAAACAAATGTGTTGAGTGAATTAATGTACTGTGTGACGGTGGGAAAAGAGTTCAGCTCTGCAGGAAGGATTTGGTTATCACAGGGTTTGAGCAAGGCTGAGGGAAGGACAGTAGAGACTGCAAGTTCAGCTACAAACTGTTGATATTTAATGAAGAAGGAAAGGATGCCATGAAATAGGGGAAGAAAGAAAGAAAATATGCATTTGGAGCAGCAAAATTGGCAAAATATGAGTTGCTGTAAGTTGGATTCTTGTTTTCTCTAGTAGATTTGGCTTCAAAAGTAATTAGCTTCTTGTCACATGCTTGGGCAGTCATGCCAAACAGTTCAACAACACATTATTTTTGTCATTGCACAAAAGGTGATATTGAGCCCAGAATAACTGTTTCTATTTATGACTTTGGCTTTTGGCCTAAGCTCAAAGGAAGCAAAAAAAATAATGACATCCTTTTCTGAAGGTCTTGGGGAACTTGAGTTTCATATGTTAGTGTACAAGAAAGTTTATCAGGGTCTCAGTGTCAATACTAAAGCCAGCTCCCCAATAGCTTTATTTGGGTGGTTTGGCTGTTCACGGGGGAGAAAACACAGTAGAAAAACCATGTGGATCAGGAACTGAGGCTGCAGCGATTCCTTAATCCTAAATCTACCAAAGCCTTTTCTAAGGGGTCAGCAACTTCAAGGGGAAGAGGAAGACTCAATAGCCAAGACTTTGTGCATGCTACAACCCCTCCAGTTCTAAGAGCTATTCCAGTCCCCCCATTGAGGCACTGTGTCAAGAATGTTCCTTTAACACCCCAGGAAAATATTTTGGTCCCTTAATGTGTTGGCACAACACACAGAAGGGTGACAGAGTTCCTTCCTGCTAAAAGAAGTAATTGTTTAACCTGAATATTGATTAAGCCAACAAATCATGCTGACCAGGGTGTAATAACTGAAGAGGTGCCCGCAGGGATAGGCATTAGGTGAAAGAGAGCTTTTGCTTGCAGGGAAATGGAGAGCGCGCGAAACATGGATATGTATGTGGAAATGGATTTAATAAACACCTACTGAGTCTCCTTCCTACTTCCCTGCCTGTAAATATCCACCATGGTATTTTAATCTTGATGTTTTTAATAATACAAGAAAATCTTACTAATAATTACATTTTGGAATGTTTCTGCTTAGTCAATTCCAGGGCAACAGTTTAACTTGACACAACAGTGTTTGCTTTAAATATGTGGACCATGCTGGTCCATGAGGGTGATTCATTTGCTGGCTAATTAACAAATGCCTAATGTAAATTTAACATTCACTTCGACTTACATTCCTGCAACCCAAACTTCTTTTTGATTGGGGTAGCTGCAAGTGGAAGCCAAATATTTTTGCTGGTGGAGCCAAGGGGATGGCATGTGCTACTCGTTTAGATTTCCATTTCCTTTGCATCTTTTCAGGGGCTGGAAGTCAGGCATTAACATTTCCAAATACAAAGTCATTTTTTGTATGAAAATTTGTAAATAACCCCCCAAGTTTTTCTAGTGCTACTAAAAGCTAAATCCCAAGTTCTTTCAGTTGCAAAACAGAATGTGCCCTATGAGGTTCTCCCATTCGTTCTTCCCAAATTTCCTGGTAAATAACTACATACCCAGTTTGGCTTTAAGAGGCTTTTGTATCTTTCCTGTGCTGAGCATCCCTCAGCTGGTTGTGAGCTGGAGAACCAATCCAAGCCATTGCTCAGCAGAGAGGTGCTTTGGCTGCTGGTCACCTCTCTGCTTCAACTAATGTCCCCATTGTCCCAGAAGGTACATCACTATTTTTTCCAGACATTAATATTTCTGGAGTATGGCAACACTGACTGACATGAGCAAGATGATAGCTTTCCCAATGACCCTCATAAGAAAAACAATCTAATCCCCAAAACAGACAGCAGGCTCCTGCAGCTGACCAGGAACACACTGCCAGTGGCTGCATTGCTGGGAAATGCTGGGTAAACAACAACAGACATGAAAAGTGAGATGGTTGGAAGTGTTTGAAGGAGTAAAGCTGAGGTCTGGGGCTTTCATGGTGCCATGCAGATTTAGTTTGGGCTTGGATGACTCTTGTCACCAGGCTGTGCATCACAAGCCCTGCCTGCTTCTGGGGGAGCTGGTGCTAGCACACCAGCTACGCACAGGCTGCACACAGGCTGCACACCTTCTGGCCATTTGCCTTTGCTTCTTGAAGGTTCCCTGTGTGGGCAGGACTCAGTAGGAAGGCAACGTGTCCATGTTTACCAGCATTTCCTGGCAAGCCCTGGCACAGGTTTGAATGGCCTTAGGAGGTGTCTGGAGGTAACAAACCCAACCACGTGGGCAGCCCATGAGAGGCCACACGCGGGAACTGTGCACCTCTCCTAGAGACTTGCACCCACTTCTTAAATATCTTCCCCCCATTGGGTTGGACCCCCAGGACTGAACGAGATGGGTTTCTGGCCTGTACCCACCCCACAGGCTGCAGCAAACCCTTCAGTTTTAACACTGGGAAAACCCATGGTGAGGATCCATCATTTCAAGTGGTTTTTTTTTTAAGTGGAAGGTCACAATTTTAGAGCACCTTTTAGCATTAATGTCCTATCCAACTGGCTAGGGGTTTTCTGTGCTCCTTGAGGGGAAATACTTTCTTAAGGAAGCTGGATTTTTGAAAGCCTGTCCCGGGAAGCATGAGGCAAGGAGCTTAGACCTCTCAGTGTTAATTCTGCCACTTCTGCTGCTTTGGTTTGCAAGTTTGGAAAGGTGACATAGACTCTTTTCCTCAGTTTCCAATTCAGTAGGACAGAGCAGAGGCTGCTGAAGTCCATCAGGGGCTGCTGTGAGGTGCAATTAAGTCACGTTCCTAGAGAGCTTGGAAATCATCTGATGAAAGCCATATGCTGATACTGGGCTCATCTGACACAGGTTTGATTTCAGGATTATTTGGAAATGACCCAACGGAGAGAGCGAGAGCTTGTGATAACTCTTGAGAAATGCCTGCACAGGATCAACCATCAGCCTGTTTCTCCAGGAGGAAGATCCTGGCGCATCCAAGGGGATTTATTTTAGAAATCGCGCTGTAGTCTCTCAGTAACATCATTCCAATGTGATTTCCAGCATTTCCTCACCTCAGGTCTGTTTCAATTAGATGCAGAGATACTCTGAAAATGGTGGAGTCTTCACCCTATTTTGAAATCTCCTGGTGATGCAAATGCACTTTTCACTTAGCCAGGCCTGCGGCTTGAGCTTGGAAAATCCAGGTATTGCTCTGAATTTTGCAGCTCAGTCCTGTTGTTGAAACTCCCTGGGTACAAAACATTCAGGGGACCCTTCTCTCATGAGGGATGCAGAGCCATGAAACACCACCTTGTTTTGTTAGCCGGCAAGGGAGCTTGCTCTACCTGTGGGTATTTATATTTGGAGGCTGGCTGTATACTTAAAATATTTTTGCCTCTGTTGCACGTACATCCACCGTGGTGAGGCTGGGGCTGAGCAAACACAAGCAATGATTTTTTTTTTGCAGCTTCCAGAAACAGAGTGCTCTTTTTGAGATGAAAAATTCATGCCATCGTTAGTACTGAATGGTGTCTTCTTGACTCTCCTGTGCTCCCTCATGGCACAGGGAAACCTATATAAAGAAAATTGGCTGGCTCTTGAAAAGCAAAAATGAGAGGAACTGGCTGCAGGGAGA
Organism: Falco rusticolus; assembly: GCF_015220075.1. Lineage (NCBI taxonomy): Eukaryota > Metazoa > Chordata > Aves > Falconiformes > Falconidae > Falco > Falco rusticolus. Next base: position 5,836,341 of record NC_051197.1, on the reverse strand, counting down.
GGTTTCTGAGTCCCGTTAGGGTTCGAGAAGGAGTTCAAACACTTCGTTCTTCAGCCGCTGGAGATAAAAGTCCTGGTACATTCAATTCCCACTTTCTGCTGCTGCCAACAAGCAGGGGGGCTTCTTCCTCAGCCTCTTACCACCACAGAAATAACAGAGATAAAGCAAGCAAAATAAATAAATGCTTTGTGGCTAGAATAGATAATAATTTCACCAGCTGAATATTAAAATATCAAAGCTGAAGGAAAGGATATATAATTATGGGCCTTTGAAGTTCAATAAAGGTCTGTTTCATCAACATGGTAGCTAGTATTTCAAATGCAAAGGCAGAATGATAATACTACACTGGCATTTCTGACCCACAAAGGATATGTTAGGAGAAGAAGGAAGTCCTTTAAGACTGAAGCCATTTAGACTGTGGATGATGAATTATCCTACCTCAAAATGATCTGTCCCTGACAGGAGTGTTGCTCAGCATAATTTCTTTCCATTTGACTCCTGACATATTTCTGAATTTTTCAAAGGATTGTTCGGCCCAGTGAGAGCAGGTGACATGCAACACTGAAATGAAGGGACTTTTTGTGCTTACTTATGCTGGAAATATCCCCAGATAAAACAGAAGATCTAAATTCTCCAGTCCAGTAAACCATGGATGAACTTTATGTGTTTGATACCAGTTTCTAAACCAGGGCCAGGGTTAAAAAGTTTAGCAGCATTTCTGGGCTGTGCAAATTTTTAACTTTGACTCCACCCTATGGCAGGTAAAGAATAGTCAGCCTTGAGACATCTTACACAGGACCTAAGGTCCTGAAAAAAACTTGGATTCGGACAAATCATTTTCCCTAGGCACACTCTGAGACCTAGAGGCACTGCCTGATGCATGCCAGGCTGTGGGAGCTGGAGCAGTGATGGCTTACGGCTACATTTCCCAGGATGCAGGACAGCACCTGGTACATTGTTGGAGGTGAGCCCTGGCTCATACAAGGGCTGGGCGTGAGCTGTTAGGTTCCCAAATGCATTGTGGCAGTTTGGGTAGGGCAAGGAGAGCTTTTGATGGAAAGTTGTAAGATATACAGAAAGGTAGGCTTTTTATATTTTTTTTTCTTGGTTTTGGTGACACTGCTAAAGATGTTTCACTGTGATCACAATGAAATAAAAAATATTCTTTGCTGAGGATAGGCCAAGCTGAAAGAAGAGTTATTAAGGCCAACTGAAGCTTTATGAGTGCCAGTGGTGTTTATACTGTGCAGTTCTTGTACTTAGAAAGAGTTTACTACGTTAAGGTTATTTTATTTTTTAGCAGACTGTCATCACATTTGGATACATTTTCCATTTCAAATTAACATCCAGTCCAGTTTTGTGGTTGGGGAAAGACAAGCAAGAGCCCTCAGCTACATGTCAGCGGAAGAGGAGCTTTTATTTGAGGGTAGGGATGTTGAATGACCCCACAGCTTCCTGTTAGTGTTTTAATAGCAGGACTTTCCCACCTGGTCTTGGCTAGAAACTCAAACTTGTATGCTTGTGTGGAGACCTAGTAAAAGTGTGAGAAGAGTGTACCATATCCAATTTCCTACGTAAAGTGTGTTATACACCTCTTTGGTTCAAAGTGGGAATCAGCCTGCGGGGAAAAAATGGTCTTTTTCAGCGTACTTTGTGTGCATGGGGGGTCTTGAACATGATGCTTCAAACTTGACGGTGCGATGTAAAAGGAATGGAAGTTTCTGAATGAGGCAGTTTATTTTGCTTTTCAGCATGCATGTGCAGAAGCTGTGCAGTAGATGGAAGGGTTACGTGGTGATTGGAAGAGGCCAATTAAGCAATTTGGTTGACTCCTGTTTGCTTGACTAGAGCGAGAGAGCTTTACAGCACATCCCATACCTGCTGGGTTGTCTGAGCCCAGTTTGCACAAAGCGCAGGGGGGGTGAAGGTGTCCACCTGGGCCTCAGCGGCAGCATGGCCATGCCAAGGTGCAGCAGCATGACCAAGCTGCTCAGCATCGAAGGGGCTTGGAGGTGCTGGAGGTTGAGGGCAGCCTTTTTGCCAAGTGTTTTGCAGTAGTGAAACATAATCCTTCAGATTAGTTCCACTTCTCATTTGGCCTGGTTTCATATCAGTGCTCTGGGAGCAGGGGAAAAGTGTTGTCTCAGCACAAAGAGACACCTTTGGAAAAAGGCACAAATGAGTTTCTCCCAGCTACAGTGTCCATGAGGACGTCCCCTGCTTTTCTGATGTTGATGCAGATATGTTTGTATTGCACAATGTGGATATCTTTTCTGTCCTGCTCAAACAGTGAGCAGTTGGCAGATTAAAAAACTGGTATCTCTTGTGTACACTGTTCAATGTGGGTCCTTGATGTGACTGAGCCTTTGGTTGCTACACTAAAGGAGTAGTGACAACTTCTGCCTTGACTCCAGTGAATGTTTCCATAAATGGCTTCTGAGCTGGCATGCCCTGCTCTTCAAAACCGTCAGCTACTTGGGGCTGGGACGCTTTGGAGCTCCTAATGCAACAGGGTTCTGCTCCTTCTTGGCATTTCTCTGAACGCCTCGGTGAAATAACTATCTGACTTCTGAAGAATTCATTGCATCTAGAAGGACTATTGCAAAGCCTTTGTTGTCACCCAGATTCAGTGAGGGTTTGAAGATTATGAATATCTGGTTATATGTCACAGTGAACTTACCAGCGTTTGGAATTGCACTTTAACCAAAAACGTTAAACTTGAGCTTGGCTTTCTTTTGTAGGTTGGATTTTCTGTCTGCAGGAGGGTTGGGAATATGTGAGTGAGCATTAGCTCTTTTTTGGATGCTCCTGTGCTGCACAGCTGGGGGTTGCTTGTTGCTGGACTTGATTCTTCTTGAGACATTTTGCTCTGGTTCCCTTCCTGCTTTCTCATGCTGCTGAATTTGAGGAGTCCTCTGGAGTGCCCTTTGGTGTTGGCCAGATGGGGATGACAAATGGGGTCACCCCAATTTTGAGGCTGGCATGGGCTGACCCTGGCAGCCCCCTGTCTGCATCCTTCTCCACGAGCCATGTCCATCCATTGAGGATGCAACATGCAGGGGGTGCAGGTGCCCCTGGGAGAGCCTCTTGATCCCCACACCCTGAGCTCGTCAGCTCTGACCGTCCTCTGGGGGTTTTCACAGAAGACAAAGAAGTCATTCAGGAAGTACCACAAATTGAAACCAAAATTATGGTAATGAAATCTAAATGAAACCATAATATAAGAGAAATAGCAAACAAGGGTTTCCTTTCTTCTACAGGAGGGCTGGCAATTTAAATTAAAAAAATCGAAATCAGTGAGTGACACACAGTTCAGTGGAGAGTCAGTGTCCTGGTTCCGCTAGAAAGGCATCCAGCTGCAGATTCAGCCCCAGAGGCTTTTGTCTGTGCGAAGACCTTTTTTTGTCGGTCAGCTGCTTCTACTAAACCACTTTAAATTAAGCCTTGGTCAGCGCAGAGTTGCGAGCTGTTTTACAGGGATGTGTTTGTGGAAGAGCATCCAAATACCTGCCTCTGAACTTGTCAGTTATGACTATATTCTCAGCAGACATTGAAAACCATAAACCTCATGCTGAGGGCTTTGAATGTCACTTAAGATCTTAAGCCATGTTCTTGGAATGAGTTTATGAGACAAACCCGAAGGGACTCAGCAGCGGGCATACGGAACTGGATCTCTCCTTTCTTTCTTCTAGCTGGGGGGAATGAATCCCCATAGATAGAAATGGCAAAGCCTTTTCCAGACAGGACAGCATTATCGTGCAGGAAAAGTCCAGAAAATACTGGGAAGCCAAATGTTGTCTCAGGCTAAGATCAACATGATGGAGTGAGAGGTGGGATGGGTTGGTCAGAGTGATGGGGGAAGCACTTTCCGCATGTTAAAACAGCTCGTTAAAACCAAACTAATTGCTTGGCCCTCAAATTATCTAATAGCTGGTTGTCCTTTCTTCAACTGGCTCTATTTCCTTTCTGACACCACAGACAAGAGCAAGCATGCAACTCTGATTTAGAAATGTCAACGTGGTTTAGGTTAGGGAGTGTTTATAATAATTATGAATTGCCTTTACGGTTTGTTTGCTTTCCATAGCAATTGTCAGAGGACAGCAGCTGACAGCTGTCGAAATTCCTAGTGTTGTTCCCCTAGTATAGAACAACATGAATCTAATTAGTATGTACCAGCAGCACCATATTATTAAATTAATAATAATTAGAAAGCTATTTGCACCTGTGTTAATGTAACACTATTTATCCCAAAGTGTGTTAAATCATTAAGTGCTTCAAGTCTCTAATGATGTTGGCTTTACAAATGGGAAAACTGCGGTGAGAGTTGGAGGCTTTTGCAAATGCACAAAACTACCAGTCAAAGGGGAAATTCTTCCCTGTGCAAAGCAATAAGGGTTGCCTGATGCATGCAGGCTGCGGTGGCATAGGCACCATACATAGATGTATATATGTATTTACAAAATACACCCAAGATCACTATCTCAAATAACTTTAAAAAGAAAAAAAAAAAAAGCTGCATGGGGAGGGAAGCAGAGTTATTGAAAATAAAGCAGAGACTGTCTGGGCTATTAACAGATTCTGCTAGTGCTGTGCAAGGCAAACACTGGGATTTGTAACAGATCAGCCAAGAGGTCTGCTGTCAAAAAATCCTTTACAGTCCTACTAGGATTCCTTTTGCCCCTTAAGCAATAATGGAATAGAGATTTTTATTGAACTGATATGCTGTGTTAGGCTTGGCTGTTGTAGAGTGATTATGGTTGATACTTTTTTTTGAGGAAGTAGATAGACCATAAGGAAACATGTTGGAGTCTAAACTATACCACATCCATACAAAATATTTGCTGTGGTTGAATTTATGCCACTTGAAACTTGACTCTTTCACTTAATTTCTATTTATTTTTGGCATTGTTGATGGTAGGAGACAGCAACATCCCTCCTTGAAGATTGTGTACCGTTCTTGGAAACACAAAGGAAATAAACTTTTACCAGGGTGACACCATTTATTTTAATTACTCCCAGCTACTTATTTTTATTTTAGTGGGATAGAGAAGGCCAATCAGGGTCAAACTGACTGTGTGAGGCATCTTATAGGAAAAGATGGCCCCTACCTCAGAAACAATTGCAGTTCAATGAATGCCTGGGTTCAGCAACGTGCTTAAGCACAGATTTAATTGTAACCACCTGCATGAATCCCTTTGATGCTGTATCATATCGGAAGCTGTGATACAAGACAACAATCAGGCGTATTGAGCAATCATACAGACCATGGATAGAGAGGGGAGCAAAGAGCTGAGAGGACATGCATTTACACAGGCCAAATAGATGAAAGATGTGCGCTGTTTCCTTGTCACTATACAAGTATCTCTGTTTTGTCTGTGAGGAGGCAGGAGGTTGCTAGATCAAAAGTGGCCCATGCAATCTCATTAATCCTCTTGCTCAGCTTGTAAGCAACATAAGTACTATCCTGTGGTAGTCAAAGGATGCAGACACGCAGATATGGATGGCAGCGTGATCAGGGCTGCAGACTAAAAGCACCTTGGCCATGCGTAAGCGTCGGTGTAGCTGGTATTGCCACTCTTAAGCCCCAAAGTGGCGGTGGTGGTTGAGTGTCTCACACTGAAGCTACATCTAATTCTGCAGGAGGGGTGCAGTCGCTCCACAGGTCAGCATCCCTAGCTAGCTTTCATCCGGTGAGTTTGTGACAGTGTCAGCAAATTGCTGGTGCCCCCTTGTTCATCAGTTCTGGCTATGTTATCTTAAAAGGGACAACTTGCCTATATGAAGCTCTTCCATCCACTTTTGGAGGTGGCAAACAGCAGATTAGCCATCTGGTGTTTCCGTGCATCGAGCTGAACTGGAACAGATTGCTAACATCTTCCACTTGTGGATGTGAATTTTGCAACTGCCTGCATTTGCTTGTGATGTAGTTTTGCTGGGAGAAAGTTATTCCAATCTTGTGTGTTTTGTAACATGTATTGCTGTGCTCATAAATTGCTGCTGAGTGACTGCCTGCTCGGATGTTAGATGGAATAGCTATTACTGCACACAGTGCATGTAGTCGCACCTGATCAGTGCTTAAGGTTGGCCGAAGTCTCTGAGAACATCTGCCCATCATTAACTGAAGGCTTTCAAATCCCTTTTCCCTTTCCTGCCTTCCTCATTGCATGAAGACCAGAGGAAACGGTGATTTTTGCAGGAGTTACTTGTCCTTTGTGAACCTTCTTTGAATGAACTAATGTGCTTTACTACATGCGGAATGAAACATCAGCACGGTGCCATCAAAGGGACAAATTCTGCCCTCAAATGAGTGAGTGGGCAAGAAACTATGAGCTCTGCACATGTGTCTGATAGCCTTATGTGTCTCATCTGCGAGGCCTTGAACTTAGAGGCGTAAATCTATAGGTTCAGTGCTGAGAATCTGTCCTGCAGTATTTATGGCAGTTGTTTAACTTTAATCTCAGCCATTCATTTGCTTCCTGGTTCTCATATAATTAGAACATATTAAACAGGAGCCAACCACAAGAAATATAAAAGGTTAACGCAGTTAGGAAATGTCAGTGGAATGAATACAGCTCACTAATTCACGGGTTCTTTCCATAAATATTTCCACCAGCCAAAATATTGACTTTAACCTTTTCCATCTCCTGCATGTAAAGCTTTGTATTCCCTTGTCGCAGCAACAAATACCTCAGAGTGTGTGGATGGTGCTCAGCACAGGGCAAGTGGTTACAGTGTGCAGTTATGGTATTAATTAAGTGGCAGAGTCAGATTTCACTATGGTAAGGCACACCCAGAGATGGAAAACTTGGACATAATGAAAAAGAGCAATGTGTTATATTGGGATTGCAGGTATTATTTAGGACAACAGTTTGGAGCTGGTGCAGCAAATATCTAACCCCAGGATGTTTTGCTGTGAGTAGCACGAATGTTTGGACTGTTGGGCTGAGAGATGTCCTGGGACACTGCAGTGCTGGAGAGCTCCACATCTTGGATCTTTTTTCATAAATTGGTCAAGACCCATCCTAAACCTGTCCATATTCTCAACCCCAATTCCCATAGTAGAAGGTGGTTCCACCACCTCCTGACTCTAATGATTTGAAAGATTTTTTGGTTTTGGTGCCTGCTGCCAGCTCAGGGCTCCTGAGCACCCTGGCTGGGCTGGGCTGCACATGTCATGGTGGGGTGACAGGCATGATTTACTGCTGACCTCCCATGGTCTGAGCTTTATTCAAGAAATTAGCAGCTCCTACCTGTTGCTGTTTCATGCTGAAATTTCTGTCCAGACTTGCTCAGGATGCTAAATGAAAGAGGACCAACTACTATTTTCCTTGAATCCATACCAAACTCCTGCCTGTTTGAGAATTAGAGATAAATCTTTCAGTGGGTCTGTAGTACTAAACCCTAGCAGCTGTACTGAGGGTTAACTGTCCCCCGGGCTTTTCATGTGTGCATGGGGCATGGCTGCCTGCGCAAAACATGTTATTCCCTTAATCTGCTTCCCTATGTGCTACCTGTGGTTTCAGCTGATAAGTGTTCTGGATGTTTTCCTCTGGACCATCTCATAAAACCAGCATGTGCTATTATAAAGCAGTGGGCTGAATCTTGGAAATGAAATCAGTCCTTCATACCGCTGAGGGCTGGAATGCAATATTCTCCATACAGTGTTCTTTGGAAGATTTTTTTTATCTAACAGCCTGGTGGGATGCCTGCACATCCTGAGAGCAGGTACTAGATGTATTTGTGTTCAGAAGAAACAAACAATAAATTCACACAATGCTTCACGTGCTCTAATGAAATTCAAAAGGGCTTTCCAGGATTACCTCTCCTAAGGAGGTGGGTCGTGCCTGGAAGGATGCTGAGTATCTCTGCCACCTTGCTTATACCAGAAGCAATATGTCATGCTGGGGTAGGAATCTGCACTAGGTAACGAGCTTTGACATGTGAGATAGGTATCTATATATCTTAAACTCAAATACGACACCAGCCCATTGAGGCTTTGTCTGTCCTGTTAACTCACTTGGAGCTGGCTGGGGGACCTGTGCGCTGTGCTATTGGGCTGTGTAGATTTTGGAGGTCCTACCTACCCCTTCTACTCTTTCACCAGTGCTAAGTGGGCTTATTCCACTCAGAGAATTCTATCCTTTAGTTTGGTTGTATAAAGTAAATGAGATTAAGTGTTGCTTAAAGCTATGCCTTTGCCTAAGCATTGCCTTGAATTAGATGAGAACCCCCAGAGCACAGATGACCGAGGAGGACTGACTCCATGGTGCTCTCGTTACTCATAATTTGTCCTGTCTTACATTCAGTTACCTGGGTGAATGCCCCTCTGTGTTCCAAGGCCCAGTTGCCCAGGCAGTGATATTTGGGTGTTTGTTAGCGTTTTTTTTCCTGAGCAGGTACACTAATTTGAAAAGGGTGTATAACTGGATGAAGTACAACAAAATGAAGGAAGTCAGTATGAAATGCGTCACCTGGTAGAGTGGTGGGAATCACTGGGCTGTGGGTGGAGCAGCGAGCATGAGGGCTTGGAAAGGAGTTTCCATCAAAACTCTGCACTCCCACAATGACAAAGGATTAAGGCTGGATCTGAAAGTGAAATCTGAGCTGTACACCAACACTGCTGAAAGGCAGCACTCCTGTAATAATGCTAATTTCAGGCAGCACCAGGAAAGAGAAAGAAAGAAAGAAAATGATCCCTTTTGACCCAGCCACAATGGCTCTAAACAGAAATAATGTATGCAGCGCGGTGTCATGCTGCAGTGCAGTCAGGACCTTGCTTTTAAGCTCACTGCAGTTTTTGCTGCTGATGCACTGAATTCAACATTTAGTAAATACAAAGAGTGCCTAGTTTCCTGTAGCACTGACTGTATAAATCTGGGTTCAATATACATGTGGGTGTATATAGACTTACTGTATCTTTAACACCAGTTCACAGCACTTGTGTAATAATGGGCTCATGACAGAAATCAGGATTTGCGTTTGAACGAATATATCTTTTATAAAAGGAACCACAGTGAAGCAGCCCAATGAGACATGCAGTTGGTTTTTTATACGGTTTTATACTGCTTTCATCCTCCTGGGATGTGTGTGCTTCCCATTAGTGCATTCCCAACCACCCCTGCCATCTGTCACAAGTGATTTGCTCTTTCTCATCTTATCTCCCCCAGAGGAGAGCTGTTTCTGAACAGAACTCAGGGTTTTTTGTTGCCCCCTTTTTTTTTTTTTTTTGGGGGGGGAGAGTTTCTAAATTTCCTTTCAAGTGTACCCTGCTCACTGCTTATGCTGGGGAAAACAGTGCTACAGATGCATTCTCTGGCTAGGGAGACAGGTGGCATCTGTGCCCTCATGAGAGGCACTGGCATCTGGGGCTTTTTGCTTGTAAAAAAACATTCCCAGATCTTGCCAGGACCTTTTCAAGCTTCTGGTCCTGCTGTTCTTTACCAGTTCAGTGGGTCAGAGGCAATCAAGACATCCTAGTGGAAATGCATCGTTCCCTGCCCTATAACCTTGGGGCATAGCTGGAAAGGATTGGTGCTGAGGGAGCTCTGGATTCCCAGCCTCAAACTCTTTGAAAAATAGCAGCAGTGAGATTTTGAGTCTGAGGTAGTTCTGTTTTGGTGTAATCCTCTCCCCAGTATTGCTTGGCAACACTGTGGTTAAAATCCTCACCTGTCATCTTGCAGGTGCCAGTGGCAAAACTCCAGCCAACCATTCCGAATTATCCACATGGAAAATGTTATTTCTGTGATGGCTTTTCCCTTAAAAAGAGCCAGTTCGAGCCTGAGGATGAGGGTAGGTGCATGGAAAGACACCTGGGAGTTAAACCTGCATCTGCCTGGAGTTTTATACCACATCTCTTCACTCACATTCACTAAGAATATTATTTTTTTTCCCCAGAAATCTTCCTGTGAAGTTGGTTCCACTAAAAGCCACAAGGGCTGAGTCACTGTGCAGAGTCTCATAGCACATAATCACCTGGGGGATTATTTCCTTGGTGGAATAGCTAGAAAATCAAGTATGTCTGGCCACTGGAAAGAAGAAATTTGTGTCTGTATCCAAAAGCATGGGGGGTGAGTCATGGCTGATGGCCAGAGGCAGCAGATGAGTCAGGACAGCGAGGTGTTTTGTTTCTTTGAACAGCACCAGTGTGGTTGCAATGCACCTCTCCGGACTTTGTCATCTGTTCCATCGAAGAAGTTTTCTTCGGAGACAGCTTGGGCTTTGGCTCTGAACTAAATCATGTCAGAAAGGTGTTTTTCATTGTGCTAATTATCATCAAGAAACAGGGATTAGCTTCCTTTCTTGTACGGCATAGGGATAATTTGGCATTGGCACGACTTCTGAGTCCTTCTGGTGTTTTAAAAGCTGAGGTCATGGCAGGGCTCCTTGCAAATATCCCCTTCAGCAGCACTTGCTGTACTGTATTTCCAAGGCATCTCAGAGTGTTTTGACTTTTCTCAGGAAAAAAAAAAAAGAAAAAAAAAAAAAGGAAAAGGCCCCAGCTGAGCTTGGAAACCCTCATGCTTCTTGGTTGAGAGCAGGTTATTTACTGTTGTTCTTGGCGCGGGTGCAGTTCCAAGGCTGTGAGGCTGGGCTTGGCTGCATTCAGCAGGGCTCCTCGGCACCACAGAGGCTCCTGCTATGCCCGAGGGGTCCGAGCCCCCCAGCCCCACATTGACAGAGTACACCGACCTGTGTTGGAGAGGTGATTTAATCATCTGTGCTGACTGGGGAACCAACCAGATAGGTACCTCCAATATTCAAGGAATAAAATCTTTCTCCATGTGCTCGGAGATACTCACGCTTCTACTGCCTCTGGAGGCAATTAGTCAAAGAGCGTTAAGAGCAGGCTGCAAAGCATCTACTTGTTGCTGTAATGGTTAACTGAAGGGCTAAAGTCAAGACTAAAGATGTGGAACGGCATGTTGAGGGATGTCAGCCCTATTTCTAGCTGAGCTGCCAGCATGGGGAAGGTTACTTTGATCTGTGAAGTGGGGAAAAATTCCTTATATAGAAATTTAAGGCTCTATGTGGGTGGGAAATCTGGGAAATCTCCTGGTAGAAGAGTGCTATTCTTGGTATCTTTCATAATAATATGAAATAACTTAAATATGAAAACTACTACTTTTGCTACAACTGGCATAATATTTCCTTAAATCATGATCCTCTGGATCTTGTTATTGTACAGGCCTTTTCATCTTTAAATGGCTTCACAAATTTTATCTGAGTGAATTGCCTTACAAACACAATAAAATTGAGGGCAAAATACTACCTTTCTTTGTTTCCTCCTAGGTAATATGTTACACTTTCATCCTCATTTTAGATGAATGACTCTAGTTCTCCATAAAATTTCTTTTAGCATTCTGGTAGGAATTCCCTCTGGAATAGTTTATCATCTGCTGTAACATGAATATGAGGATAAGTTTGTCTTTCTTTCAAATTTTAACCTCAAAGTTTTCATCTGTCTTGGAGACTTCCCTTGGCAGTCATCGTAAGAGACCCTGTTAGAGCCTCTGTCAAACTACAGGCAAGGGTTTCATTACAACAGGCTTGGTCTAGGAGCCAATGTTAATCTTTCAGCTTCCCTTTAAAATGGGATCTGAATGTGTGCTGGTGTTACGAAGTTAAACCTGTATAACAGATTATGGATTCTGGTCTATTCTCTGTCACCCGATCATCTCTTTCCAAGGAACGCAGAGGCTTTACGTGCCTCCAAGACTAGACAGCTTTTAAAAATATTGCTGACACTCAGTTCGCTTGTTCATTTATCAGGGCAAACGGACAGCAAAAGACTGTAGCTCCCTTCTCTCCTTTGCATTGCCTGGAGGAATATAGGAACTGTAAGGTATATAATATAGTAGCTGTAGCACATCAGGAGTGCGTCTGGTGCCGGTTCAAGTAGAAGTCACGGGGCTTGATACAGAAATTATCAGCAGAGACTGTTTGGTTTGTGTTTCACAGGAAGCTGGATGGGACTATAATAACAGTCCCTTCTGGTTCTAAAAGCCTATCAAAGTTATAAATGTGCAATCTAGGCCAAACATCCCCAGTATTCGTGGGCAGATATTCTCGGAGCTGGAAATCATGGCTGCATACGAGTCTGATGGATGGAAAGATATGCATTGGAGATAGTATGCATGGAGCATCATGCAGAAATCCTGGCTTATGCTTTTTTTTTTTTCTTTTTTTTTTTTTTTTTCTTCTTCTATGGCAAATGAACTTTCAAAATATTTATTTGGCCAAGTTTTCCATGGTAACAAGATGGCTGTTTTGTACTGGGAGACATTTCTTTCTCTGGGAGCCCTGGAAGACTGGCGTGCTGTCTTATACGAAGGTGCTCTGGTGTTGCATGTCACGAACAGAGGAAGGGTATTGCGGACCAGCACCTGACACTGGAATGCAAAGCAAAATAAGTGGATTAATAATGGAATTTAGTAATAATGTTTGCAGGGACTGAGTTACTCAGAGTTTTGTACCTGTTGCATTTACTGTCATTGTAAAAAAAATTCCCAACACTTATGTTGGATCAATTGGAAGACATTAGTAAAATTCCCGAGCAATTGCAGACCGGGCTCTCAGCATCTTCGGAAGATGCAGGATACAGCCCTGTGTTGACTCTGAATGAATGTGGATCCTCTGGCACAGGGAAAGGTAGTACAGGCTTAAATGGTGGAGCTGCCTGCAGCACCCAGGAGAAAGGCTGGGTGTACAAAGGTGTGTTATGTGTGAGGTGTGCGTGCGCGTGCTTGTGCAAACGTGGGCTTGTGGGAGAGACGTTTCTGCACCACTGGGAGGCCCAGATGTCCATGGGAAGAGTGTGCACATGTGAACTGTGTGGGTGTTATTTGTATAACATCACAGTTGAGTGAGCAAATTTGTAACCTAACCTCACCGGCTGGGGCCAAGCTATGAGAAAATGGTTAAAGCCATGGAGAAAGAGGATACACAGTCCGCCTTAGAGGTAAAGTTTTTCCGTCTGACTTCAACTGAAGTTTGAACTGTGTCCTAAGTTAATAATATTTACACCCATCTAAGGGAGGAGGCCTTTGGTTCTGTAATGAGTCTGCAGTTTGTTCTGCAGTACCTTTTACTTTCTTTCCTCTGAGTTTCTCAAGCCCTGGACACTCTTGGATGGGTTATAGAGTAAGAATGTGTGAATCCTTCACCCTTCAAACATGTGCTCAGCCTTAGGAACTGTAATGATTCATATCCTCAACTAATCACCATTGATTATATGCAGAAAACTTGGATAAATCTTCTGAGAGGCTTAAAACACGAGGTATATCTAGATTCCAAAATAGCCATATGGGTTGTGACTCATTTCTTCAGATGCTGTTCATAAAAACCAATTATATGGTCACTTTGGCTACCAGAAGGGATCTTTTCTGTTGCCCATTTGTTTCCTAATAGTGTATTTTATAACTCTTAGAAAATCATAAAATGCTTACAAATTAGATAATATTTCTGGCAAGAAATGTCTTCCATAGAGACAGATCTGGGGTAGTTTATTTAAAAGCAGCCTGGGATCCTAGAACATGCTGGATTTTTAGCATTGATGTGCTAAAAACACCTGGCAGAGGAAAGGGGAAATGCAAAGCATCTGCAGAAAAGGAGCGAGGCTGGGAAGTGAGGGAGGCAGTTGCTGGCCTGGTGGTGGGAGCATGGTCATTTGCTCCACTCTCTTGTGCCTTGCCCAAGTGATGCAGCCCAGTGTTTTCAGATCTGATAGCTACAATTAGGAAGCTCAAGTCATTACACTGTGATTACCTACCACCTTGTGCTGTCCATGCATGATTTGAATGCCAAGTGCTAGGGAAGGGTTGAATGGTTTTGCTTCCAGAGTGAAGATGTCGCTGGCTGTGGCAGAAGAAGCTATGTTGGCTCTGGTAGGTTAATGTGTTAGACAAAGTGATTAAGAGATGCTGAGAATCTGGTTTGTGATGCAAAATGCAACTGAGGTGTACAAAGTCTTTGTAAAAGGCTGTAGTGCTTTTTATACTCATCTGATGATGCAGCGTGGTCAGCCCTGGGAAATGTGGGGGTCTCTATGAACATCTGAGAATTGCTATTCACTCTCTGGGCTAAGCCGTTTGAGAGACTGGCACTGCCTGCTTCCTACCTGTAAAACATGCAGTCTTTTTTTATTGATCTTTCTGTGTTCTCTGTAAATAGATTCTGCTTTTGTGTCGAAGCATCACGGGTCACCATTAGCAGCATTCACATGCTGAGGGTGGGAGGCTGGTACAGTATGTCTTCAAACCACCAATATAGGATGGGTTTTGATGGTGTCCACAGTAGTGTGAGGCTGGGCTACAGGTGTTAATGAAAAATAATAAATTAAAAGGAGAAAATCTGGAATCTGTCCTTGTCAGAAAGCATTGCAGCTACTTCAGATAACAAACTTTGTCTCCTGAATGTGAAAAGATTTATAATCTCAAGAGATGCTCATTGTGTGTTTGCTTTGAGTAAAATACAAGTCAGAATCCGCTGCCTGTGCCTCCATGTCAACCTGCCAGATCCATCAACCTATCCTGAAAGTCTTTTGATGTCCTGTGACTGGCGAATGGCTTGAATAGGAGTCCCGCATGAGATTCAGGTCTGATCTTCAGATAAATCTCTTTGCATGTCCTGCCCGTGTATTTTCACTGCCTGTTCCATGTGTAGGACATCCATTGACAGAAACCCACTCCACCAGAGCAAATGTTACCCTAACATAAACACGTTGCTAGATTTCCTAATTTTTTTCTCAAGCAGTATGTATAATTTGTTTTTTGTCCTGGCTCAGCTCTTTGAAATATTGCTAGGCTGCTCACCGATCTTATCTTACACAAATATTTACATGCATTTGTACTTTGTAAAGCATGATTTAAATTGCCTTTGCTGGACGAGTAAGATGGTGCCTCTGTGATCCAGCCCTCTGGTTCCGGGGTTGTGAGGAGGCCAGCCCATGATACATGCCCCATGGAGAATTCTTGCTGACTCAGCTAGAAAGCTGCCAGCATCTCCCAGAAATAACCCATATTGCCATAAAAGCTTCTGGCCGTTCTCTGCCACCTTTTGTGAGTAGCTTGATCTACTGTGCTGAATGAGCACAGTGTTGCTCTTGCCTAGAGGAAACGGTAGGTGACAGGAAGCAGTGGCTTTGTTAACCAGCTACATTACTCCAGCGTTGTGTTGATTGCAAGGGTCTACAGGATGGATGGGTGCGACTGGGCAAGACAGACTGGTGGAGCTGCCTGTGACAGTGCTGGAGGTGTGGGATGGACTGGGAGCTTCCAACCAGCTTTGCCCCAAAGCCCTATGCTGCACAGCTTTCAGAATGGAAATAGCATATCACTAAGGGATAATAAAAAATAAATAAATCTTGGTATCCCTGCCCTGACTTAGACTTTCTGAAACTGCAGAAAGAGGGGGGATTCTGTTTTTATAACATCCTTTCTGACAAATATTAGAAGAAAGTGTTTTAAAGCATTCCGCTGCGATATTTGGATGCTTTCACTCAAACAGAAGCCATGCATTTCAGGCAGAAGTTTCTGGGTGAGGCTGCAGTCTCCAGAGGGTCAGACTGAACATTTGTGATGGTTCCCCTGGCCTTAAAACATACAAATTCACGCATTTCCGTATTTATTAATACATCTTTTCTGTGGGTAAATCACTGGGCACTATTTAAAATAAGTCATCTAAAGGGAAAGATGCATCACTGCTGTGAGCTTACTGGAGGCTCAGAGCTAACACTTGGTCAGAAATGGTGGGGAGGGTCATTGGGTTTGACTTTCTACTGTTTAACCCTTTCTTAGGCGTCCCAACTGTCCAAATGTCAGCCCTGCTGCTCTAATAAAGTAATTAGCAATTATCTGGCCTAAGCCATGATTCATCGTGTGCTACTTTTTTTAAGTCCCGAAAAGTTAGGGGGAAGCAGTGGGAACAAACTGGATCCAACGGATAGTAAGAGCAGCTCGAAGTAACTCTAGCGATGGATGATTCTGTTTTTATAAAGGCCAGCAAAGTTCACCAAAGCCCATTAAGGCTTCTGAGCCGGGTCAACAGGCTGCGGATCAGGCACTTTGTCAGGATGGCTGCATGCTGAATTGTGCACCTAATGCACTTTTAATGAAAATGTTATCCTCTGGAGCAAGGCCAGGTACGGCTAGAGCAGGAGCAAAGACCCTCCGTTCCCTAGCAATCATGGGAAAAGATATTACAGTTATTTCATAAGCCTGTATGTTTTAGAAGTCTAAGAAATCCAACCCACATCAACAGCAGAACGAGCAGACCTCTACGCGGACACGTCATTTAATCACAATTTAATAAGGCTCCTGTATCAGACTTTCGTAATGAAACTTTTGGGTAGAACCAAACAAAGGGGTCACTGTGGGAGAGAAGAATGCAGTCTTTGATTCATGGTTTCTTTTTAGGGTTCACGATGTTTCGTTTTCAGTAAGCTGCTGGCAAAATGAAATGCTTTCCACATGCCAGCTGTTACCTCATAAATGGTCCTTATGAAAAGTAATTTGTGATCACAGGATGATTATCAGCCTTCTCACCCCAGCTCCTGTTAGAAGTGTGAGTTCTTCTTCTTCTCTTGAAGAAACCCTTGGGTATTCAGGCCTTTAACAAGTGCTCCAGAGAGGTGTTTAGGGCCTGGATGACAAAAGGGTGTTGTTTTAATAAGACAGCAAGCTTCTGGGAGCCAGTAAATTGACCTGGGAGAAGTACGCTCAATCTGGTGGTCTTGATTGCGTTGAGAGGACATGAAGGCAGTGGTGTATCACGGCTGAGCTGCCTGCACTGAGGACCAAAACCTGCTGTGCCAGATGATGCCGGAGGATGTTCACCCATGTTGGTGTTAATGGTCCTCTCGGTTGACATGGAGGGGTTAATTGTTTTTTAATTAGCAGAACTCTCCCGGTGTGTGATGCGTGGCAGCATGTTGTTCCCAAGGATTCCTGCAGCCCATTCCTGGGGGAGTTCAGCTTTAATTACGCCCTTCGTTTGTTTTGTTCTTGCTAGATATTACACAGACATTGGGCTGGATGGTTGCTTTTTGTGTATTGGAAAAAAATAACTAAATTCTCCAGTGATTCTCACCTCGAGTGAAGATTTATTGGAGGAAAAAGAGTTCAGAGTTGGTTTTGCTTGTAAGGCTCTTAGGGGCTGAGCTTCACATTGTTGTCATCTCTGGGTGGCTCTGGGAAGCCAAGAGCAGCCTCTCTGCTGCGAGGGTGTGGATCACGGCTGTTGTGCATGGCCAGGTTACCTGCCAAGCCGCTCTCGGCAGCTGCCTGCCCTGACAACTTGCTTGGTGCGCAAGCACCATGCTGTCCCTCTGCAAGTCCCTCCTTAAAGCTCTTTGCTCATGTGATACAAGCGTAAAATGAATGGAGGTGATGTGAGCTGAGCAAGGTTCATCCGGCGTGTGCTCCTGTTCGCCTTGAACTCCCTGTCTGGCTGGGTTGGTCTGTGTTTCTGGCTGGGTTTGCTTGCAGGCACCATCGAGACAGGATCTCCCTTTGCTGTATGCTCTTGTCATGCTTCTGGGTTTGAGGCTTGCAGCTGCACAGTGTTTGCCTTCAGTTCTTTAATGCGTTGCTTCTGCATATCTCCGTGTGTGCCTGAGTATATAGGCAATTCTGTACTTGCACACAAACCCATTCATAAGACAATATCATCAGTACACAAAGTGTTACAGTATATAAAATCTATTAAATCCTTACTGTGTCTCACAGTGACTGGATAGCTGGCAATTAATTTGCAGCACCATGGCAATCCAAACAAATCCTACACGTGTTTTTCCCTGCTACTGGGGGCATGGTGCTGCTGGTTAGGATGGAGTCAGTGTTGCTTCAGCTCAGCCTTCCTCAGCTCCAAACATGAGTCATTAAACAGGAGGAGTCATCTGCACCCAGCTGTGTCTCTTCCAAGCAATGGGCTTTGCATGCTTGGCAGCCTTAAGTAGTGTACACTTCAATTTTGTGGTGGGACACTGGGCAGGCAGGTATCCTGACCCCTAAAGCATCCAAAAAATGTCTCCATAACTGTTATCTTGTAACTATTAAACAAAGACAACTTAGGTTTGCTTTATCATGCTCTAATGCTGCAGAAATATTAGAATTATGAAATCAGCCACTTTGCTATTTCTTTTTCTGTTCACCAAACTGTTTTTCTTAGGGATGCAAGGTGGATTAAATCCTGCCCGAACGGAACATTGTGAAAAGGGTTTTTTTTCTGTCCTTTCCCTTTAAGCAAAAAGCGACAGCATAAAACACAAATTAAATGGCCAGTATTTTTTCTGCTTCCCAGGGCTCTCATGTCTTTAAACTCTTCTCAACAGTGTGCTTTATCTGTAATAATAAATGCAGACCTGCTGCAACTAAGACAGTCAGGCTTTCCTTGCTGGTTTTCCTACCTTATGTTATGTGAACAATCAGAGAACTCGCTGCCTCCTTGATTTCAAATAAAAAACGGATAACAAGCAAAGGATGCTCTCAGCTTCCACACATAGTTTGTTAAAATAAACAATGCTACATGCAGTCAAATGATATCTAGTGATGAGAGTCACTTATTAATTGCAGGGTGGAAAAAATACAGCTGGTTGAGGGGGGAGACTATGGGTGACAGGTAACGGGACAGGCCTTCTGTATACGTCTGCTGCCGGTTAAATGCACAATGCTGTGTGTCCTCCGCATCGCTCCCTTGTCTTTTGTAGTTGTCCTTTCTAGCAAAGCTTTGCATGTTATCTTTGGCCTCTCAGAGGCAGGGTAGTATATCCCTGGCTGCGTCTGATAGTAACAAAATGTGGCTGAAACAAAATATAATAGTTCTCAAACTAATCCTCGCTTTCTTATTTTTACATCAGAAGCAGGGCATTTGTCCATCAGTGGCTCCAATACTATCGTGGTGAATTAAGATGGCCCATTTGCAGACTGTCCATAAATATGCATTGTTGCTCCTCAACCTAGTTTTCCTGGCAAATGCTTTTGCTTTCTCATGTGTCAGAAGATCTTCCCAAAGCTGCTGCTGGAGTGCATTAGCCAAATGTCTCTTATAAAGACTTTTGCAGAAGCTGAGGTTACATGGCCTCTCCTTAAGTCAGAGCTGAATGGTTTGGAGCATGTCGGCCCTCTGATGTGATGCTGTTTCCAAAAATCAGGCCCTTTCTGGATGCTGCACATCCTGCTACCAGGCCACCAAAGCTGAGTTACCCACTAGACCTTTACGTTCCACCTTAGCTCTGTGTTAGGCTGACTTCCAGCATGGTTGAACACTGCTCTCCCAGCTTAAGTCAATGCCTAACAAAACGGGTGCTGGGTGTTTGTGAGCTGCCTGCAGCGGAGAACGTGCCCTTTCTCTTGTTTGCTATGGCTGGGCACACTCATGGTTCCAGTAAGTGCCATGCACGGTTGGAGTTCTGGGGAGTTCCTGTGTTACTGAGTGGCAAAATAAAAAGTTGAAAAAGGGCAATGATATGATAAGGCGTGGTCAGTCTCCACCAGTGCCTAAAACTCTCTGTAGGATGAGGAGACAGCACGAAGGTTACACCTTACTGGGCTTGGCAGCAGCATGTCTCCTCAGGAAGCATCTCTCTGTCCATCAGCGCTGGCTCTCCAGGAAACTTTTCTTCTAGGAAGCCTTGTCCAAGGCTGCTGAAGTCAACACAAACAACAGCTCCTGCCTTCAGCTGGTCTTGGCTTGACATCTGGGAATTCCCCAGTGGAGGAGGAGGTGATCCAAGGACAGTGGCATGCGGCTCGGAGGGATTGCTCCTTATGGAGACCAGGGTGGCTGTGACCTTCCATCTCCTAGCAGGGGACAGTCCCGTTCCCCATGCGTCTCCACTGATGTGCGTCTGGAAGGATCCTCGCAGCACAGAAGCAACCCCCAGCACCGCGTCAGCTCCCTCTGAGCGTGATGCTGCTCCTGTCCTTGATTTGGGACTGTTGAGTCCTTCCACCACCGCTGCTACCTCTTACAAAGCAGGCTGTTGGCTAACCTCGGTGTGAAACAGCCTGCACTCACCACTTGCAGGGTGTGGGAAGAAAAAAAATATGCTGAAAGCATGCCAGTACCAAGCACAGGAAAGGTTGTTTTTCATTTATTGTTGAGATATCAAAGATAGGGGAAACATAGAAGCAGCTCTGGAGGAGCTGGGCGGAAGGCTCCTCAGCGTAGGAAGTGTTGGTCAAATAAAAGTGGAGGATGTTTATGGTGTGAAACTGGGAAGTGTTTTCAGGAAGTTGGTAGGAAAATTCAGCTGAGATAGGAGAAGCGAAAACAAGAATGCAGAGAGGGAGAGGAGGGATGCTCTGCCTTGTTTGGCTGTATTTATAGAAAATTGGACTGTCCTCAAATCTGATATTCAGTCGTGAGCTGCCACAGATTTCCCTGCCCGCCTCGTCCCTGCAATTCACACTCTGGAAATAGTGCTGTGGTGTGCGCAGGGCTATTTTGGGGCTGGGGGCTATTTTAAGAAGCATCAGCAAGGCCGAGCTCATCAGTGCTGTCACAGCTGGACTTTGGGGGGGGTGAACTTGGCCTATCAACATGTTTGGATGTCTGGGCTAACAGCAAAGAGCAGTGAAGGCAAATGGGCCCTATTTTATGTATTTATTTGTTTGTTTGTTTGATTATTATTTATGTATTCACGACCATCACTGAAGGTCTCAATGCATTGCATGAGACAGCTCTATTTTATGTGGCTTAAATGAAAGATCCACTTTTTTCTTCTTTTAACAGAGAATAATATAGGCTTGTAAGACCTCAGAGGATGGCAAATGGTATTATTTAAAACTGAAGGAAGAACACTGACTTGCAAGTTCTTTTGCGTAGAGGTGTTGGCACTAGAAGTTCTCAGTTTTATTTCTCTAAATTACCCAAAACTTATGGAGTGGCACAGGTTAGTGAAAACAGTCTTGTTAAGCAAGAACAAATTCCTGGAATATGATCCCTAGGCACAGCTCAAAGGTTACAAATGATTAAATGCCCAGGACAGATGAAAGGAAATAATCCTTCGTGTACGCTGTGGTCACTTTAAAATGCACTGATGCAGGAAATCATCTAAGTCAATGTCCTGGCTGCTACAACTTTATTTTTTAAGGATTTTTTTAATTTCACACTCATCAATAGCATGTTTGCGTTAGCCAGGGAGTACGAGAAGTGTCCTTGTTCACCTTTCAAGGCACTGCATGGCTCGTGGAATTATTCCTCATCTGTGAGCAGTAATGACTGAGTGGGCATTGCCAGAGGAGAAGGAATCACTTTCTTCTGCATTGCATTTCACCCGCAATGAGGAAAAGATGCTCAACAGGATGGATGTAAGATCTTATTGTAAGCAAGGCTGATGTTTCCATATATGTGACTTAAATTTAAATCAAAGTAAATTGTTTTTCAAATGCAGATAACACAGCAATGGCTCCAAAAGTAAAACACGAACAAGCAATCTATCAGGCATGTCTGTCAGCAAAATAGATGCCATCTCATAAACCTGCCAAAACAGCCCTTTGCTTCAAACAATAAAAACTGGAAGGAATCAAAAGCCTCAGCTTTAAAAATCTCTCTTTGTATGTTTAAAAATAAAAAAATACAAATCCCAGCTCTCAATTGGTGTAATTTGGACTAGGTTAATGTAAAAATGAAAACCATTCAATAAATCTTTTAGTGGAGATCAAAAGCATTGAGTGCAGGAAACCAGAAAATTGATGATACGACATTTTCCGACACTCTATAACATTCATATTATTCAGAGAACTGCCAGCCACAATTATTTGAATACTCTTTTAACTGATGTTGTTACTTGAACTCATAAGCCAGCCACTGATCTCCCCAGGGAAAAACATATGGGAAGACAGTAGCTCAATTAAAAGTAGTATGGTGTGTGGCTCTTAATCCTCGGTTGAGCCCTTGTGCCAGAAAGCTCTTAAGTATGTGCTTAAATTTAAGCCTGTGCTCAAATTTTATCTGTTTTATGTGCATTTCTTGAGTGAAATACCCAAAACAAATCCCCTTTTGCAAAGGGTCTGCTCAGGCTGAAGCTGGCCTTGCTCAGAGGTGGCACCTACTTTCTCCTGGGTGCGTTGGGCTCTGAGAGCATTTCTGGACATTTTCCGTCACTGGTAAATACTGGTTTCTGATTGCAAAACCTTATTTGAATCCTGTCTCCCTCTAGTGTCATGAAAACAATTTGAAGGAGGTAAGCGGGGTGTCAGAGATTTAATGTCCGAGGCACTCTCCTTATTAAGTGAGCAGAAAACAGCTGTCAGCAAGTTCTCCCCATAACCATGCACCTTCACTGATGACCAGAGGCCAGGGCTTGGAGGGATTTTGGATGGGGAGCATCGTGCTGCGAGCAGAGTTTGCCACCAGCTGATTAATCAGGCGCGCTTTGGCTGGGTTGCATCGGATCTTCTGCTCCGCTGCAGGAATAGTTTCTCCGTTGCGTGCCGGCGTCTGTGCTGACTGCGAGTCTGGCATCCTCTTCCCTGTCCTGAAAATTAGTGACATCTGAAGAAAATGAATGATGAAAACAAGATTATGAAAAGCTCACTTGCGTGGAAAGCAATGTATGGGTATGAGAGCCTTCCCGGGTGGATCAGACAGGCTGGGCTGTGCCCCGTGTCACCAGGCACGCTGCGGGCTGGCTGGTGGCCGCGGTGTCCGAGGCCTGCCCAGCAGAGAGGGGGGTAACACAGCATAGCTTTCCTCTGGTTGGGCTTCTGTAGCTGATCTCAGCAGATGGGAACAGTGTGTGGAGTGGAGCTGAAAACATGCTTATTTTTACTTGCATTTTCTCTTCCCTCCCTTTGGATGGGAGGCAATGCTGCCTGCACCTTGGCCATAGGCTCACAGTGGACAATGTCCCATGGAAGATGTGCCAGGCTGGGTTTTTTCCCATGGCATTTTACCACTCATTAGTTCTTTTGATTTTAGCCTCTTTGAAGCCCAGGGTTTGGATGTTTTTCAGCGCACACTGAAATCGGACATGAAAACACTTCAACCAGTGCAAAAGTTTAAACCCCTTATTCATACACCCTGGAAAGGCTGTCACATGACACGCTGACAATGACCGACTTTATTATGTTTATCTTTTGGCAATATCTCCTTTTGCAATTGATACTGTCTCGCGTTTTCTTGGTGCCAGGTTCAATTTCCAACCTTAGTAAATGAAACAGGCTGTCGTGTTTCTCCGCCACGCTGCGGCATGCTCTGGGCAGCCTGTGATTTTGGTGGTAAATATACAGAGGAGTAAAATAAACATGTAACAGAACAGCACACACAGACACACACATATGATAAAAAGTCTGGTCTTTCACCTAATTTAGACCAGAAAATTGGCATCTGATTTTATTGTTCAGACTGACTCCAAGAGCACAAACATATTTTTTCCTTCAAAACGAGAACTGCCAAAATATAAAGAATGCTATTTGCCGTTTTGAACTAATTGGGATTAACTGTTTCCTGGCTGCTTTTTGTGGAACAAGTGCTGTTTTACTCAGTTGATGGCAGCAACAGTACCAAGGCTGACTTTGGGAAATGGATGGTGCAGCCTGTGTCCATACCCCAGCAATCAGGTCCATGCAAGAGCGACTTTCTGACCTGCACCTTTGGGTGTCTGAAACAGGAATAGCCTCTGTTCCCAGAGTCTCAGCCCTAGGATGCTGCCTGCCCAGTTCCCGTAGCAGCACAGAGAGGCAGGTTTGGAGCAGCCAAGCCAGACGGGGAGCATGGCAGAGAAAATGCTGAGCTTTCGGCAATTTGGTTCCATTTTAATTAGCATTTTCTGTGCAATTTTTGATTTCCCATTTTCATGTCCAACTGTTGAGACTGTTTGTATTTCTGGAAGTGTTTGCAAAAGGCAGGGTAAAAAGCACAATCCTAGCGAGAACCCAAGTACTTAATTAAAATTGTTGGGATTAGAATAACATTGCAATTAGAGTTGTGTCTATTTGTCTTCCGGGGTTTAGGGTCGGTGTTTTCAAGCCTTTTGCTGTAAACACAGGCCTGGAAATTTATCTTGGGGTTTCAAAATAAGCAAATGTTGCAAAACCTGCCAGAAGGAGTGAGGGAGCTGGGAGCGCTGGCCTTGCAAGATGGAGAAAGCAACCCACCCCGTTGCCCGTGGCTCTGTTTGGAATGTTGAAATAGGTGCAGGAAAAGACCCCCCGATGTTCTGTTAAGGGCTGCTCTGAGGAACCACACTGAAAAAGCTGTGTGTAAGGTATGGCATGTTCCACAGAGGAACCATGTAGTGTATTTTTAGCACCATTTCCTGGCACCTTGTGTATTAACTACTTCCAGACCGAGAGCGTCAGACAGGGATGGTCTGAGGCTCTGGAATTTGTGTGCTGATTGTGCACAGCATGTGTGTGACAGGGTGGCTGATACAACTGCAGGGCAGAAGTCAAGAAGGAAGAGGAGTATTTTTGATGCAGCTCCCAGGGGACCTCTCGAGGCAAAGATGCCTGAGCGCTGTGGTATGCCACTTGCCCAGATGTTTATACCATGGTGCGAGCAGAACAAACCTGGAGACAAGCTGTTCCTGGGAGTAGCCCGCATGGACAGGCACGCGAGAGCTTCCCCAGGGATGCCGCGTGGGGCCACCAGCTCTACCAGCCTTCCGTCCCCATCAGCTGGCATGCTGCATGGACCGTCTCCAGGGACACATGGTGGACTAGGCCACCAGGCTGGAAAGGTCCTGTGTGCCCAGGGGGTCACAGCAGTGGGTAGTATTTTCTGTATGAATTTCTGTCAGCATGTCCCCAGGGTGCCCCTCAGCCTAGATATATGCCAAAGATCTGAGCTGGCTCCCAAGAAAAAAGGTAAGGCAGATGCCAGACTGAAGTGGGGATCTGCTGGCTTTGCTTTTTCTCATATTTCCTTAAAGCTTTCAGTAACACTGTGCGGGGCTGACACTCTCGCTCCTTCCGCGAGGCCGCTGCTGATGGCTGAATTGCTGTCCAGCACAGCCACCCCCCGAGTGGCAGGGTGTGCGCGAGGGTCTCAGGCCATTGTTTCCCCATAGAATTGATTATGTTTTATTTATTCCATATTATGCCAAGCATGTGAGAGGAGATGTAAAGACCTGGGGAAGCAGGAACTTTCTAGGAATAATGTCTCCTTGGATGACCTTTAGGAATACATTGAAGGAGCTGCGCGAGCAGCAGAGAGGATAGGGGAACCCTGTTCCTCAAGGAGAAGGGTGTTCTCCCGGAGCTGTGGGTATTTATCCTTATCAACAGAACCTGTTTTGATGGGTGCCACGGGGAGATCTTCCTACCCCTGCCAGTCTGCTTTTGCGGCTGGGTCACTGAGGAAACCACTAAACCAGCTGAGAGAACATTGATTTTGGATTGCTGGTTTGTTTGTTTAGTGTTGGAGTCTGCCATGAAAATCTGGGGCAAATTAAGAAAAAAACAAAGCGAAGATTTTTCTTGGGAAGAAAAAAAGAAAACCAACCTCAGAAACCCACATTGTGTTTCATAACTCAGTGGAGAGGAAGAAGTGAGCACGTGGACAACCCTCACCAGCACCTGCACGAGACTCTCTTAATTCCTCAATCTAGAAAATAAGTGATCCTACAAGAAGACCTCTGGCAAGGTGACAGGAGCTCCCAGGTCATGAAAAGTTACTGCATTTTCCCCCCTCTTTGCTACTTTTGCCTCCCGGAAGGCTTCACTGGATTCACCCTCCCTGATGTGATTTTCCCCTCTGATTGCAGAGGTGGTGAGAGAGATGTCTGGACCCCAGCACCCTCACACCTGGCTCTGATTCCCTGCTTGCTCTCCAGAATTGATGATGTGCCAAGAGTCAAGGGTCTGACTTCAATTTGGGTGTCAAATGGGGGGAGGTGGCTCATGAAAGACGGTCAGCTCTGGGGCAGGGCTCAGCTGCCAGTTTACAGGCAGTTAAAGCTCGGACAAGTAGTAGGTTAGGGAGCGGCAGACATGGAGCAGGGGTAAGGGGAGAGACTGGGCCTTCAGGGGATGCCCGGGCAGGAGGGATCGAGGCAAATTCATGCAGTGGGTGAGAGCTGGGGAAGCCTTGCTGCATGGCTGCCATGGCTTTTGTGGCTGTAGCACCCTATCACCAAAAGTAAATATAAAGAAGACTTTGGTATCTTGCATCGACCCTGGGAGCCAGCTTCAGAAGCAGCAGCTTTCCTTCTTCTATCCCTGCTTCTGATTTGCTCTGTCACCTCAGGCAAATCATTTAACCCCAGCTTCAACCTATTTTACAGGGATGTTGCAAGGCTTAATTAAGGCTTGTAAAAGGCCTTGAGTTCCTGAGAGGTGCCTGCTGGATTAGGGTGATTAATCACATGTTGATGGGAGGGATATTGTGGGGGTAAATCCAAAGCAGTCAACAATAGGGCAGATGATATTTTTCCCTGGGGGAGTAAGACAAGGGGGTTGTAAAAGCATGCACATATCAGATTTATTCATTCTGGATATCAAGTTGTTGAAACTGTAGGGAGGCTCTGTGGCCAAAACCACAGAAATCCAAATGTATGGCTGAGATAAAGACATTCTGGATTTCCACAAAAATCAAAGATACATAAATTAGGGTGTTTCCCCCCAGACTTCAGAGTCACAAAGGCGAACAATTTGCAAAACTTCAAGTTTTAGAAATAAACGTTTGGCTCTTCCTCTGAACACCACCATAACCCTCTAAAACCACACCAGAATCATCCTGTTAGTATTCATTGCTGTGGAGCAAAAGGGAGGATTATTCAATGGAGGAGGGAGAAACACCCCCCCACCTTTTGCTGAACTTCATGCAGTTGTTCGCATGATTGCCCAATTGCCCTTCCATACAGAAAAGGAGAGGAGGGGGGAAATGCTGGGCTCTGTGCCGTCATTTTCAAGGTGACCCAGTTCTCCTTTGCAGAAGAAATGGAGCAGGGAAAGTCGCCTACTGAACTCTGTGCAGTGTTTTTCAGCAATTTTTTTTTTACTTTTGGCCCAGTTCTTATTCTTTTCTCCTATAACTTCATCTCCTTCAATAGCCTGGCCCCTAATTTAACACTAGCATCATGAAAAGGAGCTGGGGCTTAGAAAGCGAATCAGGCAAAGGCTGAGGGGTCTTTGATCGGCTTTTGAATTCAGCAGGCATTGCCCCAGAAATTGCTGGTCTCTAAGGGAGGGACCCTGTGCTGGGCTGGGTATGGATGTGCAGGGATTTGCCTTTGAATACCGCGGAGGGCCCTCCACGGCCCCGGTGACGGGAAGGAATGCAGCGAGCCCTTGCGCATGCAAACGAGGGTGATTTCATACGCCTTTCAGAGACAGAGCATAAATCAATATTGTTTTGTAGATCGCTTGGCTTGCCACATTTTTTTCCTTGGGGAACATCCAGTATCCATGTACTATGGGGAAGGACGCTGCAGGGGAGAGGGGATGGCTGTGCCCTCTGTTTTCACCTCAATATGCAGCTCAGTGAAAACTGGATTTTATTCTTCCAGGGACCAAACAGAGCCAGCCAAAACCAGAGATTATCATCACTAAGGAATCCTGCCTGGGGAGCCTCCACCAACCAGGAGAGCAGTTAGTTTGAGATCTTTTAAAGCATTTTTTTATGGCACGGCAGTTTTAGTTGGGCTAAATGAAGCTTATTGCAGTGGGGAATTCAGCGTGCACATGTTTAAAAATCTTTTAAGATTGGATATTTAACTCCAGCAAATAATCAAGTCCTAGGAACAATTTAGATGAGTAATATATTAAAAACAGGCTTATACAGATCCAAGAAAAACGTTGGAGGATCCATAGGGGTCATTGTTATGCACTGCAGGCTTAAATATATTGACTTTTACAACTGCAAATGGATGGTTGCATAGTGGTTTCCACCGAAGAGCAGTTTCAGTTGTGATAACTCATACAAAGTGAAATGCAGTCTTGTGCTCAGAGCCGGCATGAGGTCTAAGAACTGAGTGAACTTAATCTTTATCTCTCTACAAACATTACATCTCTTTAATCCTTGAGGCATGCCGTTCCTGGGAGGACCTTGAGTAAAGGATACAGTAGAGCAGGGCAGGAATCAGATTTGTTATTTATGGAAAAAATCTGAAATTAGAGAAAACACATTCTGAAACTACAGGAAAGAAAACATTTTCCAAAGGGGAAGAAAATCTCAAAAAGAAAAACAAACTGATTTTTTTCCCTAATGAGAGTGTTTTTCCTTTCTCTAAAATTGTATCATTGTATTGCAAACAAAAGAGAAAGCTGAAATGTACCTGTCAGAATAATGTCAACCCTTCCATTTCAGGAAAATCAGAGTATTTTTTGGAGGGGAGATTTCTTTTTGATATAAAATTTGTGAAGCTTAACAATTTTTATAGAACAATGTTTCTTTTCCAGTGGGGAAAAAAGACCCCACAACCAAATCCAAACAATTCCTTCTGGAAAATGTGTGCACCACTCTGTTAAGCCCAAAATGCCAAAATAAGTCAGATTTGAAAGTGCATAGATAGAAAATATTGAAGAGGTATGGGTAAGTGGGATGTGGCCATAAATACCCAGGCTTCTCTGCGGCACTGTGAGCTGTTCTTCTGTACCGTTAGAAGAGATGCAGCAGTGAAATCAGCTGTCACGGGGCAATGCCTTGGAGTGTCTGGGGTTGCTCCTGGCAGGGTTTGTTGCCCATACCAAGGCACGCTGCTCGCAGGCAATGTGTGCAAAAGACTATACCATCCACAGAGAGGTGTTGGTTTTCACTTGTTGGAGTTATACAAAGCTCGAGAACTTTACTGAGGTGATCTGAATTAACTTTTAATCAAATTTATGTTCTCATGCCAGAAAAAACTGTTGATGAATATGGGTTTCCATTGGCTCTAAGACCTGTACACTCGGCAAATAAAACAGCATGGGAGCCGTAATCAGCATGTGAAGAACAGCCCCCAGCACAGCCAGATCCCCTGAAGACTGCTGAATAGTTACATTTCTGTAATGCTTCCTCCTATGACGTGGTGTGGCAGCAGATATTTCCTCCCCAAAGATGAATTTGTCATTAACAAAACCAGGAGAGGTGACAGTGTCAGAAGCAGGGCTTGTAATCACCTTCAGTAGCAAGATATTTTGCAGGAACGCAAACATCTGAAGGAAAATATTTTGCTTTATTCAAAAATATTCGTTTCTGGTCCATTGGAGGAGGTATGTAGTTTACTAATTAGGGAACTGGGAACCAGGGGTTCACTGGTTGTAATCCTTGGCTGAGTGAAGCAATGTGTTCATTACAGCTGTCACTCATCTCCCTCCTGTCTCATTTTTCTGATCTGTAAATTGAGGTTAATACCCTCTGTACACCCAAGGTGCAAGGAGGATTAATTAGACGGCATCTGTAGCACCGCAGTCTTCTCTTTGGGCAATGGTTGGAGCTCCTGAAGAAACGGAAATGTCTCATTGGAAAATTTTGCTTTCTATTAAAAACCTGAATATGGGTGCTTTAGTTCTGAATCACTGAGATTTAATTGTTTTCGTCTGAAAATTACCAACATATGAAACAAATGTTTCTGACACAAGGGGAAGAGGAAGGAAGACTGACCTTTGAGAAGTGTTTAACTGGTTTACCTGTGAAGGGGAGCAGGCAGATTTTTGTTATTAAAAAAAAACAACCCTGACTGTAGCATCCCAAATACTTGGCAACAGCATAATCACAACTTTAATAGAGCTCTTGGTTTTCCTGTTACAATAAATGAGGTCTGCTCTGTGTTAAAAACAAAGCAAAGGGGAAGCAAACAAACCAAAACCCCAGCCCTTGCAGCAGTCCAGGGAAATGGGTTCACTATTGGGCATATCTCAAAACCTATCCAGGAACTGTGTGTACTCGAACCGATTAAATTAACCCACCAGTCATTTGTTGGGCTACATTAGCAAACAAAACAAACTGGCTGACAGTTTGTGCTGTGCTGTACTGCACGGCAAAAAAACACCACTCCCAATGGCTTTTCCAATTCCAGGGATGGAGCAGGCGACTTAACTACTTATTTACTCAGCTCTGTTCACCCAGAAAGGACCCAACCTGATGGATGGCCCCTGACCTCTCCACTCCGCATGGCCACCAGCCAGACTGCCACTTGGGTGTCTTCTGTGTGGGGAGATACAACCCTTCCATCTGGCAAGAGTCCAGCCTATTTTTGTTCCATACCACCGTAAGAAATACTACACTTCCCTGAATGGGTGACCTCAAAGTCACACGCAGGTTAAATAGAAGCATAAGTTATCTGGACTTGCAGCCATGAAACCATTCTCTGGGAGGAAAGGGTAAATAAACAAATCATTTATTAGCAAGTAAAATTGTTTTTTCTTTGAAATGCAAAAATGTGCTCTCTGGTAAATGATGTTTTTTAGCTTCACCCTTAGCTCTCACCAGGCAGAGTCCAAGCATGTCATAAGCAAGACTGCTTTCAAGTCACCCGTCCAGCTGGTACGCCGTAGGGTGGTGTTTGTCTGGTTAATCACTTAGGGCAACACTCGAATTTTAGCCACTGATGCTGGGGGTAGCAGGGCCAAATTCTGACTGAGGATATGGGGCAGCACCAGCTGAGACATCCCGATGTCTTGCAACTGGGGGGCTTGAGGAAGGGAGGATGAACTTGGGTACCACCAAGGTGGACGTGGATGCTGTCCATGCAGAGCAAATGATGGAGCAAGGGAACGTGTCTGTTCATTATTAGGCATTCAGTAGACACAGGATATTTCTGGAGAACATACTGTTTTTTCCCGTGAAGCCCCAATCTGTTGGGAATAGGAATCTGTCTGCTGTCATCAGCAGACTCTGCTCTGTGCCCTGTTACAGGGTTACAGATGGCATGAGACTGGCTCTGAAGAGGGGAAGGTGGCTGAGTTGTGGTGTGATGCTGCTTCTGCATAGATCACCTGTGAGGGTGTTGTCTCCTGACATCCAGCCTTGTTCAGCCATTGTCTCTGTTGGTGCCATTTCATCTTCCTTGTTTGGGGAAAGGGGGAAGACCAGTGGCCTGTGTAAGGCTTGGCTTCATGGCCAGCACATCCTCTCCTCCAGGAAGGAGAAGGGACTCCAAAGGACGCCTCCCCTCAGGGTGCCTGGCAGTGCCGGCATGCCGGTGCAGACACCGTACCAAGTCACTTTAGATCTTCTCTTTCCCTCTCCTGGGCTGATCCTTCAGCTTCCAAAGCTGTCATCATTTTTCACCAAAAAATCACTACTGCAGCATGTCAAAGAAGTGCGCAGGCTCCCTGCCTGCCCATCAAGCCTCCATCCTTTAAGCCAGCTCCATCCAACCAGCTCCCCGGAGACAGCCAGTGTGTTAATTAGCCCATCCATCCTCAGGAAGCTCTTGTGTCATGTCTCTGCTCTGTGTCACAGGCACATAACGAACAGAGGTTTACATCCAGCAGGCCTGGAGATTCGCTTTGGATGCCTCCTTTGATACCTTGCTGATGCGGCAAGTCTAGAGATGCAGCTGATCCCGCGGCTAGGGGGGGTCATGTGGGCAGTAGATGCCTTTACATCTCTGCAGCTTGGTGCTACCAGTTAGGAATTGTCGTGGGGGAAACTGGGCTGAGTTCCTGCAGTTTTTGTCCTCTGCTGGTTGTCAGCCATGCTGATGAAGGTGGGACAGTGCTCGCTGCCACCCCACAGTGATGAGTCAGTGAGGAAAAGCAGCTATTTTGTGTGCTGAGGAGGAAAATGAAGCGGGGAGATAAAAATATGAAGGAAAGCCTGGTAAGAAATCATTACTGGGTCATGTCAGCTTAGCAGATGAGAGCTCCTAATTCCTTTAGGAGGGTGCAGGTTGGGGGCAAACCTCCCATCTTCCCTCACCTTCAGCAAGGGCTTTCAAGTCCGTAAAGCTTTTTTAGAAATGCTGATTCAGAATGGGATCAAACTGCTGCCACCGAGAGCGTTGGCAAGTTACAAATCACTCGTGCCACCACTGATGTCCTATGTGACCATGTGCGGGTCATTTGTGCTTGCCACAGTCTTAGGAAGGAGACGTAAATATTTGTCGCATTGTTGTAAATAAGTTAGAGTTACTACTGCAAAAATGTTATTTTTCTCTCATGTGTGGTGCACCAGCCAAATGAGCCCACTGACATAAGATCTCCGGCACAAACACCTTCCTCCAGCGTGTTGGTTTGAAAAATGATTTAAAATACTCGTAAAGCACTTAGGTCTTGGAATAAACTGTTCTGTAAGAGACACAGACCAAAAGTAACAGATACGTGCACGTCTCTTGCCATGATTGCTGGAGCTCCAAATTAGCTGTTTTTTGGGCTGCGTCAGCTGTGATTTATATAACTGTTTTCAGGATCGTATCATCGGGTATTTCTTAAAAACCGCCTTTTCCCCAAAGACTAGACTCTAGAAAAGAGATTCCTGACATTCCTCCTATTGTCCAGCTGAGACCTGTGGTACAAACAACATTTTTGTAAGGCTGTTCTGAAAAGCGAGCTGTGTTTGTTATTGAACGCTCACTCTCCATCTCATTTAGACTTTCTGTCTTTCTCTACTGTTGTTATTTATGAGCCTGAAACTGGTGCTTCTGTTCAGAGTGAGATTGCTTCATGAGTAAAACTGTGGGTTTCGGTGGTCTGCAGCTTCTGAATGATTACTTTAAGTCAATAAATGTGCTACCACAATTTCATAACTTATCCATATGAGGATTAAAATAAGCTGAGGAAAAACAACAAAACAAATCCATTATTTTAGCTGTGATGACTTGAACCTGCAGGACAAGAGAAAAAAGTACATTGTGCTTTCTGATTTAAATAGCACTGATTTATTTTTAGCCCTGTGGCCAGTGTGGGAGCTTGTGGTTGAGGCAGAGACAGGGGTGTCATGGCAGGGTAAGGTCTCCTGGGCTGTTAAATCCTCTCTCTGGCAGTTTTAATGCTTCCTCAAGACAGCAGGTCAGAACTCCAGCATGGGATGGTGAGGAAAAGTGGGAAGAAGTAATTGGAATCAACAGCCTCAGGTGCAAACCCTAAATTCAAGAGCAATGAGATGCACACAGCCGAAAGCTTTTGTAATAGCTTTGGGGGGAATGGGAAGGGAACCTTTCACTTAATGCCAGCATCTTCCTGTATTTCCAGGCTGACCCTATTGTTCCTGGACCCGACCCATGTGAGGACACATTTCAGCTTGCAGTGTTTGTCTTCCCCTTCCTGTGACCTGACTAGGGCAAAAGAAGCTCCAGCAAACACAGCACTTGTACCATGCAGGGCTGAGAAGGAACGTGTGAAGCCAGACCTGGGGTGTGCGATGCTGAGCACGAGGCAGGACTTGTCCCGTTTGGGGTTCCTCGGTGCTTCCAGAGCAGGAGAGCAAAATAGCACCAGTGCCACAGAGGCCACCACTTTGGGGAAAGGCTTCCTGATGTGCTGCCAAGCTGAAATACAAGTCCTGCCAGCTGGGTCTTGAGGGGATCTGCACTTGCTTCTGCATGGGGTCATGTTTTAGAAAGGCATTGAAGCTCCAAAAGATGCAGAAGCAGATGGGGTTTGCAACAGGACCTAAAAAATGGGAAAGCTAATGTAAGCTGCAAATACAGGGAAAATAAGGGATTGTTTCAGATGGACACAGGCATCTGATATTATTTAAAGTCCCTGATGGTATCCAAGCCATCCACATGGGACTGAAAGGTGGAACATGGGAAGGAGTGGAGACCTGCATTGCATTCAGCAAGCATTCCCTTGCTGGGTGCGGCATACTTGCAAGTCAGGATGGCCTTTTTCTCTCCCATACCTGTCTCCAGCTTCTGTTGCTTCCTGGCAATCATGATTTCTATCATCCAGGCAGGAGCGAGAGCATCTGCCCCACTGAATGTATGGCCCTGAGTCCTGAGCTTGCCTGGGGCTTGGCTGAAACCTGCAGCGCATGGCAGTGTTTCTGCATCACCAGCTGGAGTGATGCAGAGGCCAAAATGTCAGATCTGGGTTTCCAAATGAACTTCCAAGAAAGTTTCTGGATTTCAGGCACTCTAATCCATGGAGCTCTGCTTGAAGCTCAGGGCCACCCTTAGCGTGGGACTCTGAACCTCTCCAAAAGAGCCAGCTCTGCAGCCAGAGCTTTCTGGGTTGTGTCTTTATACTGTGTGTTTCTCAACGTCAACTAAAATGAAAAGGCCACGAAGACATTACCTCTGTTTACAAAAAGACAGAAACAAACACTTGCATTTGCGAAAGCAAATGTCAACACCATTGATCTAGAGCTGAGTTGTTTATGATGAGGAACGGTTAATATTTAATGGAAGGTTAAATACTTTTTTTTTTTTTTTAAAGGTGCTTAAAATCACCAGACATTGCAAATAATATGTTTCTGGTTAAGAAACATTCGACTTACCAAAAGCAAAATTGAAGTTAATATGTGCATAGTTTTGTATTAGCCTGCCTTTAATTTTGGAGTAAAACTCTAATGATTACAGTAAATTTGTTCATTTATGAAACAGAGAGGAAATGCGATATGCAGGAGAGATTAGGGGCAAGGAAAACAACCCTTCTACCGAAACTGAGACAAGCCATGCTGCTGCCCTATCCCCTGAACCGCTTCCTCTAGGCTGTCTCAGAAACACAGACATGGATTTTTCTAGGATACATAAACTTCCACATCACAGGGGGAAAAAGAATCAGGATGGAAAGAGAGATTTGAGGCTTTTCTGTGCAGAAGAATGTTTCGGTTCAGACTGAGTGAGTGAAATTGGGCCTTCCTGCTGGTCTGAAGTTACCAAAATGAGAAAGCAAGAGGGGGGAGAAGAAAAAAAGAAACAGAAATCTTGCAGCTTTTTGGAGAAAGAACGAGCTATATCCAGCCCGCAGCTCAGACCGGGCTCAGACCTCAGTCCTGTGAGTCCTTTCTTGTGCTTCCAAGTGTGGACCACAGAGCAAGATCTCATCCTACAGGAGCACGATCAGTAGCCAGAGCACCCCAAGTGTAGGGTGAAGGATGATGAGTGGGAAAAGCTTTGCTGAAGGGACAATCGGGAGGAGAAAAGAGTGCTATAATGTGGTTAGCCTGGGTCTCAGTGCCAGCAAAGAGCAGGATCCATTCTCTGGTGCTGACCACACCGTCCTGCCTTACATTGCACGGGGCTCAGCGTCTGTGGGGCTCTGCCTGGAGCCCAGGGCAATGCTGCAGAAATACTTTCAACCCAAACACCTTCTGCTGCCTGCCTGAGTTTCCCCAAAGCAGAACTTATGCAAATGTGTCTCTCTTTCTGAAAGGACACTAACATCCCTTCATTAACCGTTTTACTGCTGCAAAATGAATATCCCAACGGGATTTTCCCATACTGGGGAGGCCAGGGGATTGGACCTGTGCTGGTCACTGCCCTGCAAGGGCTCAGCACCGGGTGGGAGCAGCAGCGTGGCCATCTGCCTGCACTTGGTGTCCCTTGGGACACGAGGCAGGGCACGGCCACTTTGTTTCCCAGCCAGGTTTTTGTTTGCAGGCAGGAGGGACTGTTTGATCTCACAGTGATGGGAAAAGCTGCTGTGTTCAGATGCATTTGGAAAGTGCCTGCTTTGGCGGTGGCCCTGATAAGGCGAGCGGTGGCTTTGAAGGCAAAAGGGAGGGTCCGAGGGGACCCCGGGTGTTTGGAGGAGGGGGCACCCCTCAGTGGGTGACAGCCCAGGCATGGAGCTCGTAATGCGCTCTCCTCAGGTTATCTAAATAGCATATAAATCACTGTCGGGGCTGCCATTTCCTCTGACGGGGACCCGTGTAAGTGATTAATACCACACAAACAGCGGTACTTTGTGGAACTGCAGTAAATTTTATTATAACTTCCTTCCACTTGATAAGCACTTCCATGGAGACAGAGGCGGGCAGCGCTGGACGCCCGCTCCCCTCCCATCCGCTGCCTGCAGAAGACCCTGGCAGCCCTGAGGTTAGGGAGGGCTCCAGCCCTCCGGCCTTTTCACGACCAGCTGCAAGCCGTGAAAAGGAGCATTTTTGTTTTGTTTTGTTTCATTTGACTGGCTGGAGCCTCTCGTCCCCACTGACTGACCCAGGGTTGCATCTTGCACACCTGCTGTTTTAAAACTCCTATAAAGTGTCAAGCAGAGTGCAATGTGTCAAGCACGTAGTGTCAAGCATCCCTGCACCACGGTGATGGGATGCAGAGGGACTACTGCAAGAACAATCCTTACAAGAGAGAGATGGAGAAAGACTGTAACTGTTAGTGTTGGGGTTTGGAAAACAATGAGGGCGATTGCTTATGCT
This sequence comes from Falco rusticolus, assembly GCF_015220075.1. NCBI lineage: Eukaryota > Metazoa > Chordata > Aves > Falconiformes > Falconidae > Falco > Falco rusticolus. The sequence continues at coordinate 5,800,152 of NC_051197.1, read as the reverse complement.
CTCACCCCTTTGCCTTGTCTTGAGGATTCACATGTTCTCTAAGTATTTACAGAAAAGCATGTGTTTGTGTATGTGGAATGCTATTTTTTAAAAATGTTATGCTGTTTTTTCAGATGGGAGTGGAGGTTGCTGGTGGATGAACAAGAGCGCATAGCAGCAGTAAGCCCAGAGCAGGAATGGGGTAAATGCTCACAGGTCTGCAACATGGTTCTTGGGTTTTGTTACACTAGGAATGTAATTTCCTATTGCTTTATATTGGTAATAAGTCTTTTACATGCTCAGCGAAGGAGGGTGGAAATCCCTGCCCTGCTCACCCCTGGTCTGCCCTGAATGAAGGGTTTCTCCTCAGTCCTGCTCTGCACAGGCAGATTTTAATATATGTGGGGAGATGCACGTAGGACAATTTAATGTCTGAAGATGTAACATGTTGCAAAAATGATTGAGCAAGCCATGGATGGGATGTGTCACGTGAGCACTCTGCTTTGGTTTTGTTTTTTTTCCCCCACATTGTTTACAAAATGATGGTGGTTTTGTTTTCTAGGTTTTAATGTACTACAAGAGGGAAGGGAGCAAGGTACAAACTGTGTAGCAGAAGCAGGCAGCGGCTGGGAAAAGCTGAGCCAGGTTTGATCTCTCTGTAGAGACCCAGGTCCAGAAATTTGGGTTTGTCACTGGAAGAGGCACCGGTGTGCAGAGTCGGGGGTTGCTTTGCCTTTTGGGACAGCTTGGGGAAATCGCAGCAGCATGTAGGACAGATTCAATCTAAGGCAGATGGCCCAGATGCTGCTGAGGTTTGGAGGTGACCCTGAGCAGGCTTCCAGGACAGGTATAGCCCTTGTACCTCTACTTAACACTGTGTGGTCTATGAATGAAATTTTCCCCCTTTTTTTTTGGCTAAGCACGAGTGAGTTCTTGCTCTGGTGTGTGCAGATGGCTGATCTTGGCTGGCATGGTGCCATGGGGATGCATTGCAATAACGTGTATTTTATATGAAGGAAATAGCCTCTGGAGGAACAAAGCTTTGAACCATTCAATTTGTAATGGTGCAACGCTGGCAGCAAAAGCTGTGAATGAAAACTTGTGGGACACTGAATGAGCCAGTTAATCTAGATGGGTTTCCTTATTTTTCTTTCCTTGTAGGCATTGAGTGTAGGTTGAATTTTATTCTGACAGCCAAATGCTGGGCTGACTGCAGAGCAACGTCTGTGTGCCCACACTTCTGAGCCCTTGGAAATCCTAGCTGTGAATGAATAAAATGCAAACCAAGTAGCAAGGCATTTTTGTTATTCCTAGAGCAAATCCAAGCGGTTTGTATGAGATAGCATGGCAAAGCAAACAGCACCTTTGCTTAGATCCAGTTCTAAGGGTGGCTCCTGGCTGCAATGGGAATACATCCGCTGTAGGTTGTGCTTGGGCATCCCTGTCCTGAAGGAAGCCAGTGCCTGCTCAGAGACCACTGAAATGAGTTCTGTCCCTGCTGTCACTGTGGGGCCCACATGGAACCGGAGCTGTCATCAGCAGCAAGCTGGTGGCATCACTCACTGACAGATTTATCAGCGAGAGGGAGGCTTTCAAAGTGTCATGACTGATGTTTTCCAAACTGAGTTTCCTAAGAATCCTGTTTAAAAAAAAAAAAAAAAAAATCCTTTTTCTTTTTTTCTTCTTCTTTTTTATTTTTTCTTGAGGCTGATTAAGTGTGAAAGAAATTTGGAATAAAAGTCTTTCTGTCCCAGCCTCAGAGATCTTATATATCAAAGAAACATGGGTGGAATAGCAATAGAGGAGGTACAGAGGATGCTGCCGTGGTTGGGGAAATGGCATGTAGGCATGGGTGGGATGCCCATCTCAGATGAGGTGTCAAGAAAAAATGAAAAGCTTCAGAGGAAGAAAATTACTTTAAATAGAAAGTAGGGAAGAAGTAGGGCTGATCTGCAGGTTCCAAGGTAGGGTGGAAGCCCAAGGTCTCCAACAGCATGCAGCAATCGCAGGGGATGGTATGGTATTTCTTCCTGCTGCCTCCATGTAAGTGGCATTATGAATGCTTAGACTAACAAAATTTTGGCAAGAGAGAGTTCTGTCACAGCCCAAGCCATAAATACATTTCAGGGAAAAGGTAGAACATGTTTTTTTTTTTTTTTAAATACATTATTTCCCAGAAAATACTGGGGATTTTTCAGTAACTTTTCTAAATACTTTTGTGAAACCTTCAAAATTTTTGTGGGTTTTAATCCTCCCATCCTAATCTTCAGATAACTTAAGAGATACTAGTACTTCTGATGGAGCTCTCACTTAAGTATGTTTGCAGAAAGTCAACCCACAAAGAACTATTACAAAGAAAAATTCCTTAGACAGTTTTAAGCTCTGAATTACTCAAAAGCCCACCACAAAATATTGAAAAATCTGCTGGGGGGGGGGGGGAAAGTGTCTACTGTCCCACAAAAAAAGGCTTTGTGCCTGTGAGCCAGAAAGAATTGTATTGTAATATATTCTGACACAGAACAAAGAAAATAAATGAAAAGTAAGCAGCTGCCAGATCTGTCTTCCATGCGTCCGCACGGAAGTGCAGCCCTTCTTTTGAGATTTGTTTTTATTTCCCATGTTCTGTGGTGGGGTCTCAGGGGCTTTGGTCAACATGGCCAGGGGACAACCCTCTTTTCCACGGGCATGGCCCCCGGCACATGCTGCCTCTGCTGCAGGCCCTACCTGGCCATGGGGGTGGGGGGAGGGAAAGATTGGACTGTTTTCCAGGCAGGGATGGGATTGGAAAACATCTACGTGTGAGGAATGCATGACCTCTCCCCAACTCCTGGTTAATATATCCACCACACTTTGGGGTTTAAAATCAAACCTCTTCATGTTTTCGCTGTTATCGTGGGCTTTCTGTAGATGCTCTTTTATATTGCATTGCATCACTTATATCAAAACCAGATCAGAAAAAATTCTCCTTGGCCCTTTTTTTTTTATGACTGTTTGCGAATTTCAAAGCACTTCAGGATTATGCAGGGGGAAAAAAGAGGTACAAAAAGAGAGGCACTTCCAGCCTTCATCTAAAACGGATTCATTCCTGTCACCAAAATGCATTAAAAAATAATAAATAAAACACAAACTAATTCCAGGCAAGACAGATGGATGTGATAGTTGAGCTTTGGATGATGCTGGCCATGCTGAGCCCTTACAATGTATCTTGAGTGGGTAAAATGCACATGATGCTGAACAAAATGTGATTTTTCACACAAGTACCATGTTCCTGTGCTCACAAGGACCTTGTGAAACACGTAAGGCTCTCTTTTAAGACAAAATGCTCATGCAATGAGTAGTGTCTTCAAACAGGCCTGTATTTGCTGGAGAGAGAAGAGGATTTCCCATGAGCACTGTCTGTTGCAACACACGTCTTTTGCCATGTTGTGCTCTACCCCCACCCCATTCAGATGTGTGCTGCGTTAGTCAATGTGTTACTGGGAAATCATGAGAGAAGGTAACTTCTTGTGCAGAAGTCAAGCATTTCTGTTCCACGTTAGAAATTCTTTCCAAATACTTTATATAAAGAAGACTTCATAAATGAGATGTTCTGGATAACTGAAGCTCCACTCTCGGTTTTCAAAAAGCTTCAGGTAGAAGTCAGTGGGACTAAGCACTTTTGAAAAAGTAGCCTCTTGTTGAAGCCGACTTCCTTTAGGAGAAAGTTTGGACTCAGTACATTTTACCAGCCTCCAAGTCTAACTGTGGTCTGGGGAGGTCTTGAAGCTCAATGGAAAATGACTCCATCATGTGGGTGTGAGCGAGGCCATCGAAAGAAAGAACATGTATTCTCTCTTCTTCCAATGAAGCCATTGTCCACTCATCAACGGAGTGTTTCTGAAGAGGCATCCATGTATTCTACAAACACAGCCTGGGAAAAGCAAGTGGTATTTTTCATTTCCCCAGTTCAACAATTCTTACAGTTTTGGTTTTTTTTTAATATTATATATATATATATATATATATTCCACTTAAAGGCAAATTATGCATTCTGGCTGGCCCTCTGGACCACATTGTAATTATTGCTAAGCACAGAATGTGCTTCTTTATGGCTTTGGTTTCCTGCTTCCACGTGCTCCAGCAGCTGCACTGCTGCAGTCTGCAGACAAGTATTTTGCATGAGTCCACTCACTGCGAGGTCTTCACTGACACTTGCTTCTTGTTGAGAACAAAACTTATTTTACCCTTTGCAGATGCTGGAAAATGGACTATACGGTTGGGCTGCTTTCCTTATTCCGTTGTGTTTCTGTTGTCCTAATTGCTCCCTGGTAAGAACTGGCCACTCACTCGTTGCAAGTGTGAGAAACAGCTGCACTCCTCGACAAAGTGCACCCTTGACTGATAAACCAAGCCAGGGCTGGCACAGATCAGCCAGGCTCTGAATTACTGTTTGCAAAACCTCTTTCCCTGAAATTCATGTCACTACTCTGACACAGTGCGAAGGAGCCCAGTCTTGGGGATGAGGCAGTTCAGATGGAAGAAGGGCTCATTCCCTTGGTATTAAGAGACACAGTTATGATGTCCTGCTTTCAGTGGAGCATTTCTGAAAGGCTTGTGGTTGGAGATGGTTACACTATGAAGTATCTGTAGTTGAATGAGTAGGAACAATACAGAGATTCAGTTGAGCTCTTTGCCCAATGTTAGTTTGGTAGAAGAAGAAAATGCGTGTGAAAACAGAGACAACCATTTATATTTGCTCTATAAATTCTCCTTTTGCAGGACAAACAGGGGAAGAAAAGAAATTAAAACCCTTGTAAGGGCTGAGCCACCTCTCTTTCTCTTAATTTGCACCCCTACCTTAAAGCATCACAGCTTTGTCTTTAACTGAACTAGGGCTTGAGGTAACATTTAAGCAATTCCCAGTATAATTTTCACCATTGAAATGCCAAAAAGATTTTGAAAAATCAGGAGCAAAAAAAGGTATTTCACTTGAATTTTATTCTACTCAGATCTCTGAAATCTGAGTAGTGACTCACACCCCCAGCTAGTGCAAATCAGCAATGAGCTAATTAGCAGAGAGAAGCCATGCTAATTTAATTGTCTCTGACAACACAGCCTACCTTTTTGGTGTACCAGTGCCAGAGCTACCAGCAACCCCAGTTCAAGCCCTCTCCCAGGAGAGAGCCACGAAGGATGGGTCTGCTCAGGACAGAGCAGGGACTTGCAGGTAACTAAGTTACTCCACCTTTTTTGGCCTAGAGGCAGATCATATCTGACCACCATATGCATTAGAATGTTTTGTTGGAATATTTAGATGCTGTTTTGTGCCTTTTCAAGTTGTTGGGTGCTATCCATTGTATACGGGAGAGCTCACTAGTGATTTTTTTTTTCTTGGTGTTTGTGGCAGTCCTGTGTTCTTTATGACTACGAAGCATTTACCCCTTGTTTCTTCGGTCCCTTTGGAGCAATGTCTTGAGGTGGTACCTCAGTAATAAGCAACATGTGCAAAGCGAGGCTCAGGTGCTAGGAGGGAGCCTTGCTTTTGAAAAACACTGGCATAGCTGGCCTGTTTGGATAGACCTAGTGGTTTGGACAGTCCAACGACATCCATATGCAATGATTTTTCTTGATTCACAATGTTGAAACTAAACACCGCTTGGCTTTAAACTTTAAGCCTCTGCATACATTCCCTTGAGAATGAGCATTTCTGGCAAACTCTAAGTTCTTAAATATCACTTCTCCAATTACATTCTCACAGGTTAGTATTTATGCAGGCCTGGCTTTTCAAATCCACGGAGCTGGTACTGGGCTGAGGCTTAATGCATTACAGGTGGCTTTTGGTGCTTTGGGCTCTCTGACCAAACTGGTTCCAGATGGCCACACAGTATGAGTAATAACATCAGCTCATTAAGTTGCAAGGTTTCAACTACAATCACAGAATTATCAATGAAATAAAAGCTAACGGCGTATCAGCTGCACCCTAAGCCATAAATAGGATTTACAGCAAAAACAAAACCTCCTTTGGAACACAGATCTCTCATCATCTCAATACTGGGTGTCCACATAATGGACTTATTCACTAGCAAAAGAGCAAAAATCTGCCCCACCCTCTCCAAAATGTATTCCTGAAGGCTACTGCACCACGGTCCCGTGAGCTCCTGATTTTGGAAAAGCTTTTGATCGGGGTCATTGAAAACGTAGAAAGGTATTTACCCGTGATGACTTAGAAAATAACTAGAATGAGCCTAGGTCTGAGATCAAAGAAATGAGTGTCAGAAAGCCTCATTACCTTGTGTTTCATGTTACAGTTGCAAATGTTGTTCTTTGCAAATTGTTATCTGTCTGTAGTGTGTATATCACGTCCAGCAGGATGTCTCTTGTACTGTGTACAGGTGGCTTCTGCTACTTTATAGCCTGTATCAACAGTGTTTTGTTGGTCTAGATGTCTTTTCTGTTCAGAATCACCATGGGGAGACATTTCCCCGAGCTCCTGGGGTAGCTGGCATGATTAAGATCCCTGATCTTGGCTATCAAGGAGTGAATTTTGCATAAAGAATGTAAATAGAATAGACAAATATACATAAATTAAGTAATGCCTCTTTTGATTTTCATAATCCTTGAGCCAAGTGGGAGATGTTAGTACACAAATGCAGCAGCTGAAGTAGATCCTTTTTTAAATTCCCTTTGACACCTCTGACTCTTGGTTGACTTTATAAAACTGCTGTCACCGGCCCCTGAAACTTCAGCGCAGCAGTTAGCATCAGGTGCCCGAACGGCCTTGCTGGTGTCAGTGGGGTTTCTCAGGCCCGTGAATTGATTTGTGTGTGGGGGTGTCTGCAAAAATCCGGCCAGGCCAGGCTGAAGCTGAGATGTGGTGTGTGGTGTTGAGCAGAGCCCCTCCACCGTGGCACGGGCTGGGCGATGCTGATGCAGTGCTGGTGGGGGAATAGCAGAGGGGGCTTACAGTCCCTCTCACCCTTTCTTTCGTTCTGCTAAATCTGACCCTGCTGCCAGGAAATCAGGACTTCATTAGTAGTAAAAACCTAAATGACTTAAAGAAAGAAAATGCATTAAAGATACAGTGTCACATGGTTTGGAGCAAGGTATCTTGTATGTTGTGGTTTAAATTATGCCAGAATTATGAATAAGGAATGTTTTCAACCCAACTAAAACCACAAGCTATTCTTCTGTGTGGCTCTGTACCAGGCATCCAGAAAACCAGTATGTTAGAAACATGAAGGTATCTTGCTGGGTATAGTAGAAAAGCCGTGTCTTGTGAAGCCTGAGGGGGTAAATGGGTTTCCTAAGTTTGTGGGAAGCTTGGAGAAGCTTTATATGACCCTAGTTTGGCCACAAAGGTCCTGGTTGTGGTTAAAGCCTCGATCTAGTACCCTGAGTCATACTGATAATGATATGCATTATCATACAGCGCAATGATCTGTTTTGTTACTACTCTGCATGAATAAGAGACTCAGAATCAGTCCCTTGATAACTAGGGATGTTTTCTTTAGATTTATCTTACCTGCTTAGCCTCTCCAGCTGCACTTCGGTTACAAGTGCAAGCAAAATTCCCATCTATTTCTACCCCAAGGGTTGTTTACAGCAGCAGTGTTGCGTATGGGTCATGTGATAGTTCAAGCGTTATGGTGTTAGGGAAGGTGAATACGCCTAGTGTCCTCCTATTTGGGATTTAATTATCAACGTAAGTAATCCTGTAGGTAGTTCTCTTACCATCCTGCAGTTCGGAGGGTCTCACAGATGTGCAGTATCACTGCTTCCAGATGTTGACGACCTTTTCAGAGTACTGGGCACTGGCCCAAGGAGGGATTTGGTATTGGGGAATTCTGGCACCAGCTGTGTTTCCAGCGATGTGTACATCGAGGAAATTATTGTGTGTGAGTGTAATGCAGAGACACCACTGGAGGCTGAGCTTAAGTCTCTGGGCAGGCACAGTATTGATCAAAAGTCAGGACTGCGGGCAAGCACGGACAAAAGTAACATGGTGATTTAGTGGGGTGGTTTTTTTCTGTCTCGGGCTACTATTATCCTTTGTGCTTTTTGAGTTATAGTGCTTCCAGCATCGCTCTTCCACCAGGAGCAGGTTTTTGGTGCGGTGCTTGGTATTACTGTGAGTCTTGAATGCCATACTCGGGCCTTCTGCTTTAGACATGTAATTTGGGTGATGCGCGTGTTAAGTCACAGACTGCTGTCTCAGCAGGGTGATCCTGCTGGGTTAAGACCTGTGTTCCCTGTGTACACACAGCATCGATGTAAAGAGCAGAGAGAAACCCAGGAGCCCTAAACCAGGGCAAGCCTCTGGGATGCTTCTGTGGAGGCTTGGGAGGTGGGCTAGCTATGGGATGGGTGAGCTGAGCTGGGAGCTGCCTTGCACCAGTCAGTGTGAAACTGGGCACAAAGCTGTATCCAAGCAGGGCTTCGTAGCAGGAATATCCATCCTGGCTTTAGGTTGCTTTGAAGGGTTTTGAGAGTAGGATATGCCCTGGCAGAGGAAGAAGAACCTCTCAATGCAGCTTACCTCCTGACCCAAGGGTCTGCTGGCCACCTCTCTGAGAGACAACTGACTCCCCCAGCTTTCCTGGGGAGGGATTGCTACCCACCTGTCATACCAGAGTGCACCATGGAGTCCTGCAAGGAAGCCCTAGATGAGGTGACTGCCTCTGCTGCAGGGTCAGCATCCCATTTTGGGTCTTTGCTCTGCATAACCAAGGTTTTGGTGTCCAAGTGGGTGATCTCCAGCCCGTCCCTCTCCTTGCTGCTTGCTATAAGCAGTGGGCACGTGAGGCTGGGTCTCAGCAATGGCAGTCTGCCGTTGCTGAGACCCAACCTCACGTGCCAAGCAGAGCGATGCTAAAGAAAGCCTGTGTGCAACATGAGGAATGCCAGACCTACCCACTGTCTCCAGATCTGTCTCCCCAGCCAGGCTCTGGATCTTATTTGGATGTGGAGAGATTTATAAGGCATTCTCTTAATTAGGGGCCCCTGTTTCGACTGAGAAAGATGGGGAATGAGGAGACCTAACAGAGAGGCAAGGGCAAGCAGTGGACTGAAAAGGAAGGCTGGGGAGACCGGTGGCGTGTGCTGTAAAGAAGTAGGGGCAATAAAATACACCAATAAAAATGATGTGTACGTCTGTAGCCTCATCTAAGAAGGGGGAACAACAGCATGTCCCTTCGAAGGGCAAACAAGAGAAACCCCTCCATATGTAAGCAATTATCAGAAACACATGGGAGAGGTGGACAGGGCAGACAAATCTGAAAGCCATATGATATTGCACAGAAGAGTGAGGCTCGTGTAAAGCCTGGGAGTTCATATATTTCACAGCTCACAACATATAGAGACTTTGGCCTGCTCCAAAAGCTGCAACTGGGAAGGCTCCTCTCATTTTGGCCTCGAGGCCTCTGCACAGATGGCTAAAGCTGAGGAGGGAGTGCTGGGCTGAAGGGGCTGGCATGCTGCTGAGGACAGCCGGAGCCCTGCTTGGCTCTGCTGTGCACTTTCCTTTATAAAACATTTGCAGCTGGTCTATGCCACAGCAGCACTTAGCTGGGGTACTGAGAACAATATAGCTGTGCTCCAACAGTGCTGCTGCTGAACTTTGGGGAATCCGTGCTTTAGTCTGTTTTGAAGTGAGGACTTGTCCTTATTGCCTTTAAATTTTCTGTCAGTGTAGTGGCAGGATGATATCCACTGCAGGGATGGGAGTCCCAGAAGCATTGCATCCAGCCTTCCACCCCTGTGTGAGGAACGAACATCATCTTAGTGTGTTCCCATCACTGCAAGGACTGTGGTGTGGTCTAGGTGTTCCTGAGCTGCTTTTACATTACCTGGCCATGTATTGCTGCTCTGAAGGCCACAGTGGACTAGAGTCCCAAGGTGTTATCCAGCTCCTGTGGAGAGCTGGTGTGCCTTGGACCACACGATGCTCTGAAGTACGGAAGAGATCCTTTTTGCTGAGACCCAGCCCCACAGCATGCCAGATCAGCTCAGTTGAGGACACTTGTTTTTGGCAACTGATCTGAAGCAGTTCTCTGAGCCGCTTCATGTCCACTTGCAAAGAACACGCTGTGGACTTGATACGTGTCATCAGTTCGCTGATTTGGATGTATTTAACTTGTCTCCAGTGCAGCAATATTCAGAGCAACCACCTCTTTCTCACACATGCCCAAATGCTAGTCTGCATGACAGCACTTCAAAGCAGCCTAAAATGTGTGTTGCTGCTTTCCAAGTGTCTCCTGTCGCAAACGCAGTAAAACTTTTTTCTGTACTGTTAATATTGGTTTTATAAATTGGTAATATAAAAATACTGGTTTTCCCATTGGAGACCAGCCTATGGTTCCTGGGGATCATAGCATTTACTTGGTTTCTCCAGCAGCAATCAGACAACCTTCCGCTCTTCAGTGTTATTAGTAGGAGAAAAGATTTGGAGACATTGAGGTTTAAATTTGCAAATACCTTACCCATGCCTGTCTCCTGTAAAGCCTTGGACATCACTGCACTAGGCTGCTATAGAGTCTTTCACTTTGCATCCCACTGTAATACAAGTGCTGTGCCTGTCTGTAGCCTTCCAGTCCGAGGTGGATGGCAGGACTGGGAAAGAACAGCTTTGAAATGTGGGTTTAAACCTTGCATGAAGGCTACCACATTTTAAAATTGACAACTGTTTCTTCAGCCTGGGCTGTGAAAGGAGCTGATCTGGTTAAGAAATGCCTCAGTCATGTATGTGCTATTGGCTATAGAAAATGATTCTGCCTTGTAGGAAACAACAGAGAGGAAAGTTCTCTGAACTCTTGAATGTGCCACACTGGTGAATGTTAATGTGGCTTTGGGGTTGTTTTTTTACTGAGCAAGCAGATGTTTTAGTGCTCTGAGGATCACCTTTGCTGCAGAGGGTGGTGCTTACACCTCTGAGGGCAATGGTATGTTCAGCCTCAGTAAACATGTTCTGCTCCATCTCACTGAGCACTGAAAGCAGAAACTGCTCTTGGGTTTCATCGCAGAAGGGGCAGCTTTGCCAATATAAAGAAGAACTTGTTTAGGGTCTGCTTTCATCTCTGTGCATTATCAGAACTATTAAAATGAGGAAAGAGCTCTTTAAGCCTCATTGGACAGTGACACTAAAAACACCCCAACAGCCCCCTCAATCCCAAGCCCCAAACAACTGAAAAACAAAAGCCAGCCCTAAACCCTAAGCCCCTCGAAACCCTGTGGTATCCATCACTGCCATGTATAATCACAGTTAGAAATCCAAATGAAGTCTGCAGCCTGTCAACTCTGCAGACAGATTTGGTGGTGATATGAGCAAAGCCAACATTTAAAAATGACTGAATTCTCATTATAAAGATACATGATCCTCCTTCTCATTGAGAACAGTTGGGCTTTGCTTCCAGTGGAGAGCCAAGCCATTTATTTTATAGCTCCATTGTATGCTGCGCTGGGAATTGTTCCCGCAGATAGAGGTTTCTAGCATGTTTTCCCTATGTACTTTGTTCCACATGCACTGTGCCCTTTGCACATGCTGAGGACTCTCACATGAATTACACTTTGCCTGATTTGGTTGGATGGGTTTCCTACATTTGTGTCCTATAAATTGGCATGGCGATGTATTTATTTTGGTAATCAACCAGTTCTTTGTAAATCTGTGAGCTTAATCCTCCAAGAGAGAGAAATAAAAGGCTCAGTCTCTGTTTCTAACAATGAAGATAAATACCTTTATTTTCATAACTTTTGGACATCTTTTTTGCATGGCGTCCAGCCAAATCATGAGGTCCTTGCGCAGGCAAGAGCACGCAGATGTCATTAAGTTCCTCACCAGGCTTGTTAGGGCATGGAAAATCTCTTAAGAGGAAGGATGGGCTGGTGGTTTTGCCATTGAGTGAGAACTTAGTTCAGTTGGACTACGTTCTTGCTTCTGCCATATATTTCCAATGTGACCTTGCATGACCTTCTCTCTCTACATCTGCTCCCCCAAAATCTCCTGCTGTCGAGCATATAAATCTCCTTGGTGCGGAGGCCCTCTCACTGTGAGTTGGTTCGTGCAGGAATTTTGACTGAGGCCGTGAAGCATCGCAGAGGTGATGCAGGCAGGAGAGCAGCAATAGGCTTTTGGCTCTGTCTGCAGATCAGGACTGGCTACACCTTGCTCCGAGGTGATGGGATGTAAGCCAGAAGCCACCTGAGCCTGTTAATGCACAGCTATGCCCATAATAATAAATACTGACTCTTACCTTATTAGTTCAGGCCCTGTAGCGATCAAATTTGGATGCATTGGTTGTTGTGGTGCTCCTCGTGCCGAAGGTGGCTCACAGAAGGGTACATCTGGCCATGGGACCTGACCCAAAGGAACAAGGATGGTTGCTCTGAGATGTGCCATCCTTTTCTAGCAGCTCATCCCTTCCCAGGGACTCTTTAGCATCATCCTTCATCTGCTGTTCATCGGTACTTTGGCCACCTCTTGGTGAGACTGGTCATGCAAGCTTCCAGGTTCAGCTTCTGCCTGAAGGCGCTGGGAAGATCTCCCTGCCCTCCCTGTAGCGCTTTAGGTAGCAATGGGAAAATGAGTGTGAAGGCTGTTTGAGACAGACAGTGGCTGAGCATGAAGGAGCAAGGCGGTGGTGTAAGGAGCTGGTCCCTGGTGGGGTGACACTGTCGGGGAAGCTGGTGCTGCTGTGAGCACAGGCTTGGGTCAGTTGGCTCATCTCAAGAGGGTGGCATAATATGTCAGGCAAGCTGCTCAATGTGGTGTTACTGACTGGCGCGGTAAGGATCCCCACGTGCTTCTGCCTACCCACCCTTTGTTTTCCCCCCAGCTAGATGGAAAATAGCCACGGTGGTGGCCAGCAGGAGGGTGGGGGACAGTGCAGCCCTGCTCTGCTGGCATCTGGGGCTGGAGCCTGCTGCAAGGAAAAACGTACACGATTACTGCTTGGCATGGTTCCCTTCCATGCATGCTCCTGCCTTGCACACAACTGCATTTGTTACTCTAATATGCCTACAATTTAGGGTGTGAGCTGCAAACTTGTGCTTGGGGAGAGAGTCCTAACGCATGTGAACTGTTTGGTTAACTGGAGTCCTGTCTTGTGCGTTGGTTAAGTTTTGCAGAATGGGACTAGGAGGAAGCAATCCAGAGCCCGAGTCCACGGGTGGCCTGTGGTGGTTGTCTAAGAGTGAGGCTGGATTAGGGCATGTGGTTATGACAAGCAGGCTACAGCCTTTTCCGTCCTTCCTTCTCCCTGGCCTGGCTAAGGTCTTCATCAGGCCCAAAGACCTCTGTGACCACCTCAGGTTTCATCAGATAACTAAACAATAAACCCTTTGAGACTTGATTGTGGCCACCATCTCTTTGGCTGTAGCACATGTGCTTGTTCTTTCTTTGGGAGCAAAGTTCACACGCCACTAATATCATCCATTTCTCTATGCCTCTTACAACATCTGCTTCTCCTAAAATACCTTTCTATGTCATTTTTGTTAAATTAGAGTAAAATGGGGGGTGGTAGCAGTGGTGTACAGAAAAGCAAAGGTTTCCTAAGTGACTGTTTCCATAGCCAAAAAATGCCTTTACAGTAAGTAATGATGATACTCCTTCTTTTTTTTTTTTTTTTTTTTTTTTTTTTTTTTTTTTTGTACCAGTCTTCACAGTGAGAGCAATATGTTGACCATAAATCTTAACACTGGTTAATTCCTATAAAATTCTGCTAGCAGAATCAAATGATTTTACTACCCCATGTCAAATTAATGGCTGGGTGTCAACCAGTGTGACTTCCTGCTTGAAAAACGACTATGACATTAAGTGGATTTTATTTATACTTCCCTGCCTGATGATCAAAAATACTAAAACTGAACAGTGAGGGTGGGGAAAACTCTGCGCTCATTTCATAAATAGCATCATCACCACATTTCTTCGGAGTAAGCCGGTGGTGATGCCCACACAGTGGGACTCGGGTGTGCTCCCTGGACACATGCTGACTGTTTTTCCTTTTATGACTGGTTGCCGTGGGAAGGGAATTTGGACTCATGGCCCTAAAATCAGCTCTGGGCCTGTTGGGTTGATGGCCTAATTTGATGAGAAGGGTGGTACTGTGGGACATGCCCCAAAACACAGTGCCCCTTTTGTAATAAGTTGTTTGAAAATCCTCTTGCTAACCCATACTTAGATATGGCAAAGGCCAAAAGGAAAAGAGCAGCTGGTCTTCTGGCTGATGCTGGGATTAAATTCCCACAAATTGAAGGAATACCTGGTGTAGTCTCATGCCACTGGTCTTAAATGTGTTGATGTTGATCTGAGGAGGGGCTTTGTCTTCATTAGTGCCCTGGTGGGCCCAGGAAGTTGGTGGCATCTTGATGGAATACCAATTGTAGTCCATTTGTTACCTTAACTGGCATAAAATTTAGATTATTGGCAACTAATTGTTTTATAGTGTCATCTGAAATGTACATAGACTATCCAGAGGTGCATAGTCAACTACAGTTCAGCCTGGAAGCAGTTCACTGTCTTTCATCCAAGTTTTTGAACAAAACACTAAGAAATTCCATATGATGGTTTGAGTGAAACAGAGTAAGCAGGCAAGGGAAAAGAAATAGTTCTGTCCTGTGATTCTTGGTGCTGTAATGTCCTTGTGAGAAATCCTTCATCAAGAAAGCTGACCTCTTGTGCAAAGGGACGAAGAACCAGGAAAGGCTGTCCCACAGGGAGGTTTATCTATTTGGGAGGCAACCATCCTCGACAGGCCCATGGGTGGCTGGAGGCGGTGGCATGGATGAAATTGCCTTTCTGGTTTCCCCCATCCAGCCCATGCAAGCAGATGGAAACAGCAGCTGCCAAGCACACTACGCCTCCCAGCCTGCAATAATAATCACAGATCAGCTCACCTCTGGCCCACAGTAAGTGTTTGGAGAAACTTTTCTGTTGCCAGTCACCCCACGTTCAAGCCCATTCTCTTTGGCTTGACCCGTAGCTGGGGATTTGGCTTTCAGTACACTAGTGAAATGCATTAACAAAGGCCAGGCGAGGACGTAACGATCGGCAGCATGAAAGATAATTTGCTTTCTGAGTCGGCTCTCAACTTCTTTAGCACTGCCAGCACTAGGACTCAGTGCTGTTTCTCTTGCTGCCCTGGCTATAGCCATTTGCTCTGAGCCCAAATATTTCCACTGTATATTTTGGGAAGAACTGGAACGTTCCACTCAATCTTCCAAAATCTGAATATCATTCCTTATGGCCCTCCCTAACACCTAAGAGTCAGCCCTGGACATACTGCAGATGATTTTTATCCATTCTAAGTTGTCATGGTACACCCCGTGTTGCCCAGCCACCTGCAGCTGAGGTAGCAATGTTGTGTCCACCCTCTGAGTTGTCCCAAGAGATGCAGTAGGGATGGTCCTTACCCTTGTAGTCCCTCCTGTCTCAGGATCGGTTGGGGCTGAATCAAGAAGGGATAAGCCAGTGCACAGCACAGGACAGCGTTCAGAACTTGGGTCATAATGGAGCCTCTTGTAGCTCTTCTTCAGCCACCTTCCTGGTTCTCCTTACAAAGAAACCCCAAACCTATGGAGGAACGGCATGGAGTCGGCACACGTATGGGGTTTTAGCTGGGAATCAGGTCTGGGATGCGTTCCTTGCCCCCACAGTCAGACCCATTTAGTCTCTTTTGTATCTGGGCAGGACAGCACAACCTTTCTGTCCTTTTCTCCACTTCATCCCTTGGTTCCTGGCTCAACATCGTGGCCCATACAGTCCCTGTGAATTTAATACTTGATTTAGTCACAGCTGTGGACCATGAGTCCTGAGAGGCAGCTGTGCTCTGCTTGGATAATCTAACCCACAGAGCCAGGAGGAAAGACAACAGCAGTGAATAGAGAGGATGGGGTGTTCTTATGGTGCAGAATTATTTAATCCATATTCCAAACATCTCTGCGCTCCTTTATTCAAGCCCTAGGCTCACAACTGGAGAGATTGACATGCACACATCTTGCATCTGTCAATCGATCACTCAACCAAAGAATCTCTACCATGTCTAGAATTTCCTGTAATTATCAGGAGGTGCATTTGGTTTGATTTAATTCACTAAACTCTTCAGCCCAGATGTTCAAAGATGTGCAAGCCCTTGAGCCAAAGAGTAACCAATTTGCAACAAGTGGCCATGAGGTGCTAATATCCCTTTGCCACAGGATTGGCAGCGTGGACCGTGCTTACATGGGAACTGCAGCTGCAGGATATGAACATCTGAAAGCACTGTTAGAACATCAGAAAAAGAAAACAGTTCAGACACATGACCTCAGGGCCAATGTTTTATTAAAGAATATATATATAATGTTGTTCCCTCTGATAAAGAACTTATTTAGGCCTTGCTTAAACTGAAACCCCTAACCTATTGCTTAGAACTACTGTATCTTCCTACACAGGGGTTTATTTTGTCACCAGGCCAGATAAAGTCATGTAGTTGGAAACCTTTGGCACCTGCCTGCGCATTTGCATCTGGGAAGAAAATATTTTTGTCCCTTCTCTCTTACAGTGTATGCAGTTGGTTTATAGAGCCAAAGCTACCCCTAGGGCTCACTTCTCACACTTGCTCTCACGAGCGGTCTATTTCCCAAGCCACCAAGTGTTGGGATGTTTGGAAAGTGAAGCCTGATCAGCCGTTTCTGATGATAGTCTGCAAAAACTGAAGTGTGACAAAGCATTCAGGACGACGCTTAATTATATTACAAGGTGTGAGGAACTTGGAACCATAATATGGAGGCCGTTATAGAGAAGATTATTGTGCCTCAAATTTTCCAGTGTGGTGAGCTTATAAACCGTAAGCTTTTTATTTTATAACATTTTTATATTATAATTATATTTTAACTTGCACTTTTAAATATATAAAAAGCCCTAATGTTCTATAACCTTGCTGAACTGGAAAATCTGAGGCACACACATTTGGTGATGATGACAGTTTGATGCATGGATTTTCTGGGTCAATCAAATGCCCTTGTCAAAATTCCTTAATTGCATCTCACCCATATGTAGGATTTTACGCTCAGTCTCATCAAAGTCTTATTCAAACCTTAAAATAGTTAGCTGATCCACAGAGGTTGTGTCAGTCTTACTGAGTTGATTCACCAAAGCTTTGTAACAGTAATAATAATAATAATAATAAATTATTCTTAACAACATCAATATGTTATTTCTGATCACTTCCCCCTGGGACTCATGGTGTTACAAAGGAAGCTGGTGTCACTCAGTTTTAAAGATAAACACACCCAGCTTACCAGTGGGGCTGTTAATTAGACCTTTGGACATCCATGTTAATCTTCTTGCTTTTATCGTTTTCCTACATGTGAACTGTTTAAAACATGTGGAAGCAAATTAGATAAACATATGCTTCAAGCGGACTCACCCATTCAGCCGTAATTCAGCATGTGGGAGGATTTCAGTGGTGAACGTGGCTGTGAAAGGGCAGATGCAAATAGCATCATCTTCCCGGGTGTAAGGCCAAGCTGCCAGCTGGTGTAAATCAGGGTGTCTCCTCTCCTGTGCTGCGCTCAAGGCGTCGTTCTCTTCACCACAAACTTCCTGGTTTGAGATGTTCCAAGCTGATTTTCCAGATCGTTTCTCCCATCCAAGTAGGTTTCACTGTGGGGTTTTTCCTGGAGGAGTGAGATGATTAATGAGGAAAGCTGCTTGTCTGCCTGAACTGGGCTTCTCTGATCCAGTGCTCAGTGATGTGGCGAGTGCAGGTGGGCACACACAAGCCATCCAAATGGGATGCTGAGCTGCAACGTGCTCAGAGTGCAACCCTGGGCAGTGCTAATGGAGGACTTAACGTTCCCTTGCTGTCCTCCTGGGTGGCAAACCCATTCCTAAGTGTTTTCTATGCAACCCTTTTCTATAATCGGCTTTAAAGGTACCACTGAGCATGGGTCTTCCCGGGGGTGCTCCAGTGTGACCTGTTCATGGTACAGCGCTGCTGTGCAGGTAGCTGATAAGCAAAAGCAATGCTGTGGTGGCGTTTAACCTGAAAATGGCGTGGCTCCTCTTGTATAGGAAGCTCATAATGGTCCCTTCTGGATTTGACATCTGAAAGGTACCCGCATTTGGCGAGTACTTGCAGGAATGGAGAAGCAGCCCCCTCCTGCCTGGACCAGACTTCTGAAGCTCTCTGGCTGGAGAATCAGGCCAGGTGGGATTTACCTCTTGCTCTTGCCAACGTGTAACCTGGCAGGGCTGAGGCACTTGGATATGAATTCTTCCTCCAGTGAAAGCAGGGAGCCAGGCAGGGAGCTGCAGCTTTCCCAGCAGCACTCAATGGCATGCCTTTCCCCAGGGCGACTTGCATTCCCTGCTGTGAAAAGCTGTAAATTACACACCAATAACTGCATGGAAATGGCTGGGCAAATATTTTGAAAGACTGAGAAACTTTGTAGAAACCACTGCCTTGTGAGTCACTTATGGATGGAAAAAGGTGAACCAAAAAGATCTCCCTGGCAAATGATTTGCTGAGCATTATTCATCTTATCAATACTGCTCCCTCTCTTCTTCCTCCCCTTTCTTATCTGCTTGCTTTTTTTAGGCTTGCCATTCAAAGTCTGACGAAACCATAGTTTCCAAATTGATATATTTTTTTCCTTTCCAGATTTCTAACATCAATAAATACTTCAAAGGTAGAGAGAACTCACATACCAGCTCCTAGCCTAGAGCTTACTTTTACAGCTTTGTAATAAACCCCTTTTTTAAAAAAAAATGTTTATAATGGCCATGACCATGGTACTTAACTATTGCAGTGCTTTCTGTCACCCTCATAATGTTAAGTGCCAATAAATCACCTGAGCTGTCGTGGTGACCTGTATTTATTTATAAAGCTGTTGGAGGAGTATTTTTCGGTTTTTATTGACCAAGTGGAACAAAAGCTAAGGCTCTTTTGTTTTGTGGATTTTTGGTTGTGCTTTTATTTTATTTTATTTTTTTTGCCCAGGAGAGTAGATTAAATGCCACCTAAACCTCAAGCTGGCCTCTTGTGCCCGAGGTATGTAATATGCTGCTGGTTTTGGAGGTATTTCACAGGGGATCAAACCCAGTTCAGAGGCGAGGTAGAGCAGCGGCTGCTTGGTGGTCGCGAGCCACGTGCATTGCCTACCCTGCACTCAGGGCTGAGCCTGCAGCTGAAAATGGGGCTTTGTGGGGAGGATCAGTCTGCGCTGAAATGTGAGGCATGAAGCGAAGGGCCTTTTTCTGTTCAGAGGCACTGAAGCCTCCCAGACTCTGCCTGTAGCAGAAGGGGATTTTTGGACCCTAATTTCCTGGCTTATGTTAGGCTGGGCAGAGCATGGTGCTCACTTATTTCTATTGCCACCCAGTTCGTGTCGTGCTGGGTACTAACTCGCGGTGTTGTACTGGGGATTATAGACTCAACCATCACCCCCTTTTGTAAAGAGGATTTTTGCTCTTCAGTCTATTGAGTATTCACAAAACTTCACCCACTGAGAAGCAGAAGTAGTAAAACCATAAAATAAATCTCCTTCATCCTTGTTTCCTGTATGCTGTCATCTCTGTGCTAAAGGTTTCAGAAGACCACTCCCTGCTAAGGGTTAGGGATGAAGAAGTCCAAAATCTAGTGAAGAGCAGAATTAGAGCTTGCAGTATGAGCATGGATACAGTTTTGGTTTGAAATTAATGCATGAAAAATAAACTGTTTTCTCAAAAAAAAAGTAAACATAGTAAGTTTTCCAACTGTGTCAATAACCCCAGGACAAAATGAATTTTGAGGCAGCAATGGATCACATAGAAAAACAAGGTTTAACTGTTGGTAATTAAAAGTCAATATTAGAAGTAAAAGGCTGATTGGCCCTGAAAACCACCTGCCTCTTCTCAGATTGTGTTTTGAAGATCCTTACCACATACTGCATTAGGAGCTGCTGCCTCTGAGTGTATCACCTGGTTGGAATTTTTCATGGAGCTTGAATTTATTAGAAAACAGCCCCAGTCAAGCAGAACTGTGCAAATTAAATTGGATTTACATGACAAGGTGGAGCCCAAGCACAGCAGCTAGGAAATGCCTGAGAAGCAAAGGACAAACCGGAGGGGATCAGGGAGGAAGGCTGCTCTGTGTAAACAGTGTGGGTTTTTTTTTTAAAAAAAAGTTTGACTAATAGTGCAATAAAATTAAAATTCCCACTTCATCTGCCCTGGGGGTTTCAAAATGAGACACTGAGAGAGAGCTAGATATCAGAGGAAATAAACAGATTTCATCTTATAATAATCAGGAGGCTGGAATATTATTGTAGGATAAAATGTTCTGGGATGGAGCAAGCTGACCCAGAACATGTTCCTGTTGCAAGGAAGGGTAACAACTTGATCTTCAACCCTGGCAAAGCCTGGAGGACTCAGTCTATTGGCTTCAATAAGCTCTGGGTGAAGCTTGACTTACTAGGAGATGTTAGGAGCTTCATATTTTCTTGCCTTAAAGAAATATGTCTGTTGGTTTGTGCTGCTGCCTATTATCTTATCAAAATATGGTTTCTTCATCAGTAATATGTAGGTTTCATCTGAATCTGTAAATACTGAATTGCTTCCATATGCCAGATATTTCACTGGAGAGACCCTCCACTTTGGGAATGTCATTACTGCCCAAAATAATCTTCTGTGAATCATAATGTAAACTCAAAGTTATTGCAATTTATTAGCAATCACAATTTGCCAGGAAAATAGAACCAAGAGCGTATCAGAGAAAGTAACTCAATTGCAAAATGAACATGCCCTCTCTTGCAGTCTGAGCCCATTAATACCGACTTTCAAAATCCAAAGAGTGATTTCCTCTTGTGCCTGTGTAATAACGTGGTGCAGCATGCTTTCTTCGGAAGGAAGCAACGGGATTTTATTGAGTATATGGAAGGGAATTGGTTTTCTGGTTTGTTACTTTAAGCTGATCCTTACTGTCAACATTTGTGATGAGTAAACCTCAAGAAATAACACGGCTAAAGGCTTAATCTGGTGCCACTGTGATTTGTCGAGCTAAGTGGGAGAGGCGCAGTTGTGGCCACGCTGCGGGGGACCAGCCAGGCAGAAGGTGTGTGCAGGCACCCTGGCGCCAGGTTGCTCTGGCCGAAGTGCATGGTGCTGCTGTTGAAGATGAAGGGGTCTGCTTACAGAGATGGTGTGCTGCCGTTGCAGCAGCAGAGCTGTGGAGAGGGCACAAAAGAAATTTGGTGAAAAGAAAGTAATGAAAGATGTGCTAAATGTGCCATTTCCTGCTGGAGCAGTTCAGCTTATGAGAAATCCTCCCTCTTGCATCCCACCGTTTGGAGCGTGGATTTGGAAGGGTGAGAAATGGCTCTTTATTAGTAACACTTTGATTCTCCTTATCCTGGTGGGCTCACTGGCTGGGATTCCTCCAGCTAAATGCTGATGTTAGCAGCTTCCAAGTCTATTTGTATAGAATATGAACACGTAGCAGGTCCAACAACGGCCTGTGTAGGGACAACTTTTCGTCTCAGACCCCTGACCCTGATGTGTCTCCTCACACAGGTGGCAATGCCATATTCCTTCAGATGGACATAGTCTCCTAAGCTGCTGAGATCCTTCAGCACTGGCTAGAGATGCGCCCAGAATTGTCCCCATGTAATGGACAGTGGTGGCTTGGCCTTGCTGTGGTGCACAGTCATTGATGGGCATCCTCATGAGCCTTAGACATTAATCTGTCCCAGCTGATACCAAGGGAAACTTTTAAAGTTCCAGTATGTGGGATCCTGTCAGATGTCTGAAAGTGGTTGCACAGCTGGACTGACATTTGGCAGCAGAGCTGTTAGGTTGGCTTCACCTAAAATCCCCCTAGCCATCCTGGTGGAAAGAGCAACCTCTCTGGCTGGTGCACGCATATATCACCCTAGGGGAGCCACAAAGTGCTGCCCATTCACGGTGCTCCTTTACCTGGCAGGGGCACCCCTTCTCATGTGGTATTGGGATTTCTGTTTCACGTGCCTGGTGTGAAGCTGAGGTTACGGGTGAGAGAATTGGAGAGAGGGAGGACAGAGCAAATAAGTCTCTTAACAGGGGGTTGCTTCTGGGGAAGCGTAAGAGTCTTTGTTCCCTGAAAGCCTGGGCAGTGCTCTGGACTGGTGATAATGGATGCAAACTGAGTGCAGAGTAGCGCATCCCCTGGTCCTCATCAAACCAAATGGAAACGGAGCGTAGCCTCACCCTGTAATAGCCCACCCTGAGATGTCAGTGGCTGAATTATTTTGGTAGGAGAATAGAGGTCTAAAACCACCACGCTCCTTGAGAATTTGCTTGTTAGATACTTGATAGATGTTGTGCCTACCTGCCCTGTGCTTTCTTTAGCATTGGGCTAAAACACTGTATAGCATTTAGAGCTATGCAAAACCAGGCTCTGCCTATGACCAGCACCGTGCTTACATCTGTGGCAGCAATGTGTATCATAAAAGGCCAGCCTGGACACAGGAGGAACAGGTCGAAGGCTTAGCCCAGTGCAGACTGCATCCTTACAGCTCTGACATCGTGGTGGAGCAGCAGCATGCTTCTGTAGGATTAAAGTGTCATGTGCAGGGGATGTGAGAGCCATCAAGCTTTGCTTCAGTGTGGACTAAAGCTGGGCTTCAACAGATCTTTTCCTTCCTTTCTTTTTTCCCTTCCTGGGAAAAATGGGCATAAAATTATGTTCCACTCTAATTTAATGGCAGTTTTTTCCATTAATTTCAGTGAGGTTGCAGGTATTTGTGTGTGTTTCCACCAGCTAGTACCCAAGTGTAACAGCTGAGCTGGTCTGAAAAAGGAGTTTTTTTACAGAGAAAAGAAGAACGGAACTCTGCTGGAAAAGCTTTTGTTTGGCAGTGGCTGGAAAAGGTGGTTCTGGGACCGATTTAAAGAGCACTGGGTAATCTTATGCACCTTCCCTCAGGGCAGCAATAAGTTAAAGTGATGAAAAAGTCTCCATGTTTTACACAGCTCCGCTTGGGGACTGGGGGTGAGGTAGCAGTGCTGGAACAACACAGAGCTGCATGACGGCATCATTGCTGAGAGGACAGGACGCTTTTCTGTGGGAGCAAGTACAAGCTGGGTACTTCAGGCGAGCAGGACAAAGCGTCAGTGTCATGGAGCTGGGCATGTGCCAGGATTTTGCAGTAGCTTTGCTGCGAAGTGCAGCACTAACACCATCCCACTGCCCCAGAGAGCTTCCTGATGGGAGATGCGGTCCCTCTCCGCCTTCCTGCATGAGGCTGCTCCAAGCTGGGCTCATGCAGTGCTTAGAATATCCACTTGATATTGTGGGGCTGAGCAGGAAAAGCGATGGCCCTTGCTCCTTGCTCATTTGCAGAGAGAGCTGCTCTGAGGTATCCCCTCTGTGGCCCCCCCAGTGTTGGTTCGGAGACCTGCTCTGACAGATGTATGCTTCACCTGGAGATGTCCATGGTCACCATACTGCTCGGCAGTGCTCACGCAGGGCCTGCTGCCAGTGCTGGGGAGAACAACTTCCCCTCTGCACGTGCTTCTAATTTACATAATTTGCATACTAATTTACAGCACATAGACAGAGAAGGAATGAGGGCTTGGAAGAGATGGAGGCTGCTTATTTGTGATGTTCTGTTTGATGTGGCTGCCTTTTCGTGCTGGAGTTTTGTGTGTGTGTATATGACACAAGTGGCCTTAAAAATACAAGGGGCTGGGTGGGAGGAAGAGAAGAATGGAAACTGCAAGCCTTTTACGAAGCGAGATACCATAATAATCCTGGCAATTAACTATGGGAAAGCTCCAGAGCTAGATTTATTTGATTTTTTTTCTGCCATACATTTGTTTTCAGTATAACAGAGAGGAGATAGACCATCCTGCTTGCCACACAGCAGCCATGCCCATGGGGACTTGGCTGTAACTAGTTCCAGAGCAGGGTGCCCCTTCTGGGATATGTGTGCTTTGCCCATAAAACTTGCACCCCCTTCTAAGACATTAAACATTAAAAATCAGAAAATTAACTCCAAAGGCTTGTCTGATGAATGGGGCTCTTTGTTCTGAAACACTGACACTCCAGAACGAGCCCTGTGCAGAGATTTTTAGCAAGATTTCAAGCTCCTAAGGAAGGAAGGCTTCTTTGATTAGTCAGCTGTCAAAGTACTACAGCACAGCAGTCTGCGTTCGAGGCAGAGCAAGGTAGGGATGGCCATCCAGGCAGGCTTGCAGGTATGTGTGTGAGAATTTGGGTACCACTTAGCAGCTGTGGCTGGGGGAAGATGGTTTGCCAAAGCCCAGCACGTCCTGGGGTCTGGCTGTTGCTGAAGCAATCCCAGGTTTTCCGGAGGTGGCTCTAGTTTGCACTGGCTTGTTGAGGTCCCTGAAGAACCAGTTGTGTCATTGAGAGCTGCTGGACTGCAGCACCATATGGCTCTGCTCTTGTGGTCACGATCTGCAGAAATCTCTGCTTCTTTCATCCCTAAACCATCTGGATATTTTGCTCATATCTAAAGCTGCTGGCATCAAAGAAGGTGCATCCCATGGTGCCAGCAGGATGTTGGTGTGAAGAGGGACCCCTGACCCTGCAGAGCCATTGCCTGCAGAGCCTCCTGGAAGGAGTCAAAGTGCTCAAGGACAGTGGAGCTGAGATTAAGAGCTGTCACAGGCAGGTGAGGTGAGGCTTTGGTCAGGCTTCTCTGTGTAGTGCAACCAATCTAAGTTGTCTTTTGCAAGTAGGTCAGGCTGGGACCTCGGCTCGCTCTTCTGCGATGTCTGGCTGTAAACAGCTGAACTGAAGGAAGAATGGCTGCTGTCTCTGTTGCAGAGATTGGGAGCTGAGGCAACGACATGCAAGGCTGATTTCTCAATGGAGAGAAAGCTTTCCTTGCTTAAGATCAAGCAGGAAGGCTCTAACAGTGCTGGGATATGACATTAAATTCTCGTTTCGGTCTAGTCCCAGACAGGGACTCTCCTGGAATTACTTCCTTAAATTTTGTTAATTCTCTATCATGCAGGAAGGTAGGTTCATGGTGTGCATCCAGTCTATGGTGCTTACAACGCTAACGAATCTGAGTGGTTAATCAATTTAGTGTGAGTTCTCACTTAAAAAAAACCAAAAAACATATATCAAACGATCCAATTTATGCTTACTCTTTGCAGAATGTTTTCTGTTCTGTCAGTCTAAACACTGAAAAGTATTTTAAACAGATGTAGGCCATCAGTTTCTATAAACATCGTAATTGTTTGGCACCATCGATGCTTAGATTTAAAGATGCAATTTGCAAGGATATGCACAGACACCAGGCACACACTTTCTGCTGCATGCAGAAATGCAGTTTACGTCCCGTTAGAGGCCCGTAACCTCCCTCCCGTAAAACTCACTTTAGCTTCAAGCCTGGCACCGAACTACAGTTATTATCCTTGCAGCTTTATATAGCTTTGTGCTGCACGCTCAGCCATTTTAGCATACTTGCTCGGCAGGGTTTGATAGGAGGATGTGGTTTGGATTCCACTCCAAAAGCTCTTTGTTCTCATTACTCTGCTGCAAATTAGATGCAACGTTACTGGCACCTCGATTTGCTCAGAGTCTATCAGGAGAAAATAATACAGTTGGCGCCTCGAAGCTCAGTTCAGTCTGGTACCCACAACTTTGCAGGAACTCAGCCTCTTCGAACTACTGGTGATCATGGAGCTGATGTTCGTAGTGCCATCCCCAGGAAGCAGAGGAGGTGTGATCCTCAACTCGCCCTCTTGTAAAAATGATGAATTGAGCTGAAGAGAGGGTGGGGTGAAAGGAAAGGATGGATAATATTCATGCTAATAAATCTAGTGCAGCAATTAACATCGCCTTTAAAAATGTGTATTATCAGCACAAATGGAAATAGAGACAAGAGCAGTAGCCAAGAGCTGCTCTGTGTTTATAATGAAACAGGATGGACTCAGCATTAGTCTGGGACTTCTGGCCAAGCCCATGGCTCTCCTGGACTGGGGTCAACAGCTCTCCCTAAGCCGTCTTTCATGTTGAGCTCATCTGCAGCTTAGCCATTCTTATTCCATTCTAGCTTGCAATGTGGTGACGGGGTGATTGTCATTGTCTTGGGTCCTTGTTGTAGTGGTTTTGTTGTTAATGATACCTTCCATTAGCCCTAACTGGGTAGGTCAAAATTGGACACCTTTGTCCTGCAGACTAGTGGCAGCAAGTGACCTGAAGGCATAAAGCAGTTGAGGGCTTTGCCCTACATCATTCCTGTCTCAAGACGGCCCATTCTCCTCCTGTTAGGAAATAATGTGTCAATAATAAAACGAGACTTTTGTGATAGCATATGTTCAGCTCACAGGCTCATTTCTTAATATAATTTGGCTCCAGCTTCTGGCTGAGAAACCAGATTGCTAAAGCATCAGAAGTGCGGATAAATGTACAGTCAGGGCATTGCGTAATTTTTGCCTCAGCGTGGCAGAGAAAGATGTGAATATTACAACAGACTGAAGAAAGCAACTGCTTCTCTCCTCTCTTGACACCCTGGAACAAGAGTTTCAGGTCACTTTTCTATCTGGTATCAATTCTTGGTCAGTTGGTATTGAGAAAGTTGTTGTCCAGACTTTGAAGCACAGATGAGGCATTGCCCACTGGGCTGGAAACACAAAGGGGAGA